>NC_139346.1:210788749-211253749 GCF_055883805.1 Amblyomma maculatum | reverse complement strand
AAGCGGGCCTTATCGGCTCATCGTGCCTCGCTCCTCCTGCACAGAGCGTCCAGCTGCTCACCTGAGTCAGCAGCCACACACAAACTGCATCCTTCAGAGCGACTTTCTGAGCAACATATATACACCTGCATGGCATGTTTGTATTCATGGCGAAATAATAAGGTTTACGCTGTCGCAATGCATACAAAAAAAAAATTATTTATAATGGCAAGCTCTTAGCCTCTGCGCAGTCGTATTGTATATTCAGTACGTGCAGGATTTTCGGTTTAATGGCTTATTAACTGTTTTTTTTTTTTTTTTTTTGCGGTACGCTAAGGCACTTTCTGCCTCTAACCACTGCGCCAGTGTCCGAAGTAGGGGCTTTATTAATTTTTTGGAACTTTTTAACAAATCGCCGATGCATGGTCTTCTCTTACCTGACAAGTAAAGGAAAGGTCCCTAAATGAGTCCCTAAGTGCCCGGGAAAGATGGGCTTGAGTATTCAACTAGTGATAGTATAAAAAAAACAACCAAACGGAAGTATCTATCGTATCCATTGGGAATAAAATCAATACTGTCGACTTTTTCCCCCTTTTGTTTCGTACCTGTGTCTGCATATACCTCGGGTAGTCTGGAAAAAACACCGAGAATAGCAGTCCGCTTCCGGTGCCTGGTCTTGGAGGATTCAAAGCAGTAGCCGGTGTGCAAAAAGTGCGAAGTAGATGAAGGTACTGGCGTTCTCATTGGGATCGAAATCATTTATGGATATGGTTTTAAGCCACGCCTGACAGAATTTTCATCTGCGGGAAACTCGTGAAAACTTAGACCAAGCTTTTTGTTGGTGCTCGACTTGCAACAAGGTATACGCAGCACTACAGCATATTTCTGAAAAATACAGTAAATTATACGCGGAATGTCTACTACATATTAAATATAAGTAACTTACCTGAAGTCAATGTGGTATAGCAACGTGATAATGCTTATGAAAAATATATGCCATTAGCATAGGGCCTTTGGCAGCAACACTTCCAAGGAACAGGCAGGGTAGTTCCGGGCCTAAAAGAGAAACCCCCCCAGCACCACTGATGTTTCGTGGGAAATTCACATTGTAAACTTGACGCGCGCAATGACTCTGATTAATTAATCTGGCTGAGCACATCAGGACGGAGAAAGTGCACTTCAAAATTAATGCTTCCGTGACGCCTTCATTTGAAGACTTCTGTGCAGACAACGCTCGACTCGAGAACGTAGCCAGTTACCAAGATGGTGGAATACATTTTGTTTTGAGGGGGGAAAAGCAAGCACAAAAAAAAAATGACAAGGTGGTCAGAGAAAGCGTATATAGGCACTGCGGCAGCTGACTAGACGGAATACATATACCTCAAAGCACGTTCAGTGCGCAACACGTAAACACCCTGGCCAAGCCTTCGGTGCATCTCGATCATGTTGTGCTACAAAGAACAATCCTTTCTGTGTGAAGTCGACTTAAGAATGTATAACCACGTATGAGAGGCCGCTAGGGGGCCAAGAAGAGCGGACGCACCTCAGCACGGCTCCGCGAAACCTTGCCCGCTACAGAATTAAGGGACCAGGTACGGACGTGAAACTGCACCACTACGAGCAGAAGGTGAGTGGGTTACTCCCACCAGTTTTGGTTCTCCTAGCTCCAGCCAAAATATCGAGAACCGTCCGAAAGCGACTCAAGCGGCACTGCCGCCGCGCTAAGCCTAGCGCTTTGGATTGCCACCGTACCGCCGTGCACAATGCAAGTGCAAGTTGAGGGACAGACCCTCAAAGAGGGAGACTTTAATCCTTCAGAATGGACTAACGTGCTCAGTACCTACCAGAAAAAAGAAACATCACGCAACCAAGCAGACAACGCGGGACCCGCGTCGTCGTCAGCGTCCGCGTGGAGACCGACGTACAAACCCAACGGAACGCAGTTGCGCGCCACAAGGATTGTTGAACGCCGCAACAGACAAGTAGCGCCACTACCTCATCAAGCATACAAGGTCATCTTCCGCTCACAAGGAGGGTTATATCTCCCCACAGTGCAGCCACAGCAACTGCTCCGAAGTATTTGTGCAGCAGCCAACACACCACTGGGAGATCATGTCCAGTTACGCATCCATCCAAGTAACAACACTTGCACGATGGCCACAACAAGCAAAGAGGCCGCACTTCAACTGGCGCAGGTGAAGATTATAACGCACGCCTGCAAGGAGTACGCAGTCATTGCGTACATAGCGCCAGCATCGGACGCTGTCCGAGGCGTCATTACGAATGCCTTTTGGAACGAAGCAGACCAAGAAATCGTTCAAGATGGTTGGTTGATTGGTTCATAGGAAGGGAAGACGAAACCCAGATGCGGACATTGTAGCCGCTCGTCGTATGGGACGCACTAAGTCTATTCTAGTGACTTTTGCACAAGGCCCACTTCCCCGGAAACTAATTTACTTTGGCGGTGTACACCTGTGTACACCATACCGTTCAAGGCCAGGGGGCTGCACCAACTGCCGGCAACCGGGTCATCGCTACGATGTTTGCCCGCATCCGAAGCAATCAAAATGCCCAAGATGTGGCGTCGACCATGGAGCGGACCATGAGGGACTCTGCATCCCCCAGTGTATACTGTGCGGTGGTGAACGCTTAACGGGAACAGGATGGTGCAAGGCGAAGCAACGCGTGACACGGCTCCGGCACAGAGATTCCGTTGGACAGCCTCGCCTCAGCGGAAGCGCTTCCAGAGAACGCTCTTCACGACGGACGCGTCAAGACGACACAACTGACGAGAAGCGCATGGGAATCACGTGGGCAGAAAGGGTCGCCCGCACTCCAGACAGTCAGGCGGAGGAGATGGCCCGGCTCAGGGAGGAGGTAAGACGCCTACAGCAACACCTCTCCCACTCATCCTCGACCTTATCTCCTTCATTGCACCCAGATACCAACTCAAATGTTCCTCCTCCCACCACCCCCCTAACCACCCAAACTCCATCCCCTCCTGCTACTCCCCCGCCTAAAAAGAAACGCATAGAGTCAAACAGCGACACCGATCCTCTAGCTGAACTAGAAGCCCGCTTAGAGGCGAAATTTCAAGCAAAATTCGAACTCTTCCAGCAAAAAATGGAAGAACGATTCCAAACCCTAACGGCCCAGCTAGAGGCGCGGCTAAACACATTCTGTGACCATCTAACTGTTAAAGTAGAAACGATGGTAGAGGGGGCAATTACCCGCATAATGAACGTAGTTGACGCCAGATTGGCTACACTCCCCATCCAACCATCCCCCACTTCTTCCTTCCCAAGCCATCCCTCTATCCAACCACCAATACCCCCCTCCGTAGCAACCCAAGTGCAGCATGACGGCAGCTCATCCTCACTCCCTCTCCAACCATCCCCCACTTCTCTCTTCCCAAGCCATCCCTCTATCCACCCACCAAGCTATCCCTCTATCCAACCACCAATACCCCCCTCCGTAGCACCCCAAGTGCAGCATGATGGCAGCTAATCCTCCAATTCTTAAGGGCAACATCAACCCACTAATAATCTGGCATTGGAACTGCCGGAGCATTAAGCGAAAGCGGGATCCTCTAGTGCAACTCATTACTAGCAACTCGTCACCCCCAGACCTTATACTTCTACAAGAAACTCGTATAGCACTCAACATACCAGGATATACAGCATACCATGCACCTAGCGTGGACAAGCCCGTGGTTACAACCTACATCAGACGCACACTCAGACACACAATACACGACTATACACACGAGGTAGCACACATTACCGTAGAAATTATACCGAATGATGTTACTAAAGAATTATTAATAGTCTCCGAGGAGGCGCTGCGATCGCCGCAGGTTGCAACCGTGTGGCACCTCGGCTCTTCAATGTTTTTTGAACTGTGTGCGGAAATATTGTTCTTTTGTGTACGAAACAAAGGACAATGACCCAGTGAGTACCTCCGGTGAGTGCGGAGTGATTTTCGTAGATCTGAAGTCATCGTTTTTCCGCCTGCAACAACGTTTTCTGCGACAGACTGCTAACCCTAACAACACCCAGACGCAGCTCAGCTGCTGCCCTGGCCGGGCTGTCAGGACGCACCATGCCGAAGCCGGCGCCGGTTCGCTCACACCCGAGTGGCGCAAGTGCGGGAGCTGTGGGTTCATCAAAAAGTGTAGGCACCAAAAAAACTGAAAGCAGCCTCCAAGAAAAGGCGTTCCGACGCCCAACGCGCGATGGAGAGGACGGAACGCATCAGCTGCCGAACGCGGACGCTGAGAGTGGTCTTTCTGTGGGACTCACTAAGACTAAGGAGCAGCACGCAAGCGACCAAATGGACACTGAAGACGAAAGTGAGATCGTCGGCGACTACGGCGACTGGACTTTAATCAAGAAACGGAAACCTCAAAGGAAAGTGAAGCCTGAACAGCTTCGTCTTGAACGGGTAAGTCGACCCCTCTTTCCACTCTCGATCAGGCCACTCAACCGAGTACATGTGCATGATATACCTAAACAAGCCATTACAGAGGCGTTAGAAATGACCGCAAAAAGTTGGGAATTGGCAGATTTGGCTGCTTTCCGCTACGATGTGGTAGCAAATCGCGTCAAGGTCACTGTTAGAGATGAGGAACACGCAAATAGGCTCACCGCATTAACGCGACTGGCCGGGAAAGTGAACGGACGCGTCTGCACGTACGAGGTCACGATTGAACGAACGCCAACACGAGGCGAGGAAAAAAGTCGCGGCGTTATCAAGGTGCGTCCTGGTCAAACCATTGAGTACATCAAGGACCACCTAAGATGTGAAACTGCAACTATTCTTGACGCGCGTCTGCTAGGAAAGACAAACATGCTGCTGTTAAAATTCGATACAGAGCAGCTACCCAAAAGGCTAGTTTTTGATTACGAAATCACAAGGGTCTACGAGTACAGACCGAAAATTATTGCCTGCTATAACTGCCACGGACTGGGACATATTGCTAGGTATTGTCCAGCAGAAGAGGTTTGTAAGGAATGCGGACGGCTGCACTCTAAAGACACAGAATGCGATCAAGAGTTATTCTGCGTCGCCTGCCAGAAACCGGGCCACATTTCAATCAATTCGGCTTGTCCTAGTCGTGTACCAAAAGAGCCTAAAGAAAATAAGCAGAACCCTGATGCAGTTAAGGGAGAAGTTACATGGGCAGACAAGGCGCGACAGAACTCGTCGACAGAAACTGCGCTGCCCCCTGTTTACCAACAACAACTGGAAGAGTTGCGAAAAGAAAATCAGCAACTTAGAGAAATGCTGGAGAAAGTCCTTGCAAGGCTACCACCGGAACAAGACGTTCATGCATCTCAGACGCAGCGGCAACATGCTTCAGCTTCGCCCACTGGGCAGATGCAACGCGTGCGTTCGAAAAGCCGGCCCGGACGGTCGTCCAGTCGTAAAACAACTGCAAACTCCATAAAGCACCAACATACCGAAACATCACTGACTCAAACGCCAAAGACTCATCAGACGACAAAGGCACTTACCGCACAAGACTCGGCGTATGCGCAAATGCTGAGCATCATGAGGCAAGAGCGACACAACGAGACACAGCGTCTAGAAAAAAGCCTGAAAAAGATTCGTGAAAAAAGGCAAACGGTTACCATCGACTGGGAAAAGTTTCGGACAGCCACTGGCGGCAACTTCATGGACTTCGCGCAATTCAGTGCCATGGTTGCGGAAGCACGACCATGGTCCCGAGACACAATAATATGTGAAGACACTACCACACACATGGATAGGCACCTTGCCAACTTGTGGCGAAAGGTCAATATCCTTACGCAACAATACAGATATAAAGGAAAGCGCCACAGGGATCTCATGAGCCTTAAGCGCCAATATCGACTCATCAAGGAGTACCAACAACAGCTCGAAACAGATTCATGGCACAGCACTTGTGCGACGCTCGGACGCAAACCCGGCCTTAAAAAGCTGTGGGGAATTCTACGAAGCCTGCTGGGGAAAAAGAAAAGCACACCACCACTGGCAGAGCTGTTCCTGCGCGAGAACCCAGCTGCACTCGAGGAAAAGGTGATCCACACGTTCTTCCCGCATGCTTCTGAGATACCCACGCCACCATTGCCGGCGATCACGATTGACAACACAGTGACGGAACTTGAAAAACCATTTACATTTGGCGAACTATTGGCAGCATTAGTCCACGGCAAACCGAAATCGGCTCCAGGACACGACGGAGTAACATGGCAGGAGCTCAGAAATCTTAGCGACGAAGCCCAAGATCAGCTCTTAACTATCATAAACGATTCATGGGAATCAGGAGTGGTGCCAGATGCACTAAAGCTATCATTGATATATCCCATACCGAAATCAGGGAAGGACCACACAAAACCAGAGAACCTACGGCCAATAGCTCTCACATCCACTATCTGCAAATTGATTGAGCGAATGATAGCCGCAAGAATACAGCATTATATCGAATACGTACAGCCTGCCCTTACAAAAAAGCTTAATGAGTTTCTGATTAAATGGTAATTACATTCCTCATCATGCACATTAACATTTCTATACATTTTCTTGATGCGTTTTTGATGAGTTTCACAAGAAAGTTGGCCACCGTGTTTCTGGTTGGTACCTAATGTGTGCATTTCTTGTGTGTTATTCATGAGTGTTGACCAATGAGCACTTTTGGATAAAAAGTAAAAGCTAAAACGTAGCGAAGCACCTCAGCTACATTAAAAAAAGCTAAAAAATAAAAAAAAATTAAAACTAAGCGAAAAAAAAAACTGCACCTCTGGCGCGATTCGAACTCGGTACCTCTTACTCCGTAGCTTTCTACTCTAACCACTCGGCCACTCGGGGAACTGGTAATGTCGGTAACGTATTTGCTTCTTATGTCTGGACTGCATTCATAAGATTGGGACAATGTTTCGAAGCATGTTTCGAAGTGTACAGGCCATTGCGGCTGCTCTAACAATTACAACTTCTTGACCATTAGAACTTTCATCTAATGTTCTAGATACCTATGCGCACTATTTTGTCCACTGCAGTCATTTTAACATGTCGAGTTTGGCATCGCTGGCAAATTTATCAGCGCTGGCTCTTCGGTGGTTGCTACCTTGGGCGTAATTTTCGCTGAACACGGAGCTGTAGCACGAACCTTTAAGGAAAAAAAGTGCGAGCAAGCTTCAATACCGGCAAGCGCAGCAGCGCCAACACTATTTTACTGGTAACTAAATCTTATTTATATCTAAACATTTCGGGAAGCGTTGCGATGACTGAGGGCTCGGCTAATCTATACGCAGAGCAAGAAGGAGCTCTAAAGCTTAAGAAACACGCAAAATATCATGCATTATAAAGAAGGCATTGCTTCTTGTGCTCTGGTCGCGCACATGCTCCCAGGACGGTCCAGTTCCGAGGCAACGCAAGGCTCGGGTTACGTCCGCGCGTCGTCGTCGGCGCAGGCAGGGTACCCCTGCTGGTCTTTCCGAAGCGGCCTGCTCGCAGGTGCAAGGAGGCATTGGAAATGGAGCGGCCGTGGGTCCGTTTGCTTGGAGGCGGTGTGGCATTGCGTCGGTTCGCGTACACAACAATATCCTTGCCCGTAACACCCTAAAGCATACTGTCCAAACATAGCACCCCTTCGCTTCGCAAGAAGTGATTTGCAATGGCACAAACACCCAAGACTCAGGGTGTAAGCTTGTTTTGAATGAAACAAATGTCCAAAAAGTTTTTTGTTTTTACAGTGCATGCTAAACAGAAATGAAAACATAGTAAAGAATATACATTCGCTTAGTGATGTATAATTTTCCTCATTTGAGAAAGTCAATGTATTTCCACATTAGCTCCTATACAAAAATACTGTTTTGTTTTCCAAGTACAAAACTTCTTGCGTAATCTCAAATGAAAGTCTGTTGCGGATCTCATGTTAAAACACATAAAAATTGTTTCTTAGGCAACATCCTACATATGCTAATCAGAAATGAAAACATAGGGCTCTGAAAGTGTGCAGTTTACAAAGAAATAATATATATTCACTTAGTGATGTATACATTTCCTCATTTGATAAAGTCAATGTATTTCCACATTAGATCCTACCCAAAAATACTGTTGCATTTTCCAAGCACAAAACTTCATGTGTGATCTCAAAGGAAAGTCTGCTGCGGATATGATGTTAAAACACATCTAATCTTGAATCTCCTTTGAGTGGTTGATGACTCGTCAAAAACACATTACGTGGGTAACAGAAATTCAATATCCATTTTTGTAAGGGTGGGTTGCATCCAGCCCAGGCTGGATTCCGTCCGAATATGGGCACGCATGATTGCCTTTGGCTGCTCCGCAGGGTAATCAACCGCAGGTCTCGCAAACAGACACCAGATTACATCCTCGCGGTTGATATGCGCAAAGCATTCGACAATGTAAACCAACAGGTAATCCTACAAGAATTATCAAAAAGATATCCCAGCCAAAAAGCATACAACTGGATATGCAGCTTCCTTCAAAGTAGACCTATTAGGCTTCATGGCAAAGCTTCGGGATGGAGCCCCAGAACCTATTACTTGGATAGGGGCGTGCCCCAGGGCTCTATCCTCGGGCCTTTGCTTTTTAACTTGGCCATGACCCGCGTAGCAGAAGCGCTCGAGCGAGACACTTCGGCCCGCTTCACCATCTACGCAGATGATGTCACCATATGGACAGAGGCAGTGGATTACCCAAATGAAGAAGTCATGCAGACGGAGCTCCAAGCAGCAATCTTCAGCCTCACTGACAGCTTGGAAGCATTGGGGCTACAGCTCTCACCTGAAAAGACACAACTCATAAGCATAGACGGCAAGAATTCTACAAACACCAAAAAGCAGATTACACTGCATCTTGGACAACACAACATCACGTCTGCAAATGGGCAGACAAAAATCTTGGGGGCACAGATTTCTAGTTGCAACAGTCCTCGTAAATGGATTCGTACATTGCAACGTAACTGGACCCCGATGTTGCATATGATTCGCCGGATTTCAAACAAATACGGTGGAGCCCGGCAAAAATCGTGCCAAACACTGTCTAGAGCGGTTGCTGTAGGCAGGATTTTGTACGGGGCACCTGTCTATGAGTTTTCTAATCGCGATGTTAAAGACATCGAAAAGCTACACAGGGCCACTCTTCGCACCATTACTGGGCTTCCTAAGCACACGAGAAATGAAGAGCTGCTTAAAATGGTCAGCATACCACCCATACAAGACATTATAAGAGAAGCAAAAATAAGAATGCGATCCCGACTGGAAAACACGACCCAAGGGCAGCAGATCATGGCATGGGACAACCGAATCAACATTGCTCCGAGGCCCCTGGGGACAGACACTTCACCCCCGTGGGAGGCGCCGGTAATCGCACTAAGGCCACAACGACCTATTAGTAGACGGAATGTGGTAGCTAGGCAACTTTTAGCACAGAGAACTGCCCTCACAAGACCACTCAATACAATAGACATCTACACTGAAGCTGCAATTAGAAATGAAAGGGTGAGTGTGGCATGGGTGTGTGTGCCAGCGCCTCAGCACAACGGACAGCACACGTGCCACCTACCTGGAGGAACAATTTTACACTCCGAGTTGCTTGCCATATGGGGAGCCATAAATACCATTACGACCGCTGCAGCCAGAAAAGATAACTTCAATGGTTATCGAATTTTAACCAAATCATATGCAGCGATTGCAGAGCTGACGGCACCAACTACAGACGACGCAGTGGCCAAGGACATCAGAAAGAGGCTGAAGGGAATGCGGGAAGTTGGAATAGAAATTCAAATTATATGGACACCGGGACATACTGGCACGGACGGGGGAAACGCAGCCGCGCAAGCGGCCGCCGCGCAAGCGGGTGGGCTTGCTGAAACGTACAATGCCCCACACCCCAACTCCATGCCTACACCGACAGACTTAAATCCTTACCAAACAATGCTCACTAAAGGCTCCTCTGGCAGATCGATGATGCACTATGTACGCACAAAAATAAAACACGACAGTAAGCTTAGATTACATGAAGCGACACCAACGCCGGTGTTTGAGGACACGAAAGGGCTCACTCGACCACAAGAAATATTTCTCAACAAAGTAATAACAAACGCTGCTTACACACCGCACATACTTGACAAGTGGTTTCTCCGAAGACACGAAACACTCAAACACAACATATGCACGCACTGTCAGGAACAGTGTACAGCAGACCTAGAACATCTTATATGGCAATGTCCATCGTTTTCACAAGGAAGAAACAAAATTACGCATATTCCACACGACGACATGCCCACATTAGCAGGTCAGGTTATATCAAGCACCGAAATACAACACTCCATTGCTACATACGGCAGTGAGAGCGGCCTGCTTCGAGTAGTGTGAGAGAGGTCGACTCACAGCGCGAAGATCGGCCGCATGGCAAGCAACAAGCAACAGCTTGAAGAACCGTTAAGACGAAGAAGTTACACTCCCATCCCTCCCAACTCCCCAAGAACCCAAACAGCGGCCGAGAGCCATCCCTTCCTTTCAATAAAGGCTTCATTCATTCAATAGTCTCCAATATATACAACCCTCCTAGTAGCCCCGCATCTCGTTGCGCGAATCTAATTAGGACAATAGCAAAGGAAGCCAAGAAAACACCTTTATTAATAGCGGGGGACCTAAACTGCGCACACGCTGATTGGGGATACAGCCGTACAAACAGCAGAGGAGAGGTTCTGTACAATCAGATACAGCAGTCACAGCTATCCGTACATAATGATTTTGAAATGCCCACCAGACAGGGTACAGTTGGTATTATGGATACCAGCCCAGATCTCACGCTCGGCAGACACATCCCGCACCTGAAATGGGAACGAACCGGACACTCATTAGGCAGCGATCATTATATCATCGCCCTAACCCTTGAGGGACCACAGTGCACGCCAAATACATATAAGCATCGTTTGGTGAACTGGGAAAATTTTCGAAAACAACGACAGAACACCCCTGCTGAAGACAACATAGAATTAAGGCAATGGGTGCGACAACTACTTCAGGACCAGGAAAATAATACGCAGATCATTGATACAAACGAAGATGTGCCAACGTTAGATGCCAGAATGGCGCATTTACTTGACGCCCACCGTAGTTTAAATAAACGGTATGCCACACAGAAGCACAACCGCAAACTTAAGCAGAAGATTAATGATCTGGCCACCCAAATTGAAGACTATGGAGCGCAATTGTTTCAGCATAATTGGACACAAATATGTGAAGGGTTAAAAGGAAATCTCACCACAAAGCGTGCATGGCACCTACTTCGGCACCTTCTGGACCCAACCCAGAGCAAGACATATACACGAAACATAATAGCTAGACTAACCCATCAACACAGAGATGACACAGATGCCCTACTAGCTACTCTAAAGCATATGCACACCACCCCGGGTCAACCACAATCCCTTCCCTCCTATGCAGGAGGACCAAATGATATATTAGATGCTGCAATAACGACATCAGAAATACGGGCAGCACTTCACAAGCTCAAGAACACAACGCCAGGCGAAGATCAGGTTTCAAATGCGGCGCTAAGAAACCTAGATGATAAATCATTGGAGCAACTAACGGACCTCTATAACAAACACTGGGAAGAAGGGACACTCCCAGCAGAATGGACACACGGGAAAGTAATTCTCATACCAAAACCCAATAAGCCAATTTCCCCAGCGAATATGCGCCCAATATCGCTCACCTCAAACTTAGGAAAACTCTTTGAACAGGTTATACTAGCTCGGCTAACTGCATACATGGATGACACGGACCAATACCCGCACTCAATGGTCGGTTTCAGGCCCCGTCTATCTACGCAGGACGCTATGCTGCAGCTAACGTCGGCAGTGCTTGACCCACATATACCAACGCATACTAAGGCGATACTAGCAATAGATCTCAAAAAAGCGTTTGACAATGTACAACACACAGCAATCCTACAGGCACTCACGAACATTCAAACTGGTCCTAGGGTTTACAACTACATAAGAGCCTTCCTTCAGCACAGGACAGCCACACTTCATATCGACAATCTCCACACCTCACCGTACACGCTTGCCAACGTGGGGACGCCGCAAGGCTCCGTTCTTTCCCCGTTTCTGTTCAACATTACCCTTATCCCCTTAACCGCAGAACTACAGAAAATCCCTCACCTCGGTCACACCATATACGCCGATGACATCACACTCTGGACAACACACGGATCAGACGGTGAAATCGAAGACACGCTACAAACAGCAGCAGACACGATAGCCAAGCTTACCGCAACAATAAGATTAGAGTGCTCCTCAGAAAAATCAGAATTACTAATCATACCCCCTAAAGGACGGACCTACCAAAGCCCCATAGAAATTCGAATTCAGGGAAGACAAGTACCACAGGTTCATACCATCCGCATTCTGGGACTATACCTTCAACAGGATGGAAAGAACGTCGACACAATTAGGCGGCTCAAAAAGGCCGTTGCAAACACCACACAAATCATAAAAAGGGTGACAGGACGCTCACATGGGCTTCGAGAGGCGGACACACTTCGAGTAGTGCACGCCTATATCCTCAGCAGAAATCTTTATGCTATACCATACCTCAAACTATCATGCAGTGAGGTCCAGCAAATAGACTCATTAATTCGGCAAGCAACAAAGGCAGCACTTAAATTACCGAAAAGCACTAGTAACGAGAGACTACTCGAACTTGGAGTCCATAATACCATACATGAACTTCGAGAGGCCCATTTACAAGCACAATACCTCAGATTAGCTGCTACAACTACCGGACGACATATACTCACTAAGCTAGGCATCACTATTCCTGCAAACAATTCATCCCTATTAACACTCCCTAGCCAAATTTACACTTCAATCTTTGTCAAACCATTACCGCGGAACATGCACCCCCACTATGACCAAGGTCGCAGGAAGGCGCGCGCGGCAGCGCTCCACAAATGGTACGGGAATGAGCCCGATGCCGTTTGGGTAGATGCCGCCTGCGATGAGAGCGGAGCCACTGCAGTTGTCCACAACCCCCACATTTCCCCCTTAACTATTGAGCTTCCTTCAGGCACGACCCCTGAAGAAGCCGAGGAGACCGCTATAGCTATTGCTCTGGCATACACCGATGCCAGTTACATACTCAGTGATTCAAAAACTGCCATTCTAAATTATGCCAGGGGCCGGGTTCATCCTCCGGCGCACCGCTTGCTGCACATGCCCACCTCCCACCTCCCCCGACGGATTGAGCTCATCTGGGTGCCTGCGCACTCGGGAAATCCCGGCAACGAGGCTGCCGACTCCTTAGCCCGAGGGTCTAGAAACCGGGCACAGGCGGACCTCATGGGGGATTTCTCGAAGGATCGTATGCACTCGTTTGCTGAGTTCACCGCAAACTCCCGCGCTGAGCGCCTCATCTATCCGTCACCCCACCCATCCCTCACTATCAGAGAACAGTCAATCTGGCGTCGTCTGCAGACACGAACTCTACCGACACCAGCTCTACTTTCGAAATTTCAGCCGGTATCCCCCCTATGCACTTTGTGCTCCCACCCCAAGGCCACTCTTACCCACATTCTTTTATCCTGCCCGGGGTCTCCTCCCCCCGCCGGGCCGGTGCCTCTCCGAACCTGGGAGGACTGGGAGACCTCACTGCGATCAGCGGACCCGGCCAGGCAGAAGATCGTCGTCAGCCGGGCCGCATACGTCATGGATAAACATAATATGAACGTTTAGATCGTGAGTGGGGTCGTGCGGAGACCCAGGAGGCCTGCGTGCCTCGAATTCTTCTGCAAATAAAGTTTTTTCCTCCTCCTTCTCCTAACCACGTATATCTACTTTGATTCTCGTGCACCTTCCTGTAGCGCTTTTGTGCTAGCGATTATATAATATTTCTCACGTGCACAGTGCACGTGCAGTGTAAATGGCACTTAGCGGGAACACGGTTCCGCGTGTCTGCGCACGTGCTGAGCATCATAGCGCCAAAGCCAGTAGGAAATTCACGCAAAATGACAGACGGCACGAAGCACACTTCGAGGTCTCCGTACTAGTTCGCCACTCTGAAAGTGCATGCGTGGCCATACGGAACCGAGTTCACGCTGAGTGTGAATGGCATTCTACGCAATCAGGCAGGCGGATAAGGTAAGCAGGTAACTAACGTAGATAAGGCAGGCAGGTAACCAGATAGATAAGGCAGATAGTTAATGCGAGCAGTTAACGCAAGATAGGTAGGTAGAGTGAGTAGGGTAGGTAGTGCAGTGCACAGTGGGTGGATAGATGGGTAGGCAGGTAATTATTAGCATCCCCTTTTAACAGGGTGGTGCGAAAAGTGTCACCTAGCTTGTCATACATTGAGTTCTCAACAATTATTCAATTAACTCATTATTCCCTCTGCACAGTCCAAAACTACTCTAGACTTTTTCCAGAAATCCCCATGTCACCTCTTACTTGCGTAGTAGTAGTAATAGTAGTAGTAGTAGTAGTAGTAGTAGTAGTAGTAGTAGTAGTAGTATATAGTTATTTTATTATATATCCAAAAGGGAGGAAAATGTGTTGCCAGTCCCGGTATCTGCTATCTGATATATGAAGCACATGAACTGGGGCGGCGGAAATAAAGGTATACGCCATGCGCAGCGCCTATAGGGGCGCCACTGAAAGCCGCCTAGCGGCGGCCGTCGGAACCCGAGGCGGGCCTCATGCGGCAAGCCTGGCCGTAGCGCGCGCGTGCGATCTGCCGTTTGTGCGCGTCTCGCGGGCACTTCCGCGGTGACAGTGTGCGCAAGGGGATCGCCTTTTATAATAGCGGACATGTGTTTCATATCACGGCCGTCTGAAACTGCATCGCCTCCATATGCATCAAGTGTCTCCTGCAGACTGGCGTAAACAAGGTTGCGTATATATACGAAGTGCAGCTCATTTTGGGTGCCCCGCTTTCATTACAACGCCACCCTAATTCGTTCATTCCTTGACCTATGAACCAATGCTCTTTCTTTGCTTCATGGTACACGCTTGCTTCGTTTACATGCAATAAATTGCTACAGAAAACTAGGTAGCGTCTTCGAAACTGCGAGCGATTTCGTAGCGGTGCGACCGCAAAAAAAGCCAGCGAGCTTCCAAATTCTCAGCATCAGATAAATAGCGCATATTGGGCTCCTGTAGCAAGAGTTCAGATTTTTCATGCTTGCGCTTTACCACTGCCTGTACGGCATGGATTTCACGTATTCCGTCGTCAAAAAGGCAGATCGGGTAGATAATTTCATGGGGGAATGAGATATCAGCATATCTGAAATGCCGCATCACAGGTTAGCCAAGAGCATATTAGATTTAAACTTTATATCCTATTTTATTATTGTAATATCATGTTGATTTCATTTGCATCACCCTCGCGCCCAACTGCAGAATTACAGCGCGCTTTATAACAAGCTCTAGAACATTTAGATTGAATATCAAGTACAGCGACATGTTATGTTTTCGTAATCTTGCCAGCCAACAAGAACACTGGCTCTGGTCTTCAAAGTAATTGCATGACAAGTTTCAAAACGCATATTGGAAATTGTCTGTTCAATAACCTGCCGCAGCAGCTCAGGCTACTGAGGAAGATCGAGTTATCGGGACCGAAGTCGACCGCGCCGCCCACGTTTAAGTGGAGGCGAAACGCAAAATGCAACCGTGTGCTGTGCGATGTCAATGCACGCTAAAGATCGTCTGGCTAAGCATTTAACAAATCTAATGCGTATTGTATATTCCCGGTAGCGGAGTCAACCAAATTTAAACAAGAAGTATTCATGGAAGGTGCAATGACAAGCAGAAAACACTAAAAACATAGTTATCAATAGTTATCACTCAGCCCTGCCACACGGTAAATTTAGTACCTTTTCCATCGAATGACGTTCGTTCAAAATGATATTTGTTTGCTGCTACCCGAGAGAATATAATGACATTCGATGAAAACGACCTTAGGTATCGAATGAGTGTGAGGTACTCATCGGAATGCGATCAACGAGGAAATGTGTTATCTCGACTCCAGAGACTCGATGAGAAGATACACCCAAAATAAACTACAAACATGCCACCTGCAATAAATGCTACTGTGCTCCTATAATTGTGCAGCTTGTCATGTTTGTGAAATATGCCAAATAAAAAAAAAAGAAAAAACTGGCACCCATTCCTGCCAGCCAATCCGTAGCCACCGCACCCAGCGCGGGCGGAACAGGCCGCTCCTGCTGCCGCGGTCTGTCGGCGCCGAGTTGCCGACACGGCGAATTTCTTTCGTCACCTTCAGAAACGCATGCTCTGTTGATTATGGATAATAAGCGCCTAATTTGATGAAGGAGTAAAAAAAATTACTATTTCCAAAGCGCTTCCAGCTACGGCTTTGATGTGAAACCGTTTAGGGGCTTAGGCATAGCGACGACTAGGGCATAGCACGCGAGGCCAGAGCGCCGTCGTCGGCTGCTTTCGCGGGAAGCGTCGTTGCGGTAAGCTCGCGGTATCCGATGTGGCAAGCGTTACGAATTTGCCATATGTTTTCTTGATGAGGACAAGCTAGGGCATTTTTCGACGGGCCTTAATACGCCGAGCGAACGATCTGGCGAAAACGTACGGGAGTCAACGGGGCTGTAGTATGCTGCGCCATAGGGCGATACTCGAAGGTTCTATAGAAGCGCCTTCGGAGAGTACACTAGATACTGCCTATTTTACGTGTTGATGTTGACACTTGCTTTAGTGCGCAAAGTGTATGCGTTGTTGAAACTCGTACGCGTTTCGCAGTCGAGCGCAGACGTGCGCACCTTCCGTGCCCTTTCGTAAACAAACGCCGCCGACATTGCCGCTGACTTCGTAATCGATAGTCCTAATCAACAGGTTGGTTACAAGGCATGCAAGACAGGAATGCCAATTTAAAGGCTGCTTTCGTTTACAGCGCAGTGATATTCGCAACATATTGAAGGCGCACCAACATTTGCATGTCAATCGCAGTTACCATACTTTGGAAATGGCATTAGCTTTGGTCGTGTAGCAGCGCGTCGAAAAAAAATGGCATTAACCTGAACAAATGTCATTCGGTGCGACTGCTTGCTTTCTGCGTCGAAAAACCACGATTCACGGCCGCCGTCATTCTCGTGAAGCATCACTGGAAACTTATACAAACGTGTTCCTGGCAAGGTTTTATGTCTGTTTGAAAAATCAACTACGCAGAAATTCTTCCCGGACATTGCTAAAGATTGACAGCGGCGTTATATCAGTTAAACCACGGCCAAAGACGAAAACGCGACGCGCGCGCATAGAGGCTGACATGAACAGCGTCCGACCCGAGCCCGCCTACGCTTTGCGGCATTGGCGACAGGCGGCGTTGTCGGCGTTTTGCGCATCGCCTATAGTGAGGAAGAGGTAGACAAAATCAAAGAGGTGAGCGATAGAGAGAAAGGACAGGGTAGGTAAAAATAAAGATAAATATATACACTATACTGTTCAAGGTGCACAACAAGATCTCCACTGAGATCTTAGAAACCGTCCAGTTGCTGGATGTGCCCGTTAAAGTCGCCAACAATTAACACCTCGCGACCAGGTGCCCATCTGCGTACGTCTGCGATCTTGCAGTCTAGGATTCAGATAGGAACTGGGATGCCCAGAAGGCTGCCAGATATCCATATGTGTTCAGTGCAGGGGCACTCCAGTTTAGTCCAAGTGCCTTGTCTGCCTTGTCGCCATAACAGTCCGATTCCTCCACCTTTTCGGTCGTCGCTGTCTCTGTTCCTTCCAGCCCAATGCCATGCAGGATGTATCGGGGGCTTCTTCAAGCCGCGGAGGTGGGCCTCCGAACTGCGTACGGTGTCATGTACTCTTTATTCAGCATTTTGTAGAGTTCCACACATTTGCCCAACTTTCGAGCTCCACGTAAGTTGAGGAATTCCATGTTTGTGGACGTCTCTCGTGATTTACGGCGGCGGTGTCGCTTATGACCTCTTGGACAGGGTCGTCGAACTTGGGGTGACCGGTTCCCTCCCCTTCACTGCGGCCGACCACCCCCACAGCCAGCGTCGTGGCAGCGCCGGCTGGAAGAGGAGGCAATTACCTGCCTTTGGGGAAGGAGAAGCAGCGATGAGTGCGCTACCAAGACGTCTATACGCGGAGTCCCGCGAAAATAGGACAGAGAGCTTCTGAATGCCGGTACCGCAGTATTTGTCCTGCTTTCTGCTCCTTGACATAAAAAGGTCTCGCTACTCTGCCCATGGCTTGGGTGACTACCTGCTTGCTCTCCGCACTGTAGTTAATCCCACCTTTACGGAGTCGTGGTACTGGGTCTACACGTGTGAGATGGAGGAAGCGTCTGCCCGATTTGCGGCACCACTTCCTGAGCTTAGCATCAGCCACGCATTATAGCCGATGCCCGCATCTCCCCAGCCAGGTTCTCCAGTTTTGGGATCGAGCAATGAGCTAGGTCTCCCGCACGGCCCGTCCACTTTGACTGAATGGTCTGTAAATCCCACATTGCTGTCGCCCACTCTCTGAGCACACCGACAGGAGCACTGTTTTGTGTTTCGCTCTCGATGTGCTCCTCGAGGCTGTCTGTGGTTCTGGCGTTGGGCCTATTAGCAGCGTAATCTTTGGTGTTTTTAACGATCTGTTCTACGTTCTGCGACACATCCAGGTGATCCGCAGGAGGCCTGGACTTTATGATTTGACTTTCGTCCTGACGTGCACCTGCTTCGGACCGGCCGAAGCTATCTAGTACATTTGAGGCTTTTTCATGCTCTACTGCAGCGTCTGTCCCGACCAGTACTAACTTTGCGCTGTCTAAATTGTCCCACCGTTGCTGCACCTCCTGCATTTTCGCGGTGAGTTCTAACGAGTGCTTCCAGTGCCGTCACTCTGTTCTGAAGTGATGCGGCGATGTGGTCTTGCTGAAGCTAGTGTTCATGTATATGCTAGCTGAGGACAGTGTTCATGTTCATGTATATGCTAGTTGCCCCACCGGGGTGGCGCAGTGGTTACGGCGCTCGACAACTGTTCCCAAGGACGCGGGATCGAATCCCGGCCTCGGCGGCCGCTTTTCGATGGAGGCGAAAAGCAAGGTGCCCGTGTGCTGTGCGATGTCAGTGCACGTTAAAGAGCCCCAGGTGATCGAAATTTCCGGAGTCCTCCACTACGGCGTCTCTCATACATAGCCTGAGTCGCTTTGGGACGTTAAACCCCACAAACCAACCAACTATATGCTAGTTGAGGCCAGTGTTCCTATGTATATGCTCCCTGTGCTAGCTGAGGCATTCTTTCTATGGCTGAGGCTAGAGTTTAAGAATCACAAATTGCCATGATGCGATCTTTTACGCGGCCCCCGATTATTTCCAGCACGTGCTTCAGACTACTACAACAAGTACTACTACTACTATTTCTACTATGCCAACAGCTTTTCTACCGAATGAGCTGTATAAAATGCATCACCTAATATTTACCGCAGTACGCAAATATTTCATGCAGATAGGAGTGAAGAAAAAATCAGACCGCCGCAATGTACGAGCGCCAACACTCTCCTTTATGCGGAGCGCCCGGCCACGCCGGTTCAGATGGGGACCAAAATGGCGCCGCTAGCTCATCTGGCAACACTGGTCTTTAGCGGGCGGCGGCAAGTGCCCCTTCAAAGGATGGCACCACCCTAAGCCGAGCGCCGCGGTGCAACATTTAGGTTCCCTACTAAAGTCAGATTGCTGGCGCCACCTTATGTCATTTCCTTCAAACACCAAAAGGCGCGAATTACAAAAGCGCTTCGAATAGCTTTGCTCGATGCTAGCAACTAGATGCTAGAATAACAGATCAAACCTCCATCTTCGAACTTATAAAATTCGCCAACGAATGTTGGAATAAAGGATCATTACTGAAAATGAGGAAGCACGCCAAGGTAGCTTTTGTTCCGAAACCAGGAAAAAACTTTCAATAGAAAACTTGAGACCGATCTCCCTCACCTCGTGGCTAGGTAAATTATTCGAACACGTAGCCTTGGCAAGGCTTCAGACACAATGTTAATATTTAAGCATGAAATATCAGCACCTGAGATAAGTAATAGGCTAAGAGTCATATTAGCAATCGACTTCACAAAAGCTTTTGATAATGTGACCCATAAAGCTATCATGGGTGCTCTATCGGACCTGTAAGTGGGCGTCAGGATGTATAATTACATCAAGGCCTTCTTAACAGATAGGACAGCAGCAATTCATATAGGACCTATTCATTCCAACAAATTCTCACTCGGAGACAGGGGCACACCGAAGGCTCCCCCAGTACTGCCCCCATTTCTCTTTAACACCACATTAATAAAATTGGCACATAAAAACAAATTTCAGATCTAGAACACTCTTTTTATGCCGACGATATTATTCTATGGACAACCAAGGATCCCGCCGGCACAATTGGGGACACGCTGCAGCAAGCAGCAGGTGCGGTAGTGGAGGATACGAACAAAATTGGCTTGGAATGATCATCTCAAAAATCGGAACTTTTAATCATTAAACCAAAAAGATATACAAAAAACATCAACACAATCATTAATATATACATCGATGGTTTCACCATTCCGAGCGTAGAAAAGTTACGCATACTGGGCATGTACATTCAATCAAATGGCAAAAAAATTTATTTTAATCCAAAAACTCCTAACGATAAATAATCAAACATCTCGCCTTATACGGAGGATATCAAACGAAGAAATAGGAATGAAAAAAAAAAAAAAGAGACACTAAAACTTGTGCAAGCCTTCGTTCTCAGCCGCATTATATACTCCACGCCCTACTTATTCCTACAGGCCAAGGAAAGAGAAGCAATCGACTCCATTATTCGGCAGTCCTTCAAAACGGCACTCGGTCTTCCTATTAGTACGGCTACCGAAAAACTCATGCAACTGGAAATACATAATACACTAGAAGAAATGACCGAAGCGCACCTCACGGCGCAGTACGAGCGGCTGACCGCAACATCGACTGGAAGACAGGTACTGCAAAAGACCGACATACACTATGAGGGTATAGACACTCCCAGGTAACGTCTGTTCCCCGTTCTATACACAAAATACTAGAAGTCTCTCCACTACCTAAAAAACATGCACCCGGAGTTCCACCTGCAGCGTCGGGTAGCAAGAGCCCAATCATTAGAGAACCACTATTCTAATCTACCACAAACGACGTACGTCGACGCGGCAGAATACGGGGATAAGAGAGCCTATGCCCTGGCAGTAGTCGATCTCTCGTATCGCTTACAAAATTCAGTAACGATACACAAAGCACGAACCCCAGAGGAGGCAGAAGAGGCGGCTGTAGCTCTGGCGATAGTCAGGACGAACTCCAAAATAATTTTTAGCGACTCGAAAACAGCGATTCGAAATTTCGCGAAAGAATTCATCAACCAGCAGCTGAAATTTTGAAGGTCTTTGATCATTCTAAAAATGTACGTTCGATTAAAATTTTGTGGGTCCCCGCTCACGTGGGTCATCCTGGGAACGAGGCGACGCATCATGTATGCCCGAGGATTCGTCGTAGACCGGGAGGTGCGTTAACCCGAACTAAGATCGGCTCGAGAGATAGACCCCACGTACAGAGGAATAATGAATTGGTACAAAAACAACAGACTGAAATATCCAGAACCCCACCCAACGCTCAGCAAATTGCAACAAACGATACTCATAAAACTTCAGACAAATACGTGCTTTTATCCATATAACACCTCTGTCACACGGTCACTTTCGATCCTCATTGAACTCGATCTGCATTGAGGTTTTCAAGAAGGATTTTTCAATGAGCATTGAGAAAATTTCCTCGTGTGCGCATTACAGCTCACTAAGGGTGTCGACGACCGCGTTTGAGTGTGCTTGAATTCTCAAGAGTGCTTGAGGAAGCAGCTTGAAGTCAAGCAGGATCGAGCTCGATTGCACTTGACCTCGATCTGCATTGAGTTGAATGCAGATCGAGTTCAATGAGGATCGAAACTGTCCGTGTGACAGGGGTATAAATTAGCACAATGGTATCCAGGTGAATACAACCCCTCATGTTCCCTTTGCGGTGATCAGAGGGCAGATCTAGAACACATCCTGTTTAAAAGTGAACACATGCAACCGCCGGAGAGCGTGTAGATTACCAATTCGGAACAGTGGGGGGCCGCATTGCTTAGCTCTGATCAAGGCCGGCAACACGCCATCACGGCCTGGACCAAGGAGGTCTTCGAGCGCCATCGAGCGGCGACCACCCCTGGGGCGGCTTGAGGAGAAGCGTCCTCCCACAAAGAATGCATCAATTTCTCCTCAATAAAGTTTCCTCCTCCTCAATGCTAGCAAGAAAATAGACGACAACTGAACATCTTATGAAGAAATGAAAGGCATAGAGAACGATTAGCCATTTCTCTTCGGATCGCACAAATTATCTAATATTTCGTTTTCACGAAGTAATTTTTTTACTTCTACGTGATATTATAAACAAACCTCCACCAAACTCTGCTGGCCATTTCGCGTTGAATGTGTTCATTTTAACGGTTCCCTATATGCCCGCGCTGATTCGATGTGGCAGATTCAAAGTCATGCGCTTAACCTCCTGCGTCGAACTCCACCCAAAACATGAGAGTAATCGCACCTAGAGCCTGCATGCGCTTGTGTGGACAGTATACACCTGTTTCGGCGCGTTAGCTCATTCTGGTGCTTCCTTTTTCGCCGAAGCTTAGGTACACGAGCCTGTGAAAGTTCGTCATTTCGCTCACAGCGCACACGGACTGGACGAAAGGGTAAGGCTGCACACAAACAAGCGCTGACTGTCAATTAACTGAGGCTATTTAAGAAATGAAACAAATATATAGGCGTAAACAGAAATTCTCAGTACATGAAAGTTATCAAAACGACACGTGAGAAGAAGGACAGCCCGATTCCCTCTCAGATAATGCGCCGGAAGGACTCTGATGCATGTGGTGTCATATAGCTATGCAGCAGCAGTCATTGACCGCGGTGAAAATTCAGGAACCTATCTGACCTTTTGGAAAGTTATGAATGGCAACAAGAAAAATATTACCTATATTAATGGGTGGTTTCCCCAGTGTTTTAAAAAGGCTCTGCGATGCAAATGAAGCATGTAATGTTTATTCTTTGTATTCGTAGCATGGTAAATAGCGATGTCCTAACGAAGTGGGACATTTGGATTTCAAGTTACAAAAATGTTCCTTTCGGCTTGATGGCGTCGAAACGCAGCGGGGATTTTTCGCAACGGACATGAGGTGAAGGAGGAGGAGGACAAAACATCTTTATCTATTTAGTCAGCGGGGGGCACCCTCAATCCAGGCTACCGTTGGCCGCGGCTGCAGTAACAACGCGGCGAGTTAGCCATTGCTAGCGCTCCGGGCAGGGGTCCTGGAAAAGACTGTGCCTCTTTGGTTGGCTGGGCGTCCAGTTTAAAAATGTGTCAGCTCTGAGCGTTGTGAGCTTCTTTCATGTCCGATTTGCAAAGTGTTTCGTGCTGTTGTTCAAACTGCCAGTGGAGAGAAGGCAACAAAGAAAAAGATAAAAACCAGTCGACAGACTACGGCCGAGGATACGAGGGCAAGAGTAGAATAGAAAACGGGGTGGAAATGAGGATGTGAGGGCAATGGTAGACACAAAATGGATTACTATGTACAATGAACCTTTAGGATCCCCCTACTTGTCCTCCCCGCGACGCGTGCGCGGAACAACGACGTCATAACAATGGGCCGCTGCTAATTATCCAATCTTTCACTGCATGTGTGCAAGGCGCGGGTCTTCAGTTCACATGCTATAATTTCAGTTAAAATTTTAAACTGTCGTCTAGAACGCATGAGGAGCTCATTAAATGGAATAATCTGCAGTGCAAAAACAGTCACACTGCTCCTTTCTGTGTAGGAAACCAGTCAAAAGTAATGCAAAAGTACCAATGCATCTGTAAGACCATTTTTGTTTTCTTCACTTTTATTCTTCACAAGGAAGAGGTTCCCAAGCGACGCTTGTTTCTATTCGCCGCATCGCATCAATAAATGTGAAAGGAACTGTGCAGCTTTTATCCTGAAAACCATGTTCAGCAGCTCTCAGCCGAATAGCAACGGGTTAGTCAGTAGATTAGTCATATAATACAGGTATGTAGTACTGGCACTAATCACTCATAGTGAAAAAAAAAAAAATACCCATCAACAATGGCGGTTTCATAAAAATTATATTTTTAATTGGTTAATGCGCACTTGACTGAAACTGAACCTGAATCGTCTTATATGCAAGCTTGAATATGTGTGCAACTGCTTTACTGCTTTTTTTTTTTAATCTTTCTTTCTTGAAAAAGGAGCCCCTTTTGACGTCATCCCATGTAACCAGCGATAACAAGACATGCCTGCATGTCAACAAGTAATGACTCACAAGGTGTCCTCCACGGCTAAAACGTGCCATCTCTGCTTTTCTTTTTCATGAATTTCAGATTGAAAGACAAGGACGCAGGTCAATGCACTGCACTTGTACAGGGACCCTTTCATTCTCTGCAAACTTCTAAAGCCAACTGAAATGTTCCGTAGGAATAAAAACATTCATTGAAAATTGTGTTTGTAATTCCACTGATGCATTCCCTCTGGAATGCAAAACTTCGAAATAGGCTTGTGTGGAAGTGCTTCATTTAAAATGAGCTCCCTAACTAAAATTAAAGTGAGCTCCCTAATACTTTTTCTGCATCCCGAATGCTACATAATAGCAGCAAAAATTACTCCTAAAATTCCCTTTTTAATCTACTTCAAAGGAATGAGTATAAATAATCCTCAAAGTAGTATTTAATAGTGTTATTAGATGCCACGATAACTCCTTAGTGTCTCGACATATACTCCAAGAAGAACCCCTCTCCTGAAAGAATTAAAATAATTACTCCTTTGAAAATCTTAAATACATCTGCGTACGCGAGATTGAAGCAGATACTATTTTTTCTGAGTAAATAACCACCTTTTCGAAAGTGCGCTAGACCGCAGGCCATTTATTCCTTTTTGGGTGGTTTTGAGTTTACAGTGCACTTATGTGGCCATCTTTATTGCACTCGTTACAAAAAATTTGTAAGAAACTTGCACTTCGACGGAGGATGTCCCTTATGGTTACACCTGTAATATGTCTTCATGAAGTCTATTGGTGGAGGTGGTTATGAGAAGACAGAGCAGTCTTATCAAGGCCGTGATAGCTGTGACGTGTCCAGCTGAGTCTGGGTGAATAAAATATGTGGTGTGAAGTAAAGAAATTTGTTAACAAGCCAGCGTATGACCCAGTCGACAGGCGTAAGCTTCCCTCAGGTCGGTGAACCATCTCACGACTCGGCGAAGTGGGTGACAGACTGAGAGGTAGAAAGATCCATATAGAGAGCCCGGATATTATTTACTGCATGCAGAGGCATGCCAAGTACGCGACATTGAGAAACTTTGGGGATCGGGGAGCCACCCAAGGTAATGAAGGTCAGGGAGTTGTGATCTCGTTGATTGCGGAGTGGGTTCTGGAGTTCTAGAACTTATGACTTCTCCAACACGGGAGAATTAAAGGCCTGCGTGGTAAAGAAAGGGAGAAATATTATCCAATCCCTGCTGAATGGTGTCATGAGCATTGCCAGAAGATCCGCACGAGTACCACAGTATGACGTCGTCGGCGTAAAGAACGTGCTTAAGATCGGGAATAGACAATAACTGAACCGCGAGAGGAGTCAGTGGCGTCACCAGGGGGATGCGGAGGGTGCGGTTCGCACCGGGTTTGGTGCAGCTGAGCAGTGAGAGGGAGGAAGAGGCGGGGGGGGGGGAGAGAGGGGGGATGAATTATTGTGTAAAGACGCAAAAAGGTGCGCTTTGGTGCCGCTGATGGTCTTCTCGTAGAACGAATTATTATGTTGGAGGAGTGCTTGAAAACACATGCCTTAGTTTATGCCAGATTCCACGCTATTTTAACTTTGGACCGGGCGGCTTGTGCACGTGCGTGTACCCGTGTACTCTGGAAACACGAGCATTAACCCGATACCCATCAGAAACCCCTGCGCAGGAGCATGCGCCGCAGGGGGGGGGGGGGGGGCGGGGTTGGCTTGGTTTGCGGGGTTTAACGTCCCAAAGCGACTCAGGCTATGAGAGACGCCGTAGTGAAGGGCTCCGGAAATTTCGGCCACCTGGAGTTCTTTAACGTGCACTGACATCGCACAGCACACGGGCGCCTTGCCTTTCGCCTCCATCGAAAAGCGGCCGCCGAGTGTGTGTGTGTGTGTGTGTGTGTGTGTGTGTGTGTGTGTGTGTGTGTGTGTGCGTGCGTGCGTGCGTGCGTGCGTGCGTGCGTGCGTGCGTGCGTGCGTGTGTGCGTGTGTGTGTGTGTGTGTGTGTGTGTGTGTGTGTGTGTGTGTGTGTGTGTGTGTGTGTGTGTGTGTGTGTGTGTGTGTGTGTGTGTGTGTGTGTGTGTGTGTGTGTGTGTGTGTGTGTGTGTGTGTGTGTGTGTGTGTGTGTGTGTGTGTGTGTGTGTGTGTGTGTGTGTGTGTGTGTGTGTGTGTGTGTGTGTGTCTCTCTCCGGCAGTCTTGTCTTGTTCATTTATCTCTTGTGCCTTTCTAGCTCCTCGGCCCAGTCACACATCCGCCTCACACTTTCAAAACGCCGAAAGGCACGGAATGTCTGTTGCTCAGTGGAATGGCAAGTCTGATCACTACGCACTGACTAGAAAATAATAATAATGAGAAGGAAGGCACCTTTACCAAGGCCAGGTGTTTTAAAGGGGGAATTGAGAGTGAATGTACCCAAGGGTGTTCACCTAGTGCATTATGCGGTTCTTACCTTTTTTTTTTTTCTCTGAAAAATGCAGTGATTGTTAAAATCAGGAACGCAACTGAAAGCGTTAAAAAAAAAAAAATGAGCCTGGAGGCGTCCACCGTCTCCCAGCTCCAAAAGGCCGTTTCGTGCTTAATATTTTCTGTTGCTATGACATCAATGCGCGTTGGTAACTGTGCAGTCTGGATGCGGAAGTGAACTTCCACCTTTGGCTCCTTTGTTCTTATCGTCTCATACTGGTTAATCACCTGTCTTAAGTATAGACATCAATTTTCGAAGCGTCGGAAGGAATACGATTGGTTTGCTGTATATACAGAGATGCTCCCCAAGCAATCTGAACCTTGTTGCCGCGATGATATTTTAATTTGATTTTAAATACAAGCCAGGAAAATAGTCCGTTTTTCAAAACTCGTTGACATTGGCATCTCTGTGACGAAAACATGTACATAGCAAGGAAGTTATATAGAACGCCGACAGCGGAATCAACGCCAGATTAAGTATTTGTAACATGCAACAATGAAGACAGTATGAAAGGTCATCGAGTCAAGCGAGTAGAGGCGCAGAACATTCACAGGGCACGGGTCTTTAGGCACGGCCGGACACAAGCGGTGGTGGCAGCGCTGCCGCCGCTTCGAGTCAGGAACGGTGAGCTATCTTGTGTCTCACTGCTCTTTGCTTTTCTGACAACCTCCTTGGTACATAGGTAAACACACAGCCGTCATCAAACAGCTGTGACGTGGAGTCAGCAAAGCAAAGAGCAGTGACGACACAGGATAGCGAGGCTGCCAATATTGCCAGCCTCGACCTTAGTTTTAAGCAGCTCGCAGGGAAGTGTGGTGGGGGCAAGGATGCCGGGCTGGAAACCGACCGATATATCAAGGAGGGATCTAGCAGGTTTTTCTGCCTAGGGGAGGCACCGACTGTTCCCAGCCGTCGTCCGGGGATAGAATTAAATCCATCGTCGAGTCGAGCACAGTCGTTAGATAAGCGGGTTAGAGGAGGTGTTTGTCGTCGCCCCATGGCCAGGAGACAACTCTACAGGAAACCACGCAGCTGGCGGGTCGTGGGGCGGCAGCGAAGACACTTTAGACGCGGTATGTCGCTGAGGTATGCCGCTGAAGGGCGTCTGGCTTCGCGCAGTGTGAGTGGCTGTGCGTGCGCGGGCGCAGCTGCAGGCGACAAGTTGTTCTTTGGTGCTAACCTACCCCTACTCCTCTCCCCCACACACCCCCGGCACACCTTTGAATGTTGCCCCACGTATCGATCCATATTTCAACTAATTCGCTGAATCGCAGCAAACCACTTTTCTTTTTTCACAACTGAATTCCTGATGACACTTTGTGAAAGGATAGCCTGACGTGCATTGATATCGCACAGCACACGGGAATCCCATCCGCGGCGGCCGCTTTTCGATGGAGGCGAAAAGTAAGGCGCCCGCACAGCACACGGGCGCCTTACTTTTCGCCTCCATCGAAAAGCGGCCGCCGCGGATGGGATTCGATCCCGTATCCTTGGGCACAGTAGTCGAGCGCCCTAACCACTGCACCACCGCGGCGGCGGAACTGAGGGCGAATTGTCGGCGATGGAAATAAGGATTGAAGCACTGCCGCTGCATACAAAAATAAAAACATCAAACTTCGAGCGCCATCGAAAAGCGCGCTTGGTTTTCGCGTCGTTTTTGGACTTGAGCAGCGCGACTTGCGGACCGAGTAGGGCCAATCTAGAAGAGTTTCTTCGGGCAGACAATGGAAGAGGCTGCCAGCTTCGGATCGGATACATATACTCATGACTGCTGCAGCGTTCTGTTGAGCTCACAGAAAACAGCGTCCATTATTAGTACTTGGCGCCCTATAGTAAAGCTGATTATTAGTGCCGATAAGCAGACAGTCGTTCCAGTAGCAGGGATTGCAACTGTGTGTATACGGGCTCGAGCCATGTAGGGGAAGCGGCAAGTGACATCTACACTTTCGGCAGAGATCCTGCAACATTTAGTCATAGTGCCGACCGATTTATCCAGCGAGGGGCCTGCGCCCAACGTTCGTAAGGCAAACTGTAACAATAGGCTGCTGCTCCCGCTCAAGTGGAATCGTTTGCTTAGGTCTTCCAAAGGTATACAAGCATGCTGCCTCGCCATTAACTGCCAACAACATGAAAATCCTGCGCGTCGTTGCAAAACACACAAGGCAAACTTCGCTGTCCCTTCTGCCTACCACTCACGTGTGCGAGCGAGGCGAACCCAGTGCATTGACAAATGAGTGTGCTGACCTACGAACGGACTACAGAAAGAGAGGGAGGATATGTGGAGAGGATGCCTCAGTGCAACGAGCTGCAGATGCTGCCCAAGACAGCGCACTGCTCTGAAGGCGACTGTAATGCGAGTAAACTAATTTCACATAGCTGCAACTGTAGAGCCCAAATGTTAACCGCTACACCTTCAGCATTAACTTAAACTTCAGCACTTGCGTGAAAATGGACAAGTATACGTAAAAAAAAAAAAAAGCAAAACGAGACTGGTCCAATAAATTATTGTACTTACAAAATCAGTTCTCTGTGACATTATCACATTCAAAGCAGTCACCTTCAGCATTCACACACTTCTACATTAGGTGCTGCCACTGCTGGTAACAGTTCTGAAATAAAATTTTGGAAGGCCCTTCAGGGCATTCTCCATTTTTGCCTGAACCTCTTCAATTGAGGTAAAATGGGTTCCCTTCAAGCAAGATTTAACTTTAGGAAATAAAACAAAAAGTCGCATGGAGCCAAATCGGGTGAATAAGGAGGATGCTCCATCACAGTAATGTTTTTTCTGGTCAGAAATGCTCGACAGATAAGGCCGTGTGAGCGTATGCATTGTCCTGGTGCAACAGCTATCCATCAATCCACAACTGACTTTTTTTTCCCTAATTTCCTCACAAAGTCTTTGCAGTACTTCAATGTAGTGGCGTTGATTAATAGTCTTACCACTGGGATTCTGCTCAATCATTACAATTCCACTCTTTTTACAAGAATCTCATTTCTTTTGTGTCACACCTCGTATATAGGCTCGGGTAAATTACAGATTCAAGTTATTTACAAATGAGACTGCATTGACAGTAGGCCTTTATATCTCTGAGGACATAAAGCATGAGAACATAAACAATGATTGCTCGCTCATATTAGGCTTCACAAGACTACAGACTAAAATTTCTTGCATTTTGGCTCATTTCGGGCAAAAATTCTATCACTGCGCTTGCATAGGTTTATGTGTGAATTTCTTGAGAGAATCTTTTTTTCCTTTACAGGTGCTCCTCTGTTACATCTACATGCTCCTTTCCTACATGTAAAAACAGTCGAGCACGTCTATGATGCTGTATTTCTGCTTGCCCCATCAACACTACCTGTGCATGTCAACAGCATTTAAACGAGAAGCTTGTTAAAACAATGCCTTTATTTTGTGCGCATGGGAAACAGCACAGTCACTGCCACAAAGTTAACACAAAGCACATTCCAGTCTTCTTGCTTAGTGTTTCAGCCGCTTCTACCATCAGAAAATGAAGACAACATTGTGCAATAGTGAGGTAAAATAAACATCAGGAGAGAATACCCTTTCAGCAAGGTCTCAGATGTGACTGAACTTGGCCACATTAAGTTTACTCTGCTAGAAGAGAGCACAGAAAAACATGTTTAAACACACATAACCTTAAAACATGTCACATAGCACTCTGTAGGTATCAGCTTCAGGTTAACTAATCAGAAAACCTATGGAATACTCATTTTTACCTCACCAAATGTTGCAGCCAAGTTGCTGACATCAGCTACTTATATTCAGCTGCAGCAATCATGCAGGTAAAGGCTTCTATGTCTACTGTAATGCAACAGCCTTTCAGAGCCTTGGATGCTAGGACTCACTTTTCGTCTCTTGGCAGAAGTACACAGCTCTTCAATGGTAGCGAAAAGGCACAAATCGTAACGATACAAAGTAATTAGAGCTCATCACCATTAATTCACTTTTAATTCTTTATCTAAGATGTGCTGTTCCTGTCATACTTCTAAAGGCTGTATTTGCTGGCTTGGCATAATTCCGATACCATAAAGTGGCTGCATACCATGCAGCCCGCTATTGCATGACAAGATTTCTAAAACTTAGATGACTCAAAACCTAATTTTGAGGTCGGACGAATTCAGCATTTTCGGAAATGCCCCTACTTAAATCCGCAAAAGCTTGGTGCATGCTCTAAAGAAAAACTTGCATACCGCTGCAAATTGGAAAGTTGCTTAATTGCAAGGCTCTCAACATGAGAGATAGTAATGGTGGCGTTATTTTAAATGTGTCAGATCCTCTGAGCAATGCAAGCAATAGACACTGGACAATGCTACCAACACTGCTTGACTGTTTACATGATAGACCAAAAGCCATCCCATCACTGACCATGCCACTAAAGCTCTTACATGTTCACAGGGTTACAGATATGTTTGCTGCCCAGTGTAGCTTCAGAATACTGCACTGCTGCCAAATTGAACACTTATTACATTCTTTGCACCAGAAAATTCATCACCATAAGCCCTCAATACTGTGAAAGGCAACAATATGACACTATGTGAGCTTTTTCTTCTAAGTTGTGCAGTAACATACCATCATTATTTGTTTTATTTATTGACTGCTAAATAGTTTGTTTATGCAATCTGATAGTGTTCAACAGAGTGAAGAGGAAGCCAAAACAGGCTTGGCTATAATAGGCAGGAAGTATAACTCGCATTTAAAAAATGTGGCTCAAGTAAACATAGGCAGTTGGCAAAATAGTTTTTTAGTTGAAGTCCTATACATTTCGCATCTGGAGTAACACTCACTTGGGCTTCACAGCAACACATAAAAATACAAAAATTCTGTGATAAGGTTTCAAATTGTAAGGTGCAATAACGTAAAAAGAAATATCATCAAGCAAAAAAGAATAAGTGAAACAGAAGGCATAAATTAACATCTAAACATGGATTCTAGAAGTACAGCAGCTCTCGACACTGGCCAAGATGCTACTTTCATAAGCATGAAAAGGAATGCACAAGCCTCAAGAATTGCCATTTAAAAGAAGTAAACATACGCAAGTCACTTGTTCAGTTATGAGAGAAGAACTGTCACATACTTAAGCCAATAGTGCAAAGATCTCTGAATAGTAGAACATCTCATGGCAAACAAACCACTCATTTCCTGCTTCTGGAGAATGCATTGTGACTCGTTTTGTACTACCAGCACCTCATCTTTTGAGGCTGGGGGAGCTATTGTCATTGCTACTTGGGAGCCGATATGCACCTGGGGTGCTAGGAGCCCTACTGCATGGTAGATCAAACAAAACCAAACAAAGGCAGAATGAAACAAAGTGGGAAAATAAGTGAAACCAATGGCTGTGTCCCAGTCGGGCAACTATAGACACCCAAGCACCCAAGAAAATACAGTGCTCCAGATCCTTGAACCTCTTTTTCTCTGTATTCTCGGCTGTCAGTCCTGATTATACAAGGTATTCACACAGTGCCCATCATGATACAGATATATTTTTAGCTTCAAGTGGTTTTGAACAATATGACAAAAGCAAATGGAAAAATGACTGACACTGTTAGCTGCAAAACATACCCCAATTGCTTGTTTCTTTCCATTATGTCCAAAACAATGCCACGAGCTAAACTTGACAGGCCGTTAACACTTAGTAAAATATGGTCAACTAAAAGGCCTGTTATTACCTAGTACTTCACTACTTGGCAGAACTGGCTTGAACTCAGTTCAAACAGAAAAGCAATATTACACAAAAAGCAGGGTCAGCACAGAAGACTACTCCACTTCTTTTCAATGACAGAACCGCAATATCAAAAGCCCGGAACACTTGCACCTCACAGAATGCAGGCACATGAAGACTAGATGCAGAACCAGGCAAGTGTACGCAACTCCTATTGCAAACACCTGCCAGCTAGTGTCAAAAAAGGTAAGACACAGGAGGCACACACAATGCGTGGGCTGCTCCCCGCCACCAAGGCTCAGCGCTTGCCAGCTTCGAAAAGGGTTGTCTCTTCCTCTTCGTCATCTGCACGGTCCAACGGCTGCATTTCCAACTCGGCACTGTGGCTGGCTATGATGCCATACCTCCGTGTTTTACTCCGCCTGTACCTTGACCTGCAAGAGAAAGTTCAATTATACGGTGCCACAAACCAAGTCACAACAACATCTTATGGGAAGTCAATAATGTGGTTCTGCACAGTTCTCACAACTAGTTCTGGTAAAAGTTATGAAATGTCAGCTGCCTGCAAAGGACAAGACATAAGCAACAACAAATGCTTAGCCAGCTGTAAAAAGTAAGTGAGACATGCTGCACCCTAGTAGCTAATGTGCTCGAGACCAAGCCAGAATCGGGAAAAATGCTCCAATGCATTTGAATTGCTGTCTACGCACTTAAAAAAAAATGCTGTTCCAGATATATAAGTATGACACAATGAAAAAAAGTCTTATGGCATGGTCAAATAGGTTTCAAACAAATATTTTAGGTTTCGGCATTGACAGTCCTGTCCGTGATAATTATTTGTCAAGGACGGTGCCATGGAACAGTCTCACAGCCACCATGAAAAGCATCGGTCACAAAACTGAACGGGCTCAGGTCCGACAAGCAGAATTGTTTTGATTTTCTTCTACTTGAAACAAATGATCTCCATGATCACATAACACTTCACACTGATCAACACAATAAAAGTTCACAGAAGATCAATGAGATTCAAGTGGTATATATGAGAGAGTGTTAAAACAGTTCAGGATTCTAAATGAGCATGCAAAAGATTCAGGACCTATGTAAAAAAATTGCTTATTATTCCATAGTTGTTTGTGAATCATTTACTAGAAATTTTCAATTAGCTTGATGGCCTTTTATTAGCGGACATAGCTCTCACAAACAATCACAACTGATTTAACACAGCGAGAAACCTCTCAATACACATTTGAGGACTTAATGACCGAGAGCCGGCACACCAATGCACTTCCAATAAATCACAGCCCCACCATGTCACCTGCAAACCAGCACCTGCTGGTTCCTGCATGCTCGTGAATCTTCAGGCTATAAGGATTCAAATGGTGAAGGGGGCAAGTGATTCTTTGAGGCTGTGAGGCTGCAAGAAGTCGATGTTGAAGGACAGTTTTTTTAGACATAGGGATAATAAAGCTCAGTCTTTAAAAGAACTGCCATGAATCAGGATGCACGCACTCAATGAGTGGAAGATTCCATCCTCCCGTTTATACACTAAATACCATACGCAGTATGCCGCGGTGGATTCAACATCCTAGAGCAGCATTTAGGCTACCAGAGGCACTATAGAGAAAGGTACAAGATTAATTCAGACCATCAAGGTTTCTTTAATGTGCACTGGCATCACACAATAGCTTATCATTTTTCTATTTCACCTCCATAAAAATGCGATGCCAGGTTCTGCAGAGACTGAGCTAATAGAGCGGGTGAGAACACAACAGTATTAACCCTTTAAGGGCCTCATGACGAGTAGAGCTCGTCATGAGCGATCGCCGCCTTTTTGCTTATGACGAGCTGAGCTCGTCATGGGTGTTTGGCGACAATCTAAGCAGCTTTTGACGAGCCCAACTCGTCAAATGGTGCTTTCCTATTTAAAACATAGATGGCAGCATGTGTTCTGTGTTTTGTGCATTTTGTGCATGTACTGAGCAAGGTGTGTCCTGTGTTTCGTACATTTTCCCGTACTTTATAACAAACATGGCATCATCCGTGCGACATTCCAGTGCGGGAGAACATTATCCATCAGATGATGACAGTGCAAGTGATAAGGATGTAGACTTTGTTTTATTCTTCAAGTGAAGAAGATAGAGGTGACGTTTATACCGACAGTGAGTCTGAAGCGGAGGAGTGCAGCGAGGAGACGTTGGCCAGCTCCCACAATGGTGCCATGCTTTGAGTGCTATCACACAGGCAGCAATCTAAGCTAGTTTGATGTGAACTATGAAGGAATGGACAAGTGTACAGGACTATTCAAGGCATAACTTTTTTCTGCCCTTTTACTGACACTTATTTATTTATTTTTATATCAGTACTAAACGGAGCCACATATAGTGTATTACTGTAGGCAACAAGTAATGGTAAATAAAATGTTAATAGCTGCTGTATATTTTTTCGCAATTACTTTCCTATTTTACATATGCTATCGAAGCATTTTGCGTCATAAAAAAAATTGGCAATATTGGAACAGAATTTTTTTTGTATTAAAGCCCTTAAGGGGTTATTGGCTCCCATCTGTGGTTCCCCACGCAGATCCTCGAGTGTGCACATGGACTTTGCTACTCACTTAATTACTAATCTCTTGACTTGTGCATCCATATCTCCCACATACTCATTAGCATACAGCTGTAAGCTGTCACCTACATTATGTGAAAGACCACCAGAAACAGCTATAAAGCCCCCAGCTTTAACCAAGCTATATGAATGTTAATGTATGGCACCGGAGTAGTGTGCCTGAATTTGAATCCAAGAGTCTCGGATGGTTTGATTCCCACCTCACACTAGCTCCTGTGTTGTGTGATGTCATGTGGTCTCATGACATCACTCAACATAATGACTAATAAGTGCCCGATCATGTTACCTGCCAGCGTTTGTTTTCTTCACTTTTTCTTGCATGCTGACATACTCTGAGTTGAAAAAGGGGAAGGGGGGGAGGGGGAGGAGATGAGAAGCATCATTTTCGATCACTGATATATTCGGTTCTAATAAAGCTAGCTTAAAAATTTTTCCATTGCAGAGAGGACTGGTGGGATGCCTATTGCTTGTGTACATTTTCTAGTTTCAGTAATTATCCTTTCATGGGCCCTTTAAGACTTTCCAGGAAAGCACTTTTGCCCTGAGCTTACAATTATATGTCTGAATCGTGACGTAAGTTCCATTTTAAAACTGCATGCACACTTTTATCCTGTAAAGAAGACAATAAAAAGACAGCCTGATTGTTGGAAGGCATAGAAAACCTGTGCTTCACAGCACAAGAGGCAGCCAGTTTCATTTAGGTATGTTTTGGCTTTGTGTTTTGCATGCTCCCATCATTTCATTTTTGATGTGCCTCAGATTAGAAGTGCACAGCATCACAGGAAGTCCAAGTTCTCCTCGGAAGAAGTAGTACATGCCCCAGAAAAGAAAGCTTAAGCAAGGTTCTCAAAAAAATTCTGATATGGACATTTGTGGACCAGGGGTAGGGGAGTGGCTGTACAAATGGATGTCTTGAGGGAGAAAAATGACAGCAAAGATAGCTGCGCAGATTTTCTTTTCGGGCCCCCCTTGCAGCACATGGCACGACTCTAGATCGTTTGCTGCCTTTTTCTACACATAAATACCCCACTACAACTAGAGGTTTACGTTGGCCTTGTCTGAATGTGGGGCATTCAGTGGCACAGTACCATGGTGAAGAACAAAACATTTTGAAAACATAATGCAATAGACAAGAAGCTGCTGCACTAGTAATATTGAAACAAAAGGAAAATGCAGCTTTTTATAAACACAAACAATAATGAAAGTAAGTAAAGGAACGAAGCTGCAGCCACGCTGCCTACAAATAAAATTTTGTTACTTCAGCCTTCAAGAAAAATGTTCAAATTATCCAAAAGTTCACCTTATCAAATGGCCCTGAAAAATTACTGAAGATCGTTTGCATCAAAGCATTCTGAGCTGAGGAAGCACATTGCTGCAAGAGAGAAAAATATGAGTAGGCATAAGAACAGCTTGACTGGCCACATCATAGTCAAATAAAACTGTCGGCGGTGGGCGGTCGACTGAAATGGTGTGCGGTTGGCCTGAGAGATGGGGAGCAAAACCACTGCTGCCCACAAGGAGGGAAACCTGGTTATAAGGTGTTAAATACCATGGGTGCTTAATAATAAAAAAATATACAGTACCAAACACCATTTGGACCTAACTCTTTCTGTGCTTTATCCAAGTAAATAAACACAACGTCGGATGTTGGAAAGATCCACATTATTATTACCTGTGTAGCTTAACTGTACTTTTTCACACACAGTTTTCTCAAGCATTGAAACTGCCACAGCCACTAAATGACTGCCCTTTAAATGTGCCCCCCCCCCCCCCTTTTGCCCTATGGTGGTGCAGTGGTTAAGGTACTTGACTGCTGTGCTCCAAGGATGCGAGATCGAATCTCAGCTGCGGTGACTGCTTTTCAATGAAGGCGAAAAACAAGGCACCTATGTGATGTGCAATGTCAGTGCGCTGCAAAGCACTCCAGGCGGTTGAAATTTCCAGAGCCCTCCACTGCAGCATTTCTCATTGCATGAGGCACTTTGGGAAGTTAAATCCCATAAACCGCAAACCTTAAACATGCCTTTGTCTGGCTGTCAGGCGGTATCACTGATGTTCCGTATTTTTAATAAGCATCACGTTTTGCAGAGGTATCTAAGAATATTGTTACGGGCGGCAAGCCGCTGAAGAAAGACCATGATGGATAGAGATGAGAGGAGTTCAATGCCAGTGGACCTAGCACGAGCACTCCTGCCCATGCCACTGTCCGCTTCTTCTTTCTCATCCATAGCACTACCCGCGGCCAGCAAGAGATCGTCCCGATCGTGGACAAGGAAGAATTTTATAGTGGATCACATGTAGCACATGACAACAGGCGTGACTAGATGAGTGAAGACACAAAAGAAAAAAAGGTAATGGCTTGCCGCCATGATGATGACTGGATGAAGCCTGGCCTAGGAAGTTTTTCAGCCACAGGTCACCACTAACCCACGAACAAGTCACTGAAGAATTGCCATGACAGATAACGAAGAGATAAGTTCAATGAACGTCGGTGGCACTAGAGCAGGTGCTCCCGCCCTCGCCACTGCCCGCTCCTTCATCATCCGTTCCTTCTTCCTCGTCTGTAACAATATTCGAATCTCTCAATGTTCACTGTTCTGCGATCGTCTCAGCGTGTATGCAATTCTTGCTACACATACAGCTAGCTGGCACATCAGTCTGTGGCACAAGGCTTAACACTTCTTCATACGTGCCATGCGAAGCAGTAATGCTGACATATTTAAGGCAAAAGCCTTTCTTGCCTCATGCTTACTGTGACCAGAAAATATTTTTGCATATGTCAATCATCAAGAAATTGATAATAATGAAACTCAATCCCCAATAATTAATCATAATAATCATGATTTGACTAGACATGGTCACAGTTACTATTCGTAGTTAGTTATGGCTACAGTGTCTGAACATAACAGTTTAATAACAGCGTCATCACCGCTGTGATAACAGTATCATAATAACTAAATGCAGACGGCACCACTGCATGCCCAGACATGTCTGGACACGCCACGCGTTGGTAGAACTCCGTGTACAGCACAACGCAATAGATATGCAGGCACAGGCGTACAACCAGATCAGCAAGAGAAGAGAAGTGTTTTTGCATTGCCGCATGCAAGGAGGCTGAAGTGCTTCTCTGAATTTTCTGAATGAAGGGCAGCTCGGCTTGTTTACATTAAGAAATACAAAAGCAAAAAAAAAAAAAAAGAAAACGGAATTAACTGCACGAAACAGATTCTATGTTCTGTTTTTTTTTTCTTTTCTGTTACAATTCATGGCTCAATTCTCACTACTAATTAAAAACACCCATATGTAGCAGTATTCATATGTCACTCGTGGCAGTGTCTTAGCAATGTCAGTGGCCACATCTGGAGTTTTGCTTGCTAGTCGAGCCACCTCAGCTCCCCAAAAGCTTTGCAGGTTTTGTCGGATCAAGGGCACTGAAGTACACACCAGTACCGCAAGAGATTCGTTATTGAGCTTGGGAGCAGGATTATTCTCTGCAAGTGATAGCTTTAATTTCGGCTACTGCTAGAGCACATTGCTTGCCACGTTCCAGCAATCATGGAGTCTGCATTTACATCATAGTTTGCGTCATTTTCCCCTGCCATGTCATAGGGAAACGCAGTCTGAATCAGAGGGGCAGAAAAAACTTCTTAAACTTCAAATCGAAATATCTTAGCAATAAATGTGTTTTTCAGCAGGACAAGTAATGACGAAGTCGTGAAATGCTGCAATATTAAATTTTGCTAACATAAAAATTCTGATACAGCTGTTGTCAGCTGTCAGCACCAAGTTTTGAAGCGACAACTTGAAATGTCAGTGCAAAATACACCAGATGGAAGATGTAGAACCACATTATCAGCAGATCACTACTTCTGTATTCTTTCTGGAGAGGGCTGGCAATTTGAAAAGCAGGTGACAGATAAAAAGAATGGATCACATTGCTTACTCTTGCCTCTCAGAAATTTCTTCTGCCTCACATTTAAGCTGCATAAATATGCAACCCGTCATTTCCAAATTATTGCGAAATGCTGAACTGGTATATACCAACAGGTCAATCATTTTAAATTGTAGATTCGCTAGTCTACAAAACTGTCGACACATCGATAATCTGCCAGGCTGGCCAGGCTTTTTAATGCACTCACATCTGTGAGCTTGTTAAGCGCTCAGCAGTAGAATGGTAGTTCAAGGAGTCAAGAGTTTCGGAGCCACGATGTAGGTAGCCATATTAAAATGTGAGGCTGCCCCGGCCACAAGTGTTTTACGCTCCACATTTAGTATCACAAGCATCTTTTGCTTTATTACAACTTGGTGCTGTTGCTGAACACCATACCTGCCAACCTTGCGAGATATAAAATCAAGAGATTTTTTATTTGCGGCAGTGGGGGGAGGCGGGGTGAACTTTTAGGCAATGTCCAATGAGTCTTTTTACAGGGGCTGCGCAGTAGCAGACTTTGCTACCTTCAAAAATATGCCGGAGCAGTTTTGCTCAAAGCAAGTTCCAGACTAATGGAGCTTCACCAGCATCAGATGTTGGAGGGTTGTGTTCCACATTACTGAGTGGAATTCAGCTCTAGTTTGTTTCATTTATAGATTCCTAGCAGTGCTGCTTTTGCACTTTCTTGAAATCAGGCCAAAATAGGTGACATTTTGGGGGGACACGCGGAGACCCCTGTCTGTTTCTATTCTAGTTCACTCACTGTGAGACACGCCGACATCGCATCCATACGTTCTGCAAAATGTAAAACATCTGCCTTTTCTCGATGTCACAAACCATGAAAATTCAGAAGTATAAGATCACAAAAACTTCTGCAAATATCTCCGTTTAGGCTTTGATAGTGCTGCGACTTCAACGTTTTCGAGCAGACGAGAATTCTAACTTAACATTGTGCACCGCACGCAGGCAGCCTAGCTAGCTCTAAAGATACACACAAGCAGATGTAAACAGCAAACACGAAATGCAGCCAGCCAGCCAAACTTAATTTTGATTTGAATTGATTCAGTTTTGATCGCTAGTGGAGCCATTCATGGTGATGCTGGCAATTAAAATGCATCTGTAGATTTCATGGTGCCAACACAGTCTTGCATGGGCAGAGGCAACTCTTCCGCAGATATGGGTAATGGGTGTACACCAGAAAGTTCAGCCTAAAATTGGGCAAATCAAGATGGTTGGCAAATATGCTGAACACTGTCTATCATGGTTGTGCATGAGACGGAGCGAGCAGAGCGGGAAGGATTTAACCTGACTTCCTAAGTTGTTCATTAGGCATAGCAGATAAACGTAACCTAACCCACGTGAGATGAGCATACATGCCCATTAAATGCAAATGTAGAAAAAAGAAAGCAAGATGGTCTCCCTGGACAGTTTGGCATGCTTTCTGCGACGAGCATTTTTCATATGATCACAACTGTGAGCACCCGAAAAAGGATGTATAAGTTCTGCTCCTCTAACAAATGAATACCTAAAGCACATGCATGGCAGGCTGGAAGGGAGCACCTGGTCAAAAAGAGTTTTTCATCAGGTTCTACTGGGTGCTTTATCAGACTAACTGTGCTATCTTACAGCAACAAATTACCCTGTGATAAAGAATTTAACTAATTAGTTTATTAATATTATGGTAGAAGAAAATAGCACAGGAGACGGGACAAGGAAGTAAACAACACAAGCGCCGACTAACAACTGAATGTATTCAAAGCGTGAGCGTATGAATACACTGAGCGACAGATGTGCGGGAAGGAAAAAGAAGAAGAAGGGTCACAGCGTCAACACGAAAAAAATGCCATGCTCATTATTAAAAATAGGCAAGCTCGTGTTGTCTACTTCTTTGTCCAGTCTCCTGCACTATTTTCTTCTGCCATGATCAGTCACCAGTGCAGCTGTGGCGTAGCGGTAGAACATCCGCCTCGCATGCAAGAGGACCGGGGTTCAAATCCCGGTGCCGCGCAATTCTCCACCGGATTAAAAAAAAAAAAAAATCCATGTGTCGATGGAATTGCATAAACAGGTTTGGGGTGCGACCTGATGCCGGTGAACACCTCCTCACCAGAACAGGAGTTGGCCACACTGGTGCAGTAATTGGCCACAACCTCTCATGATAAGCTCCATAAAACCCTGGCCCTCAGTCAGCAGCGGCTCCGGAACAACTGACCACGGTGGCGGTCAGACCTGTGACGCAGCAGGGGGTGCTAAGAACTTCTGGCTCCGCTGGACAGGCCGCCATTGGAAACTGACCCTGGCAACGTTTAACGTTAGAACCCTAGCTAGTGAAGCTAGTTTAGCAGTGCTGTTAGAGGAACTAGAAGGTATGAAATGGGATGTCATAGGGCTTAGTGAGGTTAGGAGGCCGAATGAGGCATATACTGTACTGAAGGATGGGTATGTACTGTGTTATCGAGGCTTACCAGAGAGGCGACAACTAGGAGTAGGTTTCCTTGACAATAAGTATATAGCGGGTAATATAGATGAATTCTATAGTATTAATGAGAGGGTGGCAGGCATCGTAATTAGGCTTAATAAGCAGTATAAACTGAAGGTTGTACAAGCCTATGCACCTACATGTAGTTATGATGACCAGGCTGTTAAAAGCTTCTACGAGTATGTAGAATCGGCAATGCGAAAAGTAAAGACGCAGTATACTGTACTAATGGCCGACTTCAATGCCAAGAGGCAGTAGGTGACTATGGCATTGGCTCTAGGAATAGCAGGGGGGAGTTACTAGTTGAGTTTGCAGAGCGCAATAACTTAAGAATCATGAATACCTTCTTCAGCAAACGGAAGAACCGGAAATGGACATGGAAAAGTCCTAACGGGGAGACTAAAAATGAAATTGACTTCATAATGTGTTCCCCCGCCATTGTGCAAGATGTAGAGGTAATCGGGAAAGTGCGATCCAGTGACCACAAGATGGTGAGGTCCCGAATTAGCCTAAATCTGAAGAAGGAACGGAACAGATTAGTAAGAAAGAAACCCATCAATGAATTAGCGGTGAGGGGGAGGGCAGAAAAATTCAGGATCTCGCTACAGAATAGATACTCAGCTCTAACCGAGGATGACGACATTACCCTAGAAGCAATGAACAATAACTTCAGAGATATCATTACTGAGTGTGCTGTAGAAGTAGGCGGTAGGATAGTTAGAGAGGATACCGGTAAGCTGTCTAAGGAGACGAAAGATTTGATTAAGAAACGCCAGAGTATGAAAGCTTCCAATCCAACAGACCAGATCGAATTGGCCGAGATATCAAAGCTAATCAATAAGCGCAAAGTGGCTGATATAAGGAAGTATAACATAGAGAAAATTGAGCATTCTGTAAAGAACGGGGGAAGCCTTAAAGCGATAAAGAAGAAATTGGGCATAAGCAAAAACCAGATGTATGCGATAAGGGACAAGGCGGGCAACGTCATCACGAATATGGACAAGATAGTCAAAGTAGCCGAGGAATTCTATACAGATCTCTACAGCAGCCAAAGTAGTAAGGACCATAACGAGATTGGCGGCGGGGAAAAACAGTCAGACGTTCCACCAGTGATGAAGGACGAGGTCAAGAAAGTGTTAGAAACTATGAAAAGGGGGAAATCAGCTGGAGAGGATCAGATAACTACAGATTTGCTAAAAGACGGGGGGGGGGGGGGGGGGGGGGAAATCGTGCTAGAAAAACTGGCCACCCTGTATACGCAGGGCCTGGTGTCATCGATGGCGCCGGAACCATGGACGAATGCAAACATTATCCTCATTCATAAGAAAGAGGACTCTAAAGACCTTAAAAATTACAGACCAATCAGCTTACTGTCTGTTACGTATAAGGTATTTACTAAGGTAATCGCTAATAGAATCCGGACAAACCTTAGACTGCAATCAAGAAAAGGATCAAGCAGGTTTTCGGAAACGGTACTCTACTATCGATCATATCCATACCATCAATCAGGTGATAGAAAAATGCTCGGAATATAACCAGCCCTTATACATAGCATTCATTGATTACGAAAAAGCATTTGACTCAGTTGAAACATCGGCGGTGATGCAGGCATTGCGAAATCAGGGGGTAGACGAGCCGTACGTGAAAGTGCTGGAAGATATATATAGTGGCTGCACAGCAACCATAGTTCTGCATAAAGAAAGTAACAAAATTCCCATAAAGAAAGGTGTCAGGCAAGCAGACACAATCCCCCCAGTACTATTCACAGCTTGCTTAGAGGAAGTATTCAGAGACTTGGAATGGGAGCAGTTAGGAATAAGGGTAGATGGAGAATACCTCAGTAATCTGCGATTTGCTGATGACATTGCCTTGCTAAGCAACTCGGGGGATGAACTGCAAATAATTATTGATGACCTAGACAGGAAAAGTAGAAAGGTAGGCTTGAAAATCAATATGCAGAAGACTAAGGCAATGTTCAACAGCCTCGGGAAGGAACAGCAGTTTACATTAGGTAGCGAAGTACTGGAAGTAGTAGGCGATTATGTCTACTTAGGACAGGTAGTAACCGCAGATCCGGACCATGAAAAGGAAATAACAAGAAGAATAAGATTGGGATAGAGTGCCTTTGGCAAGCACTCGCAGATTATGACTAGCAGCTTACCGGTATCGCTCAAGAGGAAAGTATACAACAGTTGCATCTTACCTGTACTCACCTACGGGGCTGAAACGTGGAGGCTAACCAAGAGAGTTCTACATAAGTTGAGGACAACCCAGAGGGCTATGGAACGGAAAATGCTAGGGGTAACATTAAGAGATAGGAAGCGGGCAGAGTGGGTCAGAGAAATAACTCAAGTTATCGACATTCTAGTGGAAATTAAGAAGAAGAAATGGGCATGGGCAGGACATGTAGTGCGAAGAGAGGATAACCGATGGTCGATTAGGGTAACAAACTGGATTCCAAGAGAAAGAAAGCGTAGCAGGGGGCGGCAGAAAGTTAGGTGGGCGGATGAGGTTAAGAAGTTCGCGGGGGTCAAGTGGATGCAGCTAGCACAGAACCGGGTTAAGTGGAGAAATATGGGAGAGGCCTTCGCCCTGCAATGGGTATAGTCAGGCTGATGATGATGATGATGATCAGTCACCAACTCACCCAGCAACACACTTTGATGTAGTTTATTAGTTTTTCACGTTAATGTCAGCTAGCAAGCTACACAAGACACGACAAGTGCTGCATTTGCTAAAATAATCATTACAATCAATTCAATTTTTTTTTTTCATTATGACCCAGTGCTTCACAGGAATGGAAAGCTTATACTTCGTCAGCGAATAAAGAATTGTCAGCTATGAAAACCAGCAATTAATATCTTTGAAGAAACTTGAGTACACTGTTTTTTCCTAGCTTAATAATCACTGGTTTTTCCCTACATTGCATCTGCATCAAGTTATCGCAAGTTCCATGTAACTGTCAGCACAAAAAATCTGCACATCTAGTCATCCAGTAGTTAACAAGATAACCAAATGAGAAAATATTTTGGGGCATTTAAGCTCAGTATTACAAGGGTGTGATGCGACATCATAAATCGCTCTCGTCCATGGCTCACCTTGCTGTTCATTGTTGTGTATATAGAGATTCTGCACGCTTAATTACCAATTCCTTAACTTGTGCCCCAATACCTCACATATTCTTCTTAAGATACCGCCTTAATCTACCATGTCATCCAGCTGCTGGCAGTAAGTGGCCACCCAACATTGATATTAAGCTCTACTTTAACCAAGCCGCAAAAATGTGCCTGTATGGCCTAGGAGTAGCGTGCCTGACTGTGTCCCCAAAAGGCCCAGGAAGGATGATTCCTATCCCATCTTCCAACCACAAACAAGAAACTCGAGTCAGCACCTGCCCCCCAACTTTGTGACAGCAAGCAGTATCATTACATCATATAACCGACTGACTTAGCTATGTTATCTGCCAGCGAACACCTGCCGGAGCGATGTCCGCTATTTTTAGACAATGCCAGTCGTGCTGGCCTTGGATTTTCTGGAGAAAGGGGCATTTGCTGTCATTGCATTAATATTGGTTAGGAGACACTTGTTGCTATCCATCTGCAGTAAAAATGCAGGTGACTTACTAAAAGTCTTATCATCTCAGCAAGGCTTGGGATGGTTATTAGCAGAAATCACTCTGTGTGTATGGACAAGATTTCGTCCCTGTGAGCGTTAATGATGGTTACAAGACCATGCCGTGCGAATCGCTTGCACATCCTTTTGCCATAAAATTAGGTGTGTGGGCCGGACAAGAGCAAAAAACCAAGCGTGCACCTCGGCCGTGCTTGAAGCAGCAGCGGAAGCCGCGGCGAGTGGCCTACCTACAGTTCTGACAGCTTTGGTTAAAATGTCTAACAGCTTTCAGGAGCGCCACGCTCACACCATCACTCAGGTACACACTCGATTCCTATCTCAGTTCTGCTTCTGCACAGTTAGCAGGATATTTTTACGAAAGATCGCAGAAGCCCTACCAGATAGAGATAAAATATTAGGAACATTTAGCAATCATGCGCACCTTTTGCAGAGCAAATAGAAAATGAAAATTTGTTCACATTTGGCTAGTTGTTAACGGTCCAAGTCATTATGCGTCTGTGCCACTGTCTAAACTAAGCCAGAGCTTTCAAAGTTGTCTTCTCATTCTTCGCTATTGATATCATGAAAAAAAATTCTGACCCGGAGCAACTGACTGTCGCACTGGGCCCTGTGTATCTTATTCAACTGCCACTACAATCCTGTTTAAAATCTGTCATGTGTCACCGTATGCCGAGAAAAAGCAAACTAGGCCAATGCCAAAAAATCGAACTACATTTCAAGATGCGATACATGCTCCAACACACAGCGATTTGAGCTTGGTTAAGCATGCAAAATCATAGTGCGCCTTTGAGATATAAACTATGGAGCGGATCCAAAGGAATAAACTGATGCCACACCCTTAAGGCAGAGAATCAAGCTATGCCTCATGATTAGGAATTAAATCTAAAAACTAAAAAAATAAATAAATAAGATAAGTGAATTTCAATCTCTGCTCTGAGGATAACACAAAAAATGAGACAAGTGCACAATAAGTGAACCACAGCAAAAAAAAAAAAAAAAAAGAAAGATGCACTATCAAAACTATGCAATGCATCAAATATTGATAAAGACAATATTTTAGAACACCTGTTTCCAGGCCAATTCTAACATACACAAAGAGGAGCAGAAACTTTGGCGTGGTAACGTAAGCAAGGTTGAATACCTTGCTATGATATATGTCACAATGAAGGGTTCTAGACCTCAACTATGCGGGGTTCTTTAATAATAGGACTAACATTACATACTGCAATGATGCTTTTGCACTTTGTCTCCACAAACATGTGGCCACCATGGCCAGGATTCGAACTCATTACATTGGGCTGAATAAGTGATCACCAAAGCCACTGTGGCAGGCAAGTAAGGCATGTCAGCCAACTGCATGGTCCCAGAATCTTCTATAGCACTTCATAAATGAATCACTGCTGAAGATAATGTATCTCTAGTAAATAAGCACTTCCATGCAGATATGCTTCAATGAAAGGAAGAAAAATGATCTTAATTTGTTTCACTATAAGGCATCGCACTTGTTTGCCCTGTCTGGTTGAATGAAAACCGATGCAAGCACTAAATCCAATTTCCGTTTGTTGCTGACTGCATTGGATATTTATTGTTCAGGTAATGAATCTGCCATTGTGTTTCAAGTTTTGGAAGGATGCTTTCTTTCTTGGGTTATTAAGGAATACTGGATGTTTATTCCCCCAAAGAGAACAGAAAAAAAAAAAGAATGAGGACAAACATTGTCTCAGCTGAAGCAATTGCTTGTTCAGTCTCAAACTTCATACAGCGGTGGAAATAGACAGCAATATTTAGTGTGAAAGCATTGAACACTTGTGTGATTGAAGCTCGGCCAGCCATTGCCATCACAACTAGGACACTGAAGCGGTGACATTGAAGTGGAGCGATACTGAAGGTGTGACCAAGCGACACGAAATGAAGAGAGAACATGACAAAACGAAGATGGTACAAGCTGCTGAAACACCAGAAGACGGGCTGTGAAGCGGGAGGCAGACCGTAAACGAAAGCTTGTTAAAGCATATTGTTCAGCCAGAATGTTGTACCGCTTTTGCAACACCATTCAATTAACTATGCTTAAACATGCCTAACTTTTTTTTGTTTTACACTGCGTTTAGGTTAGACATCCACCTTAACTGGTGAGAGTTCATTAAAAGCAGCACAGTATGCTATGATGCTGGACCAAAAATGACTGTTTCTCAACAGTGGTGGCAGCAGCACCACCTCTCAGGTCTGAACGTTGGGGAGCCCACTTAGCATCTCACATTAGTCTGTTCTTGTTCTCATTAGATTGGGCTTTCTTCAGCCTGAGCAATGTTGTAAGGTGCAACGACTAAAGGTGCTGTTTAATATCATTAACAACAATACAAGATTAGCTTTCAATGCCTACATACAGGTCAATACCATGCAGCCCATATAAGGAAAGCACAACAGAACAGTTATAATTCCCCAATGCAGATAAAATGCACATATATCGACATTATTTTTTTTCCGAGAACCATATTCAAATGGAATGGACTGTCCCCTCGGAAGGCCAATTCAACATTTGCTTTGGTTTATGAGGTTTAACAAAGCGACTTAGGCTATGAGAAGCGTGGTAGTGGAGGGCTCCAGAAATTTCGACCACCTGGGGCTTTTTAATGAGTACTGACATCGCACAACCCACGGGCAACTTGCTCTTCGCATTGCTCTGCTGTCTGTGACTGCAGTGAGTGTTAGCTTCGTTTCTGCTATGTGCATCAAGACAACACCCAGTTTTCTCTGACAAATACACAAGAGCTTCTATAACTCTGCGCATGCCTTGCTACCGATGTAATATATTGTGTCTGGATACTTTTGATCTGCTTAAGCATTTTTTGTAATATGCACAAGAGTTTGTAGAAATTTGCCCATGCCTTGCTGCTGGTGCAATGCGTTGTATCTGTTTATTCACCATCGCAGTTCAATATATATCCTGCATGCGCCTGTCTGCATATACAATGTGTACTCTGTAGTCTCCTATTTTGGCTGCTACAGGACGGCTCACAAAATTGTAAAATAAAATAGAAATAAATATAATGCGAACTTTCAACAAATTCTCACTGGTTCAGGTGAGTACCCAACACAAACATAGTATAAAGCAAACCTCATCACCAAATGCCACCTGTGTATGACACTTCAGCGCGGCCAAGCCAGCGGGTTGTCTCGGGGAATTTCTTTTTTCTATTTTCTCTCAGCAGCATAGCATAACAATCAACTTAACTTGCTATACATGTTAAAGATAAATACTACCATTTTCACGTATCAATTTTTGAAGCACTGGTGTCTGATTTAGTGTGTAGATTCAAAACAACATCTGCATATTTCATTAAGAGCCTGACTAGTGTCTACTTAATAGTTTTCCCATTTCTATTTCTGCAGGCATGCCCAGGAAGAAAGAGTTCCACCTGAGTTCCATCAGCAAAGCCAACAATGTGGGCTCTGAGGCACATCATAGCACAAGGTCCCACATTAATTTCCAGTGCCAGTTGCTCTTCCGTGCACACAGAAATCTCAACTTGTGCCCCTTACTGCATTTAAGCTTCTTTGAAATGTGGTTTTAGGTGGTTGGTTTATAATGAACCAACAAATTACACGGTCACTGTGGTGAGCTGGTGGCTATGTAAGTTCTAATCCCAAAGAGACCACTCGCATGGAGAACAGAAATGCCAGCAATGTCACTGATTCTTGCATAATCTCAGAGACGTAACTACATTGCCATTCACTTCAAACTCGTTTTGAGCAGAATGTCATCAGTTTGAACTGACTGGCGGGGAGATCTTAAACCCAATTTCTTTGGCAATAAGTATTTCTTCTGCTGACGGAAAAATGTCGACAAAGGCAGAAAAATCTACAGAATCAAATTTCACTGACAATGGTAATTGGATGGGATTGGCCTAAAGGTTCCAATAAGAGACCACTGGTGTCATTAGTTTGGTATGAAAAAAATGCATCTTTGTACGCATGACCCTCATGTTCTGTGGATGATGATGACAGCGTTAGCTAGTGAATCAAGGCTCCCATCAGCCATATGCTTTATCATGCAACAGATACTACATAAAGGGCAAATCAGAATTGCAGACTTGAAAATCAGTATGAAGAATGCTAACACATGATCAAATGATGATGATTATACGCTCACGCCAGACGCCGAGCAGTTTGCTCAGCACGCTGAGGAAGCACGTCAAATTGCCTGCATTCACATTCAGCAACAGTAGAGCACGGATGCATGCCGCTACAATCTCTGTCATCAACACGTCACATACCATCCTGGACAGAAAGTTTGGGTGTGGACCCCGGTGCGCCGGCCTGGCTTATGTGATACGACATTAACAGAAGCGCCACTGCCAGACCTAGGTATGATCCCTACGTTATGTCTCGCACAGCATGTAACTGCACTGATCATGACAACAACTAAATTATGAACAGCGTGTATCAACATTCGTGGGGAAGCAGGCTTGGGCATTTTGGAGAAGCTCAGGGAACAGTAGTAAAGCCATTTTGGAGCAATAAAATGAGTTTGCAGCACGTTTCTAAGGTCAAACGCTTTTAATAAGTGCAAGTTTTGTTTCTGATAAAAAAATACCCGATTTTACTCCTTTCTATTCAGCATGCAATGGTTTGCTGACCCTTAAAGTAACACGACTGACCTGAGGAACAATTTGGAAAGGACTAGCAGCAAACTGAATGCTTGCTTTTATACTTCATCGCTAAAGTAAGTCTATTTCGACATGATCGAGTGAAACGTGGAGCCTATCACTTTGATGTGCTCAAGCACCACCACTAATTCGGAGTTCACATCAATGACCAGCCCATCTCCGCTCTCCTTGTGCATATGCTTTCTGATCCTATGCCTATGCTGAAAATTTCCAGGCACTGGTCAGTTGTAACTTCAGGAAAGATAGTCAGCACTCAAAGGTAGCCCTTTCTTCCCGATTCTTCTGCTTTATAGCCTTCTGCCAGTGAGTCCTCATGTTTTCACCTAAGCGACATAGGTGTTTTGTTAATTTAAACATGTTGGCAATAGGCCCTGCGTGGCTCTCCAACACTCTTGAGAATATGTGGAGTGAATGGCACCTTTGTTGTGTCACGCTCTTACTGTTCAAGTATGCTTTTGTGTGACCTAGGCTTGACATGCTTTGCACTAACAAAGGGGCGTGGTGGTGAAGTGCCTGCTTGTTTTCCCAGCTGCACCCTTAGAACGGCTCAAGTTGTTCTGCACTAGGACAACTGTCCCAATAGCTCGAGACACCCGCAATGACTGCTTCGCTCACTTCTCTCACCACCGGCAATTCAAAAGGCTTGGAAAAAATGTCAAATGCACGAAACATTTTTTCTTAATTATTTCTCTCTAATCGCTTGTGTATTGTTTTAAATTTTTTTCTACAAATATGTTATGCTCTATGCTTTTCTTGTTTATGAAACTTTTATAAGCATTAAGCTCAGAGCGGGGTGCATTATAACTGCCACCTTCGGGCTGCCTTTGTTTCGACTAAAGCGGCGCCTAGAGCGTGTACACGGAGCTCGCAGCATGCCACTGCACCAATGTGCTTCTCACTGTCACTTAATAAAATGCGTCGAATAACTTTTTTTTTAAGAAATATCATTAATAGCAATAATCCGTGTACTGATAAATTTGATGGCAGAACATCGAGACAGCCAGTTTGGTGATATTTTGGAGCAGTATGGGGCAGGAAAAGCAGCTTGGAGCAGAAAGGAGAAAATGGAGCAAATGGAGCAGCGATTCCACTCCTGCAACATCCGTCACGAGGCAAATGTGATTCCACATCCTGCAAACATTAACAGCGAGTGGTCACAAGGAGAATATGTTTGGCTTATGGGGTTTAATGTCCGAAGTAGAGTCGGGTTATGAATGACGCCGTAGTGGAGGGTTCGGAATAGCTTCAACCATTTAACACACAGTGATTTAGCTATCCGCACGCTTTCTGATTCAACAGCGTAGTGTGTTGTCTAAAAAAACTTTTCAGAAGATAAAGACAGCTTACAATAAACAAACAAATCAGTGTGATACGCGGTGCATTCAGCGGGTCATTCTAATAGACATACATAAATGACTAGGAGTTGGGCGACCAAAGCACCACCTTTGTTTAACGGCATGGATTACGTTCGCTAGCGCAGCACCCAGTATTAAAGAAGAGGCGACGAGCCCTGTGTTCACTCCAGCGACTTAGCACATATGCTAAAAAGTTTTACCTAGTGTTTAGTTCTTGGGCGCATAATAACTGGGTGCTCTCAGAGCTAAAGACAGGTGACGTGTTACCTGCGACACCAGCAGTAAACACCGGACTCTGCATGTCACATACATACCTCACTATTCGAACGACGAAATAAACGAGGATGATCATCATGACGCCCACGATCACGTAGAAAGCTCGCAGAACGACGCCATTCGCCTGTTCCATGCCTGCAATGTTGAAGAAGGTGGCGGTCGTACTATTCCTTCGGGTGGCATTTACAGCTGAGGTTACAACTTGTTCATGCACTGTCAGCGGAGAAGGCGTCGTCGTCTCCGCAACTGTCTTCGCATTTTTTGCTGCAGCTGAGACACTCAGCCAACAAGCAGCCGCAAACAGTGTGGTGAACATGGTCCCTCGCTTCTCCATTTGCTACACCAATCAAGTGTCACGCAGCAAACGTGCGAACTGTCCTGCCAAACGAAATGTTAACGCAGGAAACAGCGTCCATGCTGTCACGAGCTGATCCGCAGATTTCGCTTGCAGCGCAAAGACTGTTATTTCGACGGCAACCGGTAACTTTGTTATGATTTGCCACATTTTGTCATCATCATCAAAACTCAACTTTAAAGTGAAAAAAAAAACGCAGTCATAAATTTAGGCAAAAATAAAACAAAATATGCTTGCTGTGTACAAAATTTTATAAAGCAAAATGTTGTCGTTGTTAAGATTTATTTAAATAAATTTTTTGAAGCAGCTTAAGAACAATGCAATGATTCGAAGTATTGTTTCTCATATTTAAGCACATAAATGTCAAGTTGTATTACTGAGGGTTATTAAGTTATAAAACTTGTCATAGTTTTTTAGCTTCATCAAGCCTTAACAAAATTTGAATAGCTTGCCGCGCCATCTACAAACACGCTAAAGAAGCCTCTTGTTATTGCGTCGACTTTACCTCATGCAGTGACCTACCTCCTCATCGCTTCTTCCTCTACCCCGGGCTGCCCTGTTCCAGCAAGCTTGTCCGGTTTTCGCAACTCTAATCACCGCACCACAATTCGTCTAGCGTCTTTAGCAGAAACCTCTTGGGCGAGCACGCTTGGTACGCATAGCCCGCTGTTAGCCGAATGACGTTTCATTGAACCGGCGCGGCGACTGTGTTACGGTGATTCACTTCAAGAGACGAGCATGTTGCTTCGGACCTATCGTCGCAGCAGCGAAGCATCGCATTGCTCTTCGTGATGTGCCTTGTTGTCTGGAGCAAAGAAAATCGCTTCACGTCTGCCAATTTCCTAAAGAAACTGCCTCTGCAGGCTGTCGCCGCTCCGTCGTTGAATTTTGACGACCCGCTTCAGGAACCACCTGGACAAGCTTTGGTGAGTCGTGGTTTCGTTTCTTCGTATTCTTAGAACAGAGGGTAAACCACTTCCACACCGCGGAAAAATTTGGTATGTCGTTGTTGTTTTAAAGTGTGCGAGTTGAATAAAGACAGAATTAAATTCTCTCTGTACACTGGAGATCTAATCGCAACACACTAATTGATAGTGCTTTGCTGCATCAACGTTCTACACAAAAATACGAAAAGTGCAGTGATTTATGCATTATGGATAGATGATTTTTGTGCGATTTCGTACTTCTTGAGGCTGTACAGATAAATAATGAAGGGGGGGAGGGGACATTGTTCGGCCTGCGGCAACCAAATAGTCCTTATAGAAGGCATGGGAAAATGCGCTAAAATACACGACACACTGCAGACAATCACCAACTACCCCGACATACTCTTGTTGAATCATTCTTGTTAAGATAAATTATATTGTATAATATGCGGTGAACGAAAGTGACATGTTGCATTTCCCCGCGAACTGAGATGTCTTGTTTGTCGCCGTTTATCATTTTCTGCGCTTACGTAATATCAGAAATTTGTTCTAAATAGTTTCATTCGGCGTAATTGGTAAGCCTATCTTTTCGAAATTCGTTATAAAGGGACAACAAACGGTTCGTCGAGAATACATTGATTTGAAGTGTTTGTGAGTCAGGTAATCTAGCTCAGCTTGCTGGAATATATCTTCTCGATGCTCTTTGTTTTTGACGGCCTACGCCGGTCACAGTGATAACGCTCTGGATTTCTGGGCGTTCGAAAAAAAAAAAAAAACAAAAAAAAAAAAAAACTAACTAACTGAGGGTGATATGTGGGAGGGTATAAAAGGCGCGGCACATTTTGATGTGGGGTTCTAATCCGCCTTTACTATATATTTCACACCCTTAGTAAACTTAAAACGCCGTAATTATCGTAAGAATGGGTTGCCTTGCGTGATAAGGTCATATCCCACAAAATTTTAGTTTAGTATGCTAATTTTTTTCTTCTTTTTAAAGAAAAAGGTGCATTTATGCGCTCGTTTTGGTAAGTGGGCTCAAAGGGGCTGGGATAGCTGCTGTGTATATTCGACCTTTTCCTGGGTGTTCAACTTGCTATATTAAAAACGTATGTTGAACTCATTAACCGCAGGAAAAAAAAAAAAAAACACACACACACACACACCTGTCATCACGCATAACCTTTTTCGATTTTGCCGGCGCTGCGGCGTCCGACGAACTAAATCAAGCATCTTCATGTCTACGTTATCGATTTACCATTGCATCGAAGTCTAAACAACTGTTTCCAGCTGAACAGGGTTGCCTCTGCGGGACTAACTAAACGCGCATAAAGACAGACGTTGATATGCAAGTAGGGCATAGCAGGCAGCAACAGACACTGCGTAACATGATAGCGGTGTCATCCCATTCTGCCGTTTATCGTTGATTTATCCTGCCGCGGCATGCATCGCCATCATCAGTGCGTCGTCAAATTGCCGCGTCTGCTTCTCGCCCGAACAGCGACCACCGAGTTAGCCCAACAGCGCCAGCTCATTTTGCGCGCATTGCAGGTCGCATAGTCCCAGGGGATCCCTGGTGACCTCTAAGCAGTGCAACTAGTCTTTCGGCTGGTTCCCCTTCTTTGGGAGTAAATAAAGAGCTTATCATCATCATGGCTAGGTCATGGTGCGTGGAAGGCGATGAACTGCTGTGCTCTGTGCTTGCACCGATTACACTGTGGACTTATCGCAGGAAGTTTTTATCGTTGTATCACCCATTTTTCACACTGCTTTGCAAAGTACAAAACGATGATAAATTCTCTTGATGCAATTGGCAGGTTTGGCCAGAGTGTCATTGCAGTCGTTAGTGCTGTATGCTCAGAATTGGGTGAAAAATTCGGTTTTTATTTGTTTCTTCCCGATAACCCGATCTCTATGGGTCAAGGGAAAGCTTGTATTCGTTATTGTTAGCCGTTGGTTAACCGGCGGGGGCTGTCATTCCTTACCCGAATTGCCCGGTTTACGGGAAGTAGGACGGCGCCCAGCAAAAGACAGCAGCCCCGACGTCCAGCGCTGGCGTGGAGATCGTTTTATTTGCTTCTGGTTCAAGGGGAAGGCTCTTGTCGATGTGTATCCCAGTTTTCGATGGACGCGTCAACGGAGATTTGCGAACGGCAATGACCTACTTTTCCGCATCAGTTTGACGGACAGGACTGGCTCCTCCGAGAAGTGTGCCGCTCTTGAGCAGTGACACTCCCTGGAGTGCAGTGGCAACACTTGACGTTGCCGTTTGTAGTCACTACAGGGTTCTGAAACACGATGTCCAAAGCACTGAAAAATGTTGCCGCAGTACTCCACGGAACGGGCCCACCGTTCGCGCGCCGTTCCTGCTGACCCGCTGAAAGCTGGGGAAGGCAGCACTGACTTCCGCCAACAATAGCGAAGTGCTGGGAAAAAAAGGCGTAATTCGGCAAAGCGTTATTTTCACTCTATACCGTCGGCTCGCGTATGCATGAGGCATGGTTAAGCAGTCACTGAGTGAGAATTTATTGTTAAACCGTGATCATAACATTTCCGCACCGTTGGAAACCGTCAATTCGAAACAGTGCATGCCGTGCGCCGTAACCTCGGCGCAGGTCAGTGCTGCAGCAAGGTGGCGGCGGTGACCCTGTCCTTCCGAGGCTGTTGCCCTTCAAAGCTTCGAGCGGCGGCGAAAGTTGCTGGCGGCGTGCCATACAAGCGTTCACATATCGGCAGTCGGATCGAGGTGCGCCTTTTAGTTTGCCCGTTCCGATGCACGCCAGTACACACATACCGCTATTTTGGTTTGTGGCTTTATGGGGTATAACGTCCCAAAGCGACTCTGGCTATGAGAGACGCATATTTCGACCACCTGGGCTCCTTTAACCTGCACTGACATCTCACAGCACGCGGGTACCTTCCTTTTCGCCTCCATCGAAAAGCGGCTGCCACGGCTGCGATTCGATCCCGCATCCTGAGGTACAACTTAGAAGGCTCAGGTTTCGGGCTGGTGGGTAATCAGCTTGAGGTTCCACAGCGCACAACGAAGAAGGGATACAGCATGAGCGCCAACATTCACACAAAGAATTTTATTTGCGGCGCTGACAGCTTTATAAATAAACAAACAGGGTGGTCGTGTCAACCACATGATGTGTCAATGCAGTGATAAGAACAAAGGCACGCACAAAAAAAATAATTTAAACGACCCGTGAGCACGTTTCACGCCATCACCTACTGCCCTGAATAAAATAAAAAAAAAAGTGGAAGTTAGCATTGGAGTTAGTAGAAGCTAGCGATCGTGTTATGTCCATTCTGTGTTGTGGACCGAAGGGTGCAGCAGTCGAGTGCCTTATCATGTGCGCCATCGCAGCGTGGGTAGTGTTTTATGCGATGTTTGATTTCTTTGTAGTGTGCAGGGAGTTCGCTGTGTGATGTGAGTGGCTCACCGAAGGGTTCCGATGGATGGATGGATGGATAAAACTTTACTTAAGCAAAGAAGTTTGGGACTCGCGGATCCTTGGACCGAACGTTTCCTGACTTTTTTTTTTTTTTTTTTTGCGTCACCGCTCGGCTAATTCTGGAGCGTGTTCGTGGGCAGCCTCATTTTCAGATTTCCCGCCTGATCTGGGGCCCATATCAGTTCTATATCTCTCAAGAAGCGATCTTCTCTTATATCCGTGAGCATGTGTGCAACGGGATCAGAGTCTGCCTTTAGTTAAGTTGCTGATCGCCATCTTCGAGACTTAAATAGTGACATTTGAGTGGATTGGAGTCCAAAGGCAGGCTCCTCCCGCACCACTGCTGTATCGCGGGTAGAGAAAGATTTGCCGATTGGCGAGATAAGAGTTCTATCCGGACAAGATATCTTTGATGTGGAACTTAACAAATGAAAAGGGGAATGATAGTAAAGCTACCCACAGCCGAGGTAGCGGGCTCGGGGAGACTCTCGTTATCTCCTCTGGGATGTAGAGGAATGGGATGGGATAAAGGGAATTTGAAAGAGGGAATAAGGAATGGGTTATAGGAATGAGGTCGGAAATGAGCCCTTTCGGGCCTCTTTAGAGGGCGATCACTTGCTCTTGCCGAATGTGCGGCCATCCGCCTCAAGATCATTCCACCACAATTGCCTTGAGACAGGTCCTCTAACGTGAAGCCACTTTTGAGGTTCCCCATCCCCCAAGCCAGGTTCCCCAACCCGACCCTACTCAAGATACTAAAGAGGTGAATTTCGCCGTCGTAAGAAGTGTTCATTCCGACTCCAAGGTACTAGGCAAGTGGCCAGATTTTGGTCTCTGACGCACACTGGTGGGTACTCTTTCCTGGTTTTCGCCCGACAGGAGCTTCAACTCTGGTTTTACTAACTCCTAGTTTGGCTACTTTTCACCGACTTGTCTCTCTTTCGAGCCTAAAAGTGAGTTCCCCAGAACTCAGGCGTTCGCCTCAGCCGCCAGGCTTCCGCGAGGCCCCGTTCTCTTCGGCAACGGAAACCAACGCGTTTGCGGCTGAGTGATGCCTCTTGGCAAGATGGGAAGTTTAGGTCCAGCATACAGAGTCGGCTAGCTGCGTTTCCTCTCGTACTCCGCGACTACGCCACCGTTCCCCTAGCAGCGGGCAGGGCGTTCCTGCCAACCGCTCCATATGCTGGTTTGAGTTCAGCATCCGAAATCAGTTAGCTACGTTTCCTTTCGTACTCAGCAGCTACGCCGCCGTTCACTTGGCCTACCAACTGACTCTGGTACTGGTTGAACTCTGTTTACCGGGTTCCACGCGCCCTGCCCAAACCCACTCGGGACTTGCCGCCGCAACCGGCAACGGGCTAGCGTGGGCATGGCACGCTCACAATGCCAAGGGAGTATACTGACAACTCCCCGGGAATATGCCATCGCTCAGTATGGACCCCGGCTGCACCCGTACTGACCGCCGGCTGTCAGTGATTGAGCAAAGCCTGGCAGCCAGCCGTAACCGCCTTGGCCCACTCAACCTTCAGGGGCGACCACGAGCAGGTCGCCGGATCGGATTCGCAGTAGTGACATGTAGTAAGATGGAGTCCAAAGACAGATTCCTCCCGCATCACTTATGTATCGCAGGTAGTAGTAGTGACAGTAAAAACGATGGCCGTGACGCTGAGCCGCCTCCGCAACAGAGGTGGATATACCGCCTCCGCCATAACCATGTTCCGCCATAGACGCATATTTCGCATATTTATACCACCAGGGGTTCATTAACGTGCACTGACATCGCACAGCGTATGGGCGGCTTGCTTTTCGCCTCCATTGAAAAGCGGCCGCTGCCGCCGGGATTCGTTCCCGCACCCTTGGACTGGACAGTCGAACGCACGCTACCGCGGTGCACAAACCGCTATTGTTACACCTGTCCATGATGCGAAAGCTGTGCAACGACACAGGCGAGGGTAATGTGTGGTGTGCTGGTCCCGAGTGGCTAACCTGAAACAAAGAAAACACGAAAAATTTGAAAATTTATTGAGGGGCAAGTAGCTTAGTTTTCACTTGTTTGGAGGCCGAAACTCTTAATTAGTAAGCTTTGACTGCTTCACGGAAATCTTGTTGACATCTCTGCGCAGGGCTTCCAGCAGCTGTGCGGAGCCGCGACTATATATATATATATATATATATATATATATATATATATATATATATATATATATATATATAGAGAGAGAGAGAGAGATGAGAGAGAATACAAGGTTTTGAAATGCAATAGCGTTTGAGTCCCCATTTTCCAGAAAATCCATCGTTCTCGGCGTTGGCGCTGTGAGCAAAAAAATCACTAGCGTGCCTATGGCAGGTGGTATTTGGCAAGCGACATGACCGCGTGCAGACTGGTCGGTGTGACGTCGCGAGACCACATGACATGGCCAACTCGGGTAGCTCCTTTGAGATGGGAGAGGAACTCACCGGGACTCCTGAATCCCGCGTCAGACACCCAACCCTCAGGGCACGCAGGGACGCGTCCCCCAAGTTTTAGCGGTCGCACAGCTGCAGCGAGGAGTGGCGCGTATCACAGCTGCGGCCGTCACGGCACTCACCGGATAGTGTTGTTGGTACAAGCGCGTGTTACTCTTTTCTTTTTTTGTGGGAGACAGGTACAGTAGCGCAGCGTACTCGTGCGCCCTCAACTTCGGCCCTTCGTGTCAGTTAGCCTCATCCTTCACTGGGAGCCGAAGTGTACACATACGTCGCGATTTTGGCGCGCGAACACTGCGGGCTTTCTCTGGAGCGAGCGAAGAGGATACACGGGATGGTTTCCGTATTTTTATTTATTTATTTATTTATTTATTTATTTATTTATTTATTTATTTATTTATTTATTTATTTATTTCAGAGTTACTGCCAGCCTTCAATAAGTCCCTAGGCCGGAGCAGGGCATACAGTATAAAATAAGATACACAGCAGAAAAAGCACACCACAAATGCGAATCAAGCAGACAGTCAGACATAACCAGCCCGTTTGCACAGACAGCCAACAGCAATATACTGTGCTGAATGATCTGAGCATGCGCACCCAGTTCAACAGCAAATTCGACGACCGCACGTAAAACGAAAGTTAAAAGAAAAAGAAAACAACGAAAAAAATATATGTGAAACACCCATACGCAAGTCGCTATAGACGATCGAACAGTAGCAATTCGCGCCAAATGACTAAATGTCTTGTTTCTCAAATAATGGAATGGGGTGTTCTAAAGGCGCTCTCGAACTCTGCGAATTTCCTTTATTATCAAAACAATATTTAGTAATTTTGGTAACCTTAATTAATTAAAGACAAAAAAAAAAATGTCCGCGATGCGCATGGTGCCTGCCAGCAGTATGCAAGTGCTTTCCGTGTCTGATACTGAGTATACATGTAGTATTATATTTTCAGCCCTTGGCTCAAGTTAGCTGCGATACGTGGTATACAACAAGCACGAAGATAAACTCGAATTACGGTGCACGAACGCAAGGAAAAGTGAGGAAATTTGCTTACTTTTGGTGCCCGCGCCTTATTTTTCCTTTTTCAAACAAATTTAGCTTTTTTGTCAACAATCGTTATGCCTCCTGCAGAACCGTTTGTATGGATAACTTTCCTGTTTGGTTGCGGAGATCTGCGAGGACAAAAAAAGAAACGTTTCGCGGACCAAGCACTTTTGTCCCATCCAGTCACAAGAGCTGCAGCCCGTGCAGTATTCATCTGCGACCGCGTGCTGCGTTGTTGTGCGTCGCCCTTTCCTCTTCCCTGTACGGAGGATACCACCCGAGGGGCTTTTCGGGCTTCGTGCCTACAAATGTACGCAGGCTAAACATCTCGCAGGAGTAGGGATTTTGACGCCATCTGGGGCGGCGCCGTGAGCTGATCTAAGGAGAATTGGCACATTCACGAAAAAAGGGGTTCAGCGGCACATTCAGGCTTTGTTGTCGGAATTCTATGGTAAAATATTACTTAGGACCGTTTTTACATGGGCATCATCACAATAACGAGATAAAAAGAGCCGCTGAGTGCCAGTGCTTTTCGAGTGCCGACCACACCACCGCAGCATTTATTTGGCTCAAGGTACTTTGCCCGGAATATTAATGTACAGTCGTGAGCAAAAGGGGTTTAGTACAACACTCAGCCAGTGGCACAGCTGGAGAGAACTGCATCTAAATGCCATGTAGCGACAGCGTGACAGCGACGTCGGCACATGCATGTGGATAAAATGGGGCACAGCCACTACTGTCTCGATTTAAGATAGCTGTTGCTAGATAAAGTTGGCATGCATGCAGTTTTCTAGAGCTCCGCCACCGGCTGAGTGTTGTATGCCACTTTTGCTCACGACTGTACATGATCTCTAAATATGCGGCGCTATTTGTCCGCAATCATTCATGAGTATACACATCAGTAACGGCCATAACGAGCACATCTCCAGCGTGGACAGTTTTGTGAAAATTGTCTGCATGACTGGCCTTATTAGAGCATGCCTATCCCAGCTGGTTGGTATGATTCGAATATGATCGAACGAAAAAAATATGATGCCTATTTCGTCGCTTGCCTCGTTATTTATTGCTTAGAAAGGAACAAAACACACAGTTAGTCATTCACGATATCGTCTAAGTTGCTCGTGTCAACTGCGCAGGAGTTCGGGTGAAAGAACCACAAAAGTGATTGCTCAGAAGGCTAGGCAGCGGCACCTATATGTGCTTTACAAAGTCGTTGGCGTGGAAAGGAGGAATGCGTTTATCTGCAAAAAAAAGAAAAAAAAAAGAAAAAAAAAAAAAAAAAACGCTATGTGGCTCGCAGCAGTGTCTGCAACAAGAGCAATTACACAGTCCCTTTGCTGAGATCAGTTCCTCAATAGTCCACAAACACTATATTGATAACGTTTTAAGCATGGTTTCATTTGTGCGTCATATGTTCTCACAAGCCACAGAGCATTAGCAGCGGTTAAAACCTACTGCGGTGTGAAATGTGGAGATGTGCTGTGAGCGAGGGTTTCATTTTTCGGGCATATATATGTAAGCTCGAAAAAAGTCAGGCGTGGTGTAGAAACGGAGAATGTATTGTGTCGGCCGCGGGACCGGCTTTCGTCGGAGGGCCAGGCCCTCAACCAACACGTCAATACATTCTCCCTTTCTACACCACGTCCGACTTCTCCGAACGTGTTTTCTCAAAAAAGCTCAAAGAATCCATCTTTTTCCTATATATATCGCGTAGTTATACTGCCCGAGTAGGCACCGCGAAGCTCGCCACAACGAGGAACATTTTCGTGCGGCACTCTGCGTCTCCGCCTCGTGCCACAGCACCATATTCATCCACACGACACGGAAATCTTTTTTTGCGGAAACGGGCTCGTGGTTGCCTTTTTTTTTCCTTAGCGCAGATGCGTGTTTCCGGAACGTGTGACGTCGTTTAGCACTCTTGCGGTCACGTGGGCGCATTATTTCTTTTTCCTTGGTTCGGAAAGCCTCCCGGAAGACGACGTTGCCTTGACGCTATGCCAGCGATGCTTTGAGACAAAGTATATATAACGCTGGAAGGGCAACGAGACTCGTTATGACACACATATGAAGGAAGTCAGGGAAGTGAGGGCGTATCATAGGGAAAGCCAGTTGCAACCTGCGAAGTGCCCGTTTCCGAAGTGAGCCCTCGAGAGAGTGGCAGGAAGTGCTGCATACCCGCGTAACTCGCCGAGGGGCGTCCTACCTCATTTGCAATTTTTCGGCGTTCTGTTTTGGCGAAGCGTTTCTCCCGTAATGGTTATCGCCGTTTTGTCACTCTAGCGAGATGTCTGCGTGGTTAAAAACAGCCTGCCCGCGGGATGGGCTGCTGCCTCCTAACCGGCTCTGAACGCGGCTCTACCTTGAGCATATCGGGCCGTGTAATCTATTAAGGCCCGCTACCCGAGTGAGTGCGCGCACCGCGAGCCGTTGTGTGCGTGTGAGCGCTCGTTCGGGCTCTCCCCGCGATATCTTACACATAGTGGGAGGCCCGAAATGTAGGCCGAGTGCTGTACCATCAGGAACAGCAGCGGAAAGCAGGAAAACCGATTTCGTATCCCAGCTTACGCAAGCCGCCGTACAGACAAGTGGAGGGTGGAACTAAGGTGTCTTCATTACGCCGTTCCTATCCCGTATACAGTGGAAGCCGTAATATAGCGAAGGGCAGCTGCAAGCTACAAATAGATTAGCCGCCCGGCGAGATATCAGAGATTTTGTAGAGATGGCCCCATTTCCGAAGCCCCTTGATAAGAAAGTCGGCTGTCTGGAAGAAGCTTCGCCATCTGGATAATTATCTCGGCACAGTTTCTTTCTCTTTTACAGGCTGTCCATCTCTGCGGAAGTAGCCCTTTGTGCGCACCAATACTATCGCATTCGTTCTCTCGCGTTGTATAGCCCGAAGCCTGTTCCAAATCTTTGGCTTTGTTATCGCCTTCGACGACAGGCTCCGAGGCTGCGTGCACAGTGGTCAGATAGCTAATGCACCGCATATAACCCTGTTCGCGCACATAATAGCGTGCACCGTAAGAAAGACGGAAATTCGTGCACGCAGTCTCCGCATCAGTTTCTCCCCAACCGGTGCATGAAGCGGAAGTTATGTCATTGTGCTGGGTGGTGGCCAATTTTCACGCCCTGGTTAGTCCTAGCAAACGTTCCGAACGGTGGCAAGTGTAGTCAAACCCCTGCGTTCTCCGAAGCGACGTATACGCCTTTAAAATGGGCTCTGTCGTTCGAAGTTGTATAAAGTAAATCTGCAATAACGTGATGATCACAGAGGAGCAATGCGATTCACGCAGCGATGCGTTAGCATGTGTGACCTCCTCTTCCCCACGCGACAGACCAGCCGTGGCGAGTTGCCGGTGTCCATTAGTCACTGTGTGATAAGCCGTTACGCTTTCCAATCTTCACAACCAATACAGAAACCGCAGTTTGAAAGCCCTCCCACTATTGTCACTCTTTTTTCTCTTCTCCTCTAAAATTGGAAAGGGGATTTTTCTCTTTCTCCAATTTCCCTCCTCTCCACCGAGGCTTGACACGCCAGCGACGGACACTTTGCGATAATGGGTGCTCTATAGAATGCTATAGCTGATAAAAATTACGGGGGAGGCTTAAGCTCCCTAAGGGTACGAATTGCGACTCACCTAGCGGGTACGTCCTTACGCGCGTACATGTATTTTGTTACTCGCTTAACTATGAATGCTTTATTTTGGGCCTCCTTGATCCCAGACGTGATCAGCATTCAGTCGTAAGCTACCATATTATGTGCAATACGATGAGACATGATATGAAGCTCTGCGGACGTGCTTGCGTGTCGACTCGAAATACAAGCTGGGTTCGATTTGCTTTTTGGTTTGGTTTGGTTTGTGGGGTTTAACGTCCCAAAGCGACTCAGGCTATGAGAGACGCCGTAGTGGAGGACTCCAGAAATTTCGACCAGCACTGACATCGCACAGCACACGGGCGCCTTGCTTTTCGCCTCTATAAAAAGTGGTCGCCGAGGCCGGAATTCGATCCCGCGTCCTTGGGAACAGTAGCCGAGCGCCGTAACCACTGCGCGTCTTACCTGAAAGCAGCCACCCGAATTGGGCAGCTCCTTCCAACTCGATGCCATGCGTACCTCGTGACGTCACATTTCCGGTCAGCCTGACCACGTCACCAGCCAAGTAACGTCTGCCATGCTTGTAAATTTTTCGCTCACAACGTCGACGGGAATTCATCAACAACTGTCGAGGTATTTTCATTGTGTTATCTATCGAGGTGATGAAGGTGACAGCTACACGCACACTGATATAGCAAAGAGAAAAATCCCCTTTTCGATATCAGAGGAGAAAAGAAGAAAGAGTGATAATCTCAGAGTGGCATCTCACTGCGCCTCCGGGTGTTATGTGTGTATGTGTGCGAGTTTGGGGGGCCCGCACACCCCCATGTGATGACACCTTATCGGGCCTTAAATATCCTTAACATGTTCTCACGAAAATGATGGGACTCTGACAGGACATGTCTTCTTCGGATTTATCGTTCTGTGATACACTCCAGTTTAGACTATGGAAGCATAGTGCACGACTCAGCCAGACCATCGTACTTGAAACGACTCGACCCAATAGGCAATACAGGCCTCCGTCTCTCAACAGGGGCTTACAGAACATCACTCATAAATAGTCTCTATGTCGAAACGAATGAACCGTCCCTTACCGACAGAAGAACCTTGCTTACGTGTACATACTACATAAAATAAGATCTATTCCGAAACACCTCTGTTATCCTATTATTACTACATCGCAGTCCAGAACTCTATTCAGCAGTAAACCCCGAGCACTCAACCAATGGTTCTCTGATTTGAAGAAAAATGCAGAGAATTACTAGATGCACTTCGCAATATTGCCCATAGACCGAATCCACTGCCACCATGGGACAGTTTCCCCCCTATGTATGACTGGCACGCTTTCATAAAAAGCAAACTCCCCAAGAACACATATTGCAAGAGTTTCTTTCACTAGATGAAAAATACAAAACATACAAGACACTTTACAGATATGGATCAAAGACAGCAGATTACGATGGAAGTGCAATAATACAGGAAAGTTGAGAGAAAATAGTGCGATTGCCTCAGTGCTCTTCAATATTTACTGCTGAAAGTTACGCCGTCTCACTGGCCGCAGAGTGGGTCAGAGAAATAACTCAAGTTACCGACATTCTAGTGGAAATTAAGAAGAAGAAATGGACATGGGCAGGACATGTAGTGCGAAGAGAGGATAACCGATGGTCGCTGAGGGTAACAAACTGGATTCCAAGGGAAGGAAAGCGTAGCAGGGGGCGGCAGAAAGTTAGGTGGGCGGATGAGATTAAGAAGTTCGCAGGGGTCAAGTGGATGCAGCTAGCACAGAACCGGGTTAAGTGGAGAAATATGGGAGAGGCCTTCGCCCTGCAGTGGGTATAATCAGGCTGATGATGATGATGATGATGACTGGCCGCAGAAACAGTACTAAAGGAAAATATTAAACGCATTGTTATATATTCCGACGCTTTAAGTGTATATAATCGCAGCGCAGCAGCCCAAAAATGCAGCGGATCCCTTAATTGGAGATATCATAAACAACGCAGTAAAAGATTACAAGCAAGGACAGGTAATAACGTTTTGCTGGGTCCCTAGCCATATATTAGAGGAAACGAGAAAGCCGATGGATGTGCTGCACGTGCCCGTAGCGGTACAATAAAACAAATCAACATTCCTCGCAAAGATTGCATGAGGATTATACGGAGTAAACTAAAAACGAAATAGCAGACTTCGTGGGACAATGAGGTGAACAATAAACTACACCTCATTAAGCCTATAATTGGAGAATGGAAGTAATGCAGCCATCAACAGCGGTTTGTCGAAGTGATCCTATGTCGTCTCCGCATCGGACACACACACACACACACACACACACACACACACACACACACACACACACACACACACACACACACACACACACACACACACACACACACACACACACACACACACACACACACACACACACACACACACACACACACACACACACACACACACACACACACACACACACACACACACACACACACACACACACACACACACACACACACACACACACACACACACACACACACACACACACACACACACACACACACACACACACACACACACACACACACACACACACACACACACACACACACACACACACACACACACACACACACACACACACACACACACACACACACACACACACACACACACACACACACGCACACGCACGCACGCACGCACGCACACACGCACACACGCACACACACCTCACGCAAAACGTTTTACTCCTGCAGCAAGAAAAACCTACATGCGAAGCATGTGGAGATGAGCTCAGAATCAATCACATCTTTTTGGTATCATGCACAAAACTCGAGGAAATAAGAAAAATGCATTTCGTAGCTCTCTCTAATGGACACATCCCACTCCACCCAAACCTTCTCCTCGGAGAAAATGCCCTTGTCGAATTTTCTTGTTCTCAATTTTTTTTTCAATGAAATCAACATTCTAAACAAACTGTTACAAAACTGTAAACAATGGTCTTTCTAACACAGCACGCACTCAACCTTGTTTTGGCGCATGATGGCCTTAGTTACCTATATGCCATAAAAACAAATAAAATACAATACAAACAAAAGCAAGAAAGCAATGCAAACATAATTTTTGTCGCCCCGGTCGTCGTTACTTATCCAGGTAGTCATTCTTTTTCGTTAATGTTGGCGATGTCGTGCTTACGCATGTTGATCGGTTCTTATGTATGATATATGCTTCATATATCTCACGAGTCGCGCATGAGGTGCCGATTATAATTCTTCAGATTCTAGCATTATCCAAATTGTGGAATGTATCCGCATTTTGACATGTGTTCTTGCTACCGTGTACTGTACTTGTCGATGCTGCCGGCATGTTCCAGTAATTGAATGTTGATATCTGACTGCCAAACATAAGAGGCACCACGAGATAGAGGAATCTCATAGACTGCGTCACTGTCATAGGATGTGAATTTGTCGTTGTGCTTCGCCTTACATCGGTTTGTTTTCGAGGTGCCTTTATTAACCATTTTGCACATCAGCCTAGATAGTTTGTTAGGTGAGTTACATACTAGGCCATAAGCCCTCATTCTCCTCTTACGTGGTCTAGGTATACCTCACAAGATGCGGCAGCACAGCGATAGGCAGGGGCGCCCTGGACCAATCAGTATCTTGCGAACTATAATAGGTAATTGTGCTCCTACTCATTAAGGGGGCAACAGTGGGAGCACAATTGCAAAGGGCGAGAGGTACGTAGGAGTATAATCACCTATTATAATGCACATGGTCCTGATTGGTCTAGGGCGTCCCTGCTTTTCGCAGTGCTGTAAGCATCTTACGAGACGAAATATAGGTGGGTTAGTTCTAGGGCTTCACCTGGCGCGTACTCATTACCGTATATATGCGTTCTCTTTCGGCATATCTCCTCTATAATCATGCACCAATAAAAGCGTAATTGATCACTTTCTCTGTCAAAGTACTTCTTATACGTATTTTAGGTTATAAAAATACTGGGCCAGAAAATTAAATCATGTTATACACACTAAAAACAACTAAAATAATTTAATTACGGTGTTATTAGCCTGCTCCAAACCAGCTCTTACCCCGCCCCAGCTTCCTCTACAGGCCGTATACCCCATTCTGCTAAATATACCCAACCCTGCACCGCGCCATCTGCCCGTGCCCTAACATTCCGGCTATCCCCATTCCCATCTTTCATTTTCTGCGATTGGGAGTCCGCGCTGCCCATCTGGCTCCGCAGAAGCAGCGGGAGCTGGTGGAGCGGGCCCCAGGGGTCATGGACTGAAGACCCTTGTTGAGGGCTAGGGTAACATTGTGTCGTCGAAACGAAAAAAAAATTATCCCTCCCCTTTCTAGACCGCTTGCCTGTCGCTACAGCCTCCGGCGCCGCATGCATAACAGGTAGCTTGTCTCGCAGGACTTTGGATATCGGCAGTCGGTGACCCATTCGCAAGAGTTCTTGCGAGCAGCCACGAACGGGGTCACGATCTGTGCACTGAACATCACAAAACAGCATATAAATCCCGAAAGCCCGCTTTTGATATGCACTGCATGTACCCCACCTCGTGCAAAAAGAAATGTGTATGCTTGTAATATCGTTATTGTAGTCATCGGTGGCGGCATTTGCCGATACCTTCGTGCAATCCTTTGTTCCTTCATTCTCGTAGACAATCAGACAATCAGTAGACAACCTTTCTTGATGACGTGCGGAGGACAAGGTCCCACTGACGTTCTCGAAATCAGCGACCCGTGCAATGACTTTGTACCAGGACCTTACGCACGTCCGGCGAATGAATGCAGCTTACTTCGTCGTCGTAGCGCCCGTGACTAACGCTCGCAGCGATCCGCGGCCTTTCAGTATCCTGTAGTGTCCGTGGTTGCTTCAGGTCGTCCATATGGAGCAGCGCGGACGCTTGGCTATGCATTCTGCTTCGGAAAGGGCACTGTTCTTTTGTTTTCCTCGCCACCGAGGCGTTCCATGGTGGCCACGCGCGCGCTCCCGTTCGCGACCTTCCCGCGGCCACGCCGTGTGGACCGTAGCGTTTTACCACCACGTAAGGTCATGATGACGCAGGCAGGCGAGAGTAGTGACGCTGCGTGTACACATCGGAGACACACGCAGCGGCGGCGCCATGTTCGGCGTCACGGAAAGAAAGTCCCCAAGGACGGCATGATTGATGGCTCCATCGCGTCTTGAGAAGTCGCGATTCCCATGGCAGCCACGGCGCTCCTTTCGGTGATTAAAAGTCTTCCACCGCGGCGCTCAGGCTGCGATGTGTGCTTCTGTGGTGCAGGCTTACGCTGCCGGATGCATTAGCGACGGGTTACGAAGGCGGCAATGTCTGTCTGTTGGCTAAGCCTGGCCTGCGTCGCATACGGCAGCTCCGGCCTGATGGATCGAGGCGTTGGATGTTCATCCCGAGGAGCGGGACGAACACACACGTTTTGCTTCTTTCCTCACCCTAGTGGCGTGTAAGGCGCTGCTCTTCATATATAGTTTGCGACACCGTGTATTCGTAGTTGGGCATCCTAGTTTGTCAGCCCAACCTGAGGTGCATGTGAGGTGTGCATGCTCTTGCTTTACTGTGGCTGCAGAAGACTGGTGGCGCTGTCAAGTTTTCACTATTCGTGTTCCGAGGGTATGTGTAGTGCGCGTTTACAAAATAATGTGGAAGTGTTTATTCTAAACCGGCTCTGTAGTTCATGGCTTCGTTTTCTACTCCGCCAGCATTATCATTGGTATTTGGTGAAAATGGTGGCACCCTGTTGCGGAGTATCCACCATCCAGAGGCGACACCCACCTGCTTGTATACCCTCCACAAGGGCTCCATGCGATGCGATATAATGTCTTTTTTCTTTTTCATTTTCCGATCTATTCCTCTCTTTATTCGAAGGTTATTACACTTCTACACGTGATCGCTGTAATCGATTCTTGCTTAGTAATTTTTAGTAATTTTAGTCATCCTTAGTCTTGGGATCGCCCTCATCTCCTCCACATACATTTTTGCCCGCCGAGTGAAAAGAAAAAATAATATTGGCCCGCCCAAGTGGCGCCGGAGATTTGCCACTCTCCGCCTGCCACGGTTGTAAGTGGGAAGTCCGTCTAACACCACCGGCCACTGTTCGCAGATGAAAACTCCACATTCTTAGTCCAGCTCTTCTCTCTCTTACCTATAAGTGGAAATGGAATTTTATCTTTCGGTCCACCTACCAGCTGCCTTGGTTGGCGGTCGGAGATAGGGGAATCTCCTTAGCACCACTTGCCAGGTAGCCTTGGTTAGCAGGCGGATGTGGGGGAATGTTCTTAACAGCACCTGCCAGCTGCATTGGTTAGCAGGTGGGAGCTTCACGCGAGCGCTTTGCGCCATCGCTTTGTTTTCTCCTTCAAGGCATTTCTATGGTGCTATGGCCATTTCTTCCGCCGTTTCTGCAGAGTTCGTGCGTAAGGAGCGGTTATAGCTTTAATCTTTTGGTTTTTTGATTTGCTACTATACTGTCACCATAGCTGGACAGTTCACGTACTCTGCTGCGTCGACGTAGACCACATCCGTACGACCGCCCTAGCGCTTTTGTAGAGCCTCGGCTCTTTTGATTTTCTATTCTTATGATGTCGTGGATGCATGCTTTTTTTTTCCTTTGAAGGAAGGGGGGGGGGGGGGGGGGGATATTGGAGGGATTTTCAGCCTTTTCCTGATGTCTATCGATATGTCTGTTTTTTGTGCCCCTTTAGCCCTCATAGGATATAGTACGACTCTCTGTTTGCAGACCTCTCTGTCTGGTAGCAAACCGGTTTCTTTTACCTGTTAACCTCCCTGCTTTTTTTCCTCCTCCTCCTCTCTGTTAGTGTTCTGGTGAGTACTTCGTATGGTGAGATCCTGCTGGCTTCATGAGTCTTTCGGTGAGTGTGCAGTGTTGAAGTCCCAAGCCGCATTAATACTTTTTCTAATGCTTCCTTCTCCTTTTCGCACTTAGTGTGATGCAGATATGGGGTCGCCTATGCTGTTCTGCTGATCACGAAAGCTTGCACCAGCCTCAGTAAGTTAGCCTCTTTCATTCCTGTTTTCAGGTTGCCGATGCGTCTAATTACTTTCCTGCGTGCTTTTTTCTTGTCTTTTGATGATTTCACTGTAGCGTCCATTGCTTTGGGGCCACATGCCTAGTATTCGTATTTTTTTCTACTCTCGTTATAGGGATAGTTGTTATTTCTATTTGGGTTTGAGCTTTTCCTATTCGGCTCATCGGTGGTTGGTAAATGAAAAGTTCCGACTTCTTTGGTGACCATATCAGACCTCTCGGGGTTACGTACTCTTCCACCAGCTCCCCTGCCCCTTGGAGGATACCTTCTATATGCCCGTCACTGCCGCTTGCTTCTGCCGCTTGTTTCTCAGGCCCGAGATTTCGTTCAGTTTCTTTAGCAGTCCAGTCATTGCAATATCAAATAATAATAGGAGAGAGAAGACCAATCCTCGCGGGTTCCCTAGCTGTCCATTTTAATGTTACTTGTATAGTTTACCTTCCTCTGTTTGTATACTATAGCTTACCTGTCCGTCAGGAAGTTCTTAACGTAGCTCAACATTTTTCTCCCCTCCCCGATTTCTTGTAAGTTTTCAAGGATCGCCTTACGCTTGACATTATCGAATGTTTTGTCAGGTCTAACTCAACGATTGCCCTGGTGTACTTTGTCTCTTTTTCTGTTATTCGATGTTGAATTTCTAACATTACATCCTGCATGGACAAGCCCGGTCTGAAACCTGTAATTTTGTTGGGATATAATCCCCTTCCTTCCATGCGTTACGTCTCGTCTGTACGAAATGCTCCTTGAGCTTCTCCATACAGGATGTTAGGGAGAAAACATTAATTCCAGTAAACACCACAGTAAATCGCCGAAAGTAAATCCGAGCGCTATGGCAGCCTTCTCACAACAGGTTTCATGATCGCCTCGTTAATTATTAACGCTATAAAGTTAACAGCCTCTCTCTCTCTCTCTCTCTTGGAAATCCGTCGCTGTCGTAATGGGTAAAATGATGGCGAGCGTGCCTTCGGCAGGTGGTAGTTGGAAAGTGACAAGGCCAGGCGTTACAGGATCCGAGTGTACGCCACGCATCGAGGGCCGATTAGGGCAGCGCATGAAGTGCAGCGCCACGTCTGCTGCGCGAATTATCTAGACGATTATATATGGTGGTAGGCGGCATAGTTGCTCTCGGGACAGACATAGCGCTGCTTAACTGGCGCGCTTGCTTTCCAGGTGTGCGCACTTATAGAATCTTATTTGCAGCTGTAGGCACACAATTCGGCGCTTGAAAATTTCTCACGCATTCCATAGAGAAGCGGGAATAGTTCGTGTTCATGGGCGAGCGTGCCAGTAGCGTGTACTAACATGTGTATGAAGAGCTTCCTAATTTTCATTAACCGAGTGAAGAGTTTGGTCGCCGGAGTAGGTTCCGTAATATTATAGCACAGATATCAAAGCCGGCGCGCACTGGGAAGCTCTGCAATCCGTTGAAAGTGTCTCATGTGCTTAATTGCGCACTCTTTTATCCCTGTCGTGCACACTGTGTAACCTTGAGGCCGTATTGTGTGAAGATCATAGCGTGACACGTTTGCAGGACCTTTTAATTTTTCATAGCAATTTCTATATCCCTAACTGAATTTTGTTGCGAGGTTTATTCCCCCCCCCCCTTTTTTTTTTTTTTGACAACTTGCTAGCTTTATGACACGTGGAAGTCGGAAAGATGCTGGCTCTGCACAGACACGGTGTTTAAGCTTTTATTGCTCTGCTCAACTCGGAAAAATTGAAATTGGTCTGTGTCGAATTCGATAGAATATATACGGCAGCGTGAAGGCAAAAAGAGACCACTTTCACCGTAATTGGTCTTTTCTAATCTATATGTGAAAGCAACAAAAGAGCAGTATACATGGTGTCGCCTCGACCGCCGTTAACTTGCGAAATCCGTAAGTTAGTGCGATGAAGTGAGTGAAGCGATGTGACGCGGATTCGGCGTCACCGACTGCCATTCCCTTCAGAACGGCTGCTACCGTGCAGGCCTTCCTCGGGAAGTGTTGCGAGTTGTTATCGAGCGGCCAACAATTGCGGAGGAAGAGAGGGAGGGGGGTTCTGTAACCCCCCCCCCCCCCCCCCTTATACACTCTTTCGATAGGCATCATGGCCAAAAGTCCAGATTTTCCCTCTTCGTTCCCAGAAACCTGATCTCCTGGTTGATATCAGGAGCACTGCTATTCACCTGGCAACCAAACGGTCTTGTGTGAGGATAGTTGACGCAGTGACGAAAAACGTGTTGTTGCGGAAACCGAGTGAAGACAGGCACTTCCGCTTATACTAAATAAGCCGTCGTTACGCCGAGATCAAACGGCGGCGCCGTCTTCGAAAAGACGAAAAGAAAATGCAAGCAGCGGCTCTTCCTGCAAGCACGCGCGCACGCGCACACATATATACGCTCACGGACGGAGGCCGTTTGCCCTGTTTGACTTCAGCGCCAGTTTGTCTAAGGGACAAACGGTGCCTGGTAAACATCGTGGCGTCGTGTCTGTGGGAGGAGGAGCAACTTTTCCTCGTCGCTCAAGAGGAAAAATATTGGCTGCTCCCAGCCGAACTTCGCAGGTTACATCACGCCGCTCCCGCTGCAGCCAGCGCTGTGTTCTGGAAGAGGCGCGCAAACCGCGGTCTCCTCACCGCGTGTCGTTATACCCTTGCCCGATTACCAAGATGCGTCAAGCAGTATCATGTGTACGTGAAAGGTCACTGCTGACGTTGTCTAATTTCACAGGGGACGAAGCCTGTCAAACGGCCACTATGGATGGCTTTCGTTTTAAGGCGTTTTAAACATCTTGTGAGACCAAGTATAGGCAAGATAGGGAAGGCTCTTGTCCAATTGTCGGGGCGTGTATTGTTCGAAGCAGTGGTGCGGTGGGGTGAAGAGGGGAGTTCAATAGGGCAGCCCATGCTGCGCAGGACGGGGACAAAATCCCTCCCGTTCTCTGCCTGGACACTGCTGTGGAGCCGCAAAAACCTTTGAAAGTCCACGCAGCAACACAAGAAAAGCGTTCAGGCAGCTCAAGTCGAGAGGGCTGGGTGGCTGGGAAAAACCTCCATCCTTTGGATCCCCAGCCCAGTGCTTTACCAACTGCGCCACGCCCCTGATTTTTTTTTTCCCAAGACAAAACATATTTATTTACAAAATTAATACAATGCAGGTGATGAATAGACCGAGTGTCATCCAAAGGATCTAACATTCGTGTTTGTACTTATAGGCTTGTGTAGGCAAATCCGACAAGAACAAGAAAATTCTTGATTGCACATATAAGTACACCAGTGAAAATACCCTCAATATTAGACAATGTGGATGTAGGAAAAGGGGGCGGAAATATTGAGAAAAGATCGGCGTTTGGAGGCGAAATGGTGGAAGTGCTAGGGAGTATCGTAGCGAGGAATTGGGTTCTATCCTGCAATGTGCAGGGAAATATTGGCCAAAACGGTGGAGAAAAGATAATACAGGGAGGTTAAAGGAAAGATTGTGATTGGAAGCGAGGGACTCCGAGATAAGACGCGGTTCAAACGTACAATCTTTCAGGGACAGGTCTGAAATAGTGAAACGCTCCTCATAATTCCCCTTCTCTATACCGTGAGGATGATAGCGGGATTCTGCGAGTGGCAGATATTGCGCCTTTTCTTTCCTGTAAACGAATTATAGAACGTCGGTGAACTTTGATTTATTCAATGAAAGGCTGGTAGTTGTTGTTTTGGCTGTAGGAAGAAAGAAAATAAAATGCACGGGCTTGCTACTGGCTCTGTAGCTGAGCCACCTCCGCTGCCTCGTGCGGACAGAAGAAAAAAATAGACAAGAAAGAAAAAAGGAGAGAAAGACGCGCGCCACAACAACAGCCGTCATCCACCACCACCGAAGCGGTGGCGGGTGCAATGACGGCCTACAACAGATCAAATTCTGTGGCTGGCTAGCCCCCACCGCATGCGGCGTTGACCTACCGTCCCAGCCCCGCAGGGCCAGGAACTGCCACCCTTCACCACCTCCCACTCCCTCCTAAAGGCTGGTAGTGTTGAACAAGGGGCGCGCCAACAAGGACTCGTGCATATACGAAGCCGACCCCGCCGGGCGTCCGATCCAAGCATCCGTGCGGCGCCTTTCATTTGCCGCTTCCTCGAACGCCGCACACACAGCAAACAGAAGCAGACCCAGATGTCTAGGAGGCGTTAGTAGAGCAGACATCAGCAACGTTTGAAATTGATTTACAGGATAGAAAAGGTGCAGTATCGGTCACAATTCTCCACGGATTGATTTATTTATAGGAATGGAAAGGCGCGGTAACTGTCTCACTTGTTTTCTGTGGACACCTCAACCGCGCCGTAAGGGAAAGGTGGGAGTGAAAGTGGAAATAGAGAGAGGATCCGTAGTGGCGGGCTACAGTAATTTCGACCACCTGGGGATCTTTAAAGGGCCACTGTCCAGGGAAGGCCCTTTTAAGCAAAGGAGCCCAGTGTTTCGATCAGGTACCGGAGATAGTCTGTGCAAAATGCTACAGTGACACGCGCGCCGCAAAGCATCGAAAATACAATTCAAAGCTATCTCATGCTCTTCTCCGGGAAGCCAGACTCCCCGTTTCCTGCGCTGGCTCGACGGGCCACGATAATGACGTACGTACCGGGAACGACGTCAATTGGTCCGTCTCGCTGACTGACGGGAGAAGGATGGGTGTCTACCGCTCGCAGCGCGCTTTTCCCTCGCCACGGCCAGGCTGAATCCAGCGGCGCGCTGTCGTGACGCTGGGGCTACGTCGACCCGGCCTTCACTTGGTAGCGTGCAGAGACTCGGGGTTGAAGTAGGATTGAATCTTCGAAGTTGGTGAAATATGTACAAGCAGGTTTAATGGCACTTTGAGAAACTTATTTACAAGATTATTTACACGAAAAAGAAGGGTACATCAGCAAAATGGCAAGCGTTAAGAGTTCATAGCGAGAAGCGACTGGATGAGCCGTTTACCCAGGGCCCAGAGCGACATTTCGTGCTCTGCAGCGTCCTTAAAACCCCCCTATGTCCAGCCCCTCTCTGAAGATGTTGACCAACCAAATCCAGGGCACGCCCCTCAGGTATCGGCATCCAATCGAACACATCACTGCACTGATGGTCTGAAGCACTGACTGGTCCGGCATTCATTCGTTGGGCGTGATCACTTGTTGGCGGGAAAAGCTTGGGAACGGCGAGGAGAGGAGGTACATTTCTATTCTTCAGCAAAGAAACCACAGGCTGGTTCTGACAAGGGGTTTTACTTCTCAGAAACCCGAGTGCACGTGGCGCCGCATAGGGCTCCCAACATGGTCCCTTTTCGACAATTGCAAATCTTTCCTGCATTCCCGGGAAATCACTTAATGGCCGTATGAGTCATGCTCCTTTCTTGTCCTGCACGTCAGCGGACATGTCACTCTGTCGTCTCCTTTGGATAGGAGGCATTCATCACTGGAGGATAGCACTTCTCGACTGGAAGGGTGAACAAAAGAAAGAAAGCACTTCCTGCTATTTCCCGCAGGGGGACGTTTCTTTGTGTTTTTCCAGACGTTCTCTTGACAAGGTCAATTTGGCATTTGCAGGTTGTCCACAAAGCAAAACATGCTTACAAATCAGGATTCCTGGAAACAGGCTCACTTAGAGCCATTGGACCATCACCACATATTCACAAAACTTATCCATGCCCACAGGCGAACAATAGAGCGCGCAATTGCGGATGCTTGGTCGTAACAGCCTCCTCCCCCGCCAGAAGAGACTCGGAGGGCAGCAGTCGCAGCTGCTGCATGAAGAGACGACTTAATGGCCTGCACGTGAACGCTTGAAGCTCGCTGTTGCTTGTCGCGTTGTCTTGATTGTTGTAGGCCAAATTGCTCGAGCTGTCTGAAACTCAACCACATGTCTAAACAAGCACTCGGCTCCCGTCTGAAGAGACCAGGTCAAAAGAAAACTGCCATTGTTGTTCGAGAAAAGCCCACTCTCAAGACGTTCAGGACCCACGTATTCCTAGAAAACCAAACGTGCTGCTTTACATAGTCACACATATACAAGCGCACGGAAAAAAAAAAACCTGATTATCAATTTCGATACATGGTGAGGAACTTCTCGGACCGCTTAGAAAGAGCGGCTAAGCGCGTCCGCATTCCCATTTAACTTCCCCTTTTTGTATCTTATTTCAAAATTGTACTGCTGTAAAATCAAGCTCCACCTAAGAAGGCGACTGTTCTTCGATGTCGCAGTTTGCAGCCAAGCCAGGGGACAATGGTCCGTCTCTACGGTGAATTTGGCCCCTCCAAGATAGCACTGCAATTTTTGAATGGCCCATACAATGCAAGCGCATTCTTTCTCTGACGCGCAATAAGCCCTCTCTCTAGAACTCAGTTTTCTGCTCAAGTAGAGCACGGGGTGCTCATTACCGTCGTCATCTCTCTGGCAGAGAACAGCACCTAACCCTCGATCACTGGCATCACACTGGACCGTGAATTCTTGGCCATAGTCTGGAGCTCGCAATACCGGACGGCTAATCAGCACAGCCTTCAGGTTTACGAAGGAGGCTTCCTTTTGTTCGTCCCAGACTACATTTGTCGGTTCTGTCTTGCGGAGAGCGTCGGTCAGAGGGCTAGCCAAAGCTGAATAGTTAGGGATGTAGTGATTGTAGTACCCAGTCAGACCTAGGAATGCTCGAATTTCCGTCTTCGTGCTCGGCCGCGGATAGTCTGCTACCGCAGAAATCTTAATCTCGCTGGGTTTCCTGAAACCTTGACCTACATTGTGACCCAAGTAGTCCACGGTCGCCCTTGCCAGGCAACATTTCTCGGCCTTTACGGTTAGTCCAGCCTGACGCAAAAGGCTCAGTACAGCTCTTAGATGTACCATATGGTCCGCCCATGAGTCGGAAAAAACCGCAATGTCGTCTAAATAAGGCACCGCGAATGTTTCACACCCCTTTAAAACCCTATCCATGAGTCGGGAAAAACAAAATGGAGCATTTTTGAGCCCGAAACTCATCATTGTTGGCTGGTAGCTGCCCGTCGGAGTAACGAAAGCCGCGTATCTGCTGGCGCGTTCAGTGAGCGGTACTTGCCAGTATCCTCGAGTAAGGTCCAGCGTAGTCACATATGCCGCTCTACTGACCTGTTCTACTCTCTCCTCAATATTCGGAATAGGATACACTTGATCCCTGGTGAGAGGATTTAGCTTTCGGTAGTCTACCACAGGCCTGGGGTCTTTACCTGGAGCTTCTACTAAGATCATAGGCGAAGCATAATCGCTTTCCGAGGGTTTTATTACTCCCAATTCCAGCATGCGAGTTACTTCCCTATCCAGAATTTCTCTTTGCCTTGGAGAGAATCGGTAGCACCTTGATCGCACTGGCACGTCTGAAGTCAGCTCAATATCGTGCTCAGTCAAATCAGTTCTGCCTGGCCTGTCCACGAAGCAGGCCTCAAACTCTGTTATTATCTCGCCCAGATCGGACAGCTGGGATTTCTTTAGTTCCCCTCTCTGCTCCGTCTTTTTGAGAAGCTCCTGAGCGTTGCTTCCTTTTCCGCTGAGGCAAATCAAGTTATCCCCAATCTCCTCAGGAAGGTTTAACGTTAGATTTACCATGGTTTCCCTCTGCTCATAAGGCTTCATAAGATTGCAATGATAAATGCGCCCTGCTTTACGCCTATCGGGGATTTTCACTGCGTAGTTAGTGTCAGAAAGCTCTGCAACGACTTTAGCAGGTCCTTCCCACTGTACTTCGAGCTTATTCTTGGAATCATTGGCTTGCTCCATAGCTAAGTCCTCTCGGGTTCCACTTAGAAGTCTCGTGAGATTACTAGACACCGGCGGCAAGAGGTTACTCTCTAGAACGTCCTCATTCCGTGTCTTATCAAGCTCACTTTCTAGTTGACTTATCTGAGATGCCTCGCTCTCAAAGTTTTCTGGCCCGCTATTTTCCGCATTTACCACTGTTTTAACTGCCGTTTCCTCCGCTGTTGATTTTTCTGAAATGAGCAGTGTAGCTAGTTCTCGCGCCTTTGAACGTGTTAAGGCCTGCACATCTCTGTCTCCGAAAATCAGAAGGCAAGCTTTGACCTTCTCGTAGTTGTCCGCGTCCTCCTTGTTTAGCCGCGCGACAACCTCCGCTGCCTCGCAGGGCAGAACCGTCAATAATCTCTGAGACCACGTGTCTCGCTGGAAGGACAGTTCTTCGCAAGTTCGCTCAAAGTTACCCAGATACAGACCGATATCCCCTGATATCACATATGGCTGCATGTACTTTGACATCTTGAAATCTGCCTCCTTGTTGAGAAGAGGTACCGCTAGCTGGGGACAATTGCCCGACCTCTTGCTCAACTCTACTTCTAATTTCCGGAGCTCAATTTCTAGCTCCCGCTTTTTTGCTTCTCTCTCAAGCTTCTCACGTTCGTGCTCCCTTTCCTCTTTTTCCCTCTCAAGTTCACGCTCTCTTTCCTCTTTTTCCCTCTGACGTTCGCGCTCCCTTTCCTCTTTTTCCCTCTGACGTTCGCGCTCCCTTTCCTCTTTCTGCTGTCTGAGCTGTTCCTTTTTTTGCCCGATGAGGTTCCATGCTTCACTGAGCTCCTCATCATCGGTTCCCAGATCAGTGATTGCCTTTATAATCAAGGGTTTTCGTGCCAAACCACTTGTATTAATTCCCAATTCCTCACACAATAGCAACAGTTCCGGTTTCTGCAGCTTTTGTAGGTCCATGATCGCTCCGAGTGTCGGCTACTTCCAAAACAACAGTGCAAACTACCAAACCTAAAGGCGTTTCAACACTTTTTACCAGTTCTTAAAATCTAACCCTGTTCTAGAACCTGGTCCACATCAGAAGAAAAGCCAAGCACTCACCCACACATGCGATCGATGTTCCGAGCTGCTCTCTTGTTGGCCGATTGTTGCGCCTGCTTGTTGCTTGAGATGCCACCTCCGATCACCAGATGTTGTGGCTTGTAGCTTCAGATCCACCTCCAATCACCAGATGTTGTGCTTGTAGATTCAGATCCCACCGCTGCCACCAGTTGTCGTGACGCTGGGGCTACGTCGACCCGGCCTTCACTTGGTAGCGTGCAGAGACTCGGGGTTGAAGTAGGATTGAATCTTCGAAGTTGGTGAAATATGTACAAGCAGGTTTAATGGCACTTTGAGAAACTTATTTACAAGATTATTTACACGAAAAAGAAGGGTACATCAGCAAAATGGCAAGCGTTAAGAGTTCATAGCGAGAAGCGACTGGATGAGCCGTTTACCCAGGGCCCAGAGCGACATTTCGTGCTCTGCAGCGTCCTTAAAACCCCCCTATGTCCAGCCCCTCTCTGAAGATGTTGACCAACCAAATCCAGGGCACGCCCCTCAGGTATCGGCATCCAATCGAACACATCACTGCACTGATGGTCTGAAGCACTGACTGGTCCGGCATTCATTCGTTGGGCGTGATCACTTGTTGGCGGGAAAAGCTTGGGAACGGCGAGGAGAGGAGGTACATTTCTATTCTTCAGCAAAGAAACCACAGGCTGGTTCTGACAAGGGGTTTTACTTCTCAGAAACCCGAGTGCACGTGGCGCCGCATAGGGCTCCCAACATGGTCCCTTTTCGACAATTGCAAATCTTTCCTGCATTCCCGGGAAATCACTTAATGGCCGTATGAGTCATGCTCCTTTCTTGTCCTGCACGTCAGCGGACATGTCACTCTGTCGTCTCCTTTGGATAGGAGGCATTCATCACTGGAGGATAGCACTTCTCGACTGGAAGGGTGAACAAAAGAAAGAAAGCACTTCCTGCTATTTCCCGCAGGGGGACGTTTCTTTGTGTTTTTCCAGACGTTCTCTTGACAAGGTCAATTTGGCATTTGCAGGTTGTCCACAAAGCAAAACATGCTTACAAATCAGGATTCCTGGAAACAGGCTCACTTAGAGCCATTGGACCATCACCACATATTCACAAAACTTATCCATGCCCACAGGCGAACAATAGAGCGCGCAATTGCGGATGCTTGGTCGTAACAGCGCGCTCCCTCGACCGTTTCTTTTTTTTTTTTCGCGCTCGCGGAGAGCCACGCCCCACCTCCCGCCAAACGCGGTGGAGGAAGGGGAATTTGTATTGCGGAGGCTAGACGACCTCGGGCAGGAGAGTGAAAAACCTTTGCTAGGGAATGGAAGGAGAGAGGCATGACAGAATCGGGTGATTGCGGTGGCTGTAACTGCGTTATTAGTTACTCTTTTCAAAAACATTTTGCGGCCTTGCGTTCTAAGGATGCAGTCTCACAGTCACCGGGGAAGAAAATATTTTCGACCGGAGGGTGGACAGTGGGCCTTGAACGTGCGCTGACATCGCACAGCACACGGGCGCCTCTTGTTTCGCCTCCATCGAAACGCAGCCGCCGAGGTCGGGTTCGAACCCGGGTACTCCGGCACAGTAGTCGGGCGTCTTACCACTGCACCACCCCGGCGGGGCAATTCTCCGCGGAGACATGTACCACGCCGTAAAGGAAGGGAGCAAGGTGGGAGTGAAAGCGGAGAATTGAAGGAGATAGAGGTGCCTTAGCGGAGGACTACGATTTGCCGCGCTTATAATGGATTTCGCCTCATCGCACTTTAGTAGTCCAAAGCGCCCTCTAGAATTTTTGTCGTTACCGGGCGCTACACTTGTGACTGTGTTTTATATAGTTGCCACAACGCACGAAATCGAAGCCAGGTTTCGTCGAACTCTTTACGGTACTCCTACTAACTAGGTCATAAGCATCGAAATCTGACACTTCGCTTAGTAGAAGACTGAGAGGTTCGCAATGTTTGTCAGAACTGATTTAAACTGATTTATTTATAGGAAGGGAAAGGCGCGGTAACTGTCTCACTTGTTTTCTGTGGACACCGCAACCGCGCCGTAAGGAAAGGGAGGAAGAGAGGAATGAAAGTGGATCGAAAGAGAGAAAGAGGAGCCGTAGTGGAGGGCTGCGGAGTAATTTCGACCACCTGGGGATCTTTAACGTGCGCTGACATCGCACAGCACACGACGCCTCTTCGTCTCGCCTCCATCGAAACGCAGCCGCCGAGGTCGGGTTCGAACCCGGGTACTCCGGCACAGTAGTCGGGCGTCTTACCACTGCACCACCCCGGCGGGGCTCAGAACTGTTCAGCGCGCTGCTCGAAACACGATTATGGCAAGGGAAGCGTCACCGAAAGCTAAATGTCTGGCTAATAGGCGGCGGTTCCGTTTGAAACCTCCGGATCTAGCTGGCCGCAGGATTGCTGGGCTTTTGTTCAGAGCTCCCTAGTTGCTATAAGATCTAATAACGCTGGTCAGAAAGTGCGCGGGCAGCCTGTCAGGATCTGTTTGCCCTCGAGACGGAAGAGACCAGCTCTATAGCACGGCCGTGTTTCTAGCATCTGCCTAACGCTCCACAGTTTCCAAGGATGCGTACGCTACCGTACACATCTATCGTCAGCTATCAGCAGCGCATGCGCAGATCAGTGCCCACTAGGCGTCAGGTTTGTCCGCATCTGGTTATGCCGTTCCGTCGTATCCCTGTCAGGTAAGTACAAAACAGTTCGTCGGCTATGCAGTTCTTAGGCTACCACGCTTGCTACTGATCCATATGATGTATCTATATTACATCTTTATTATCCACAAATGCTCGCGGCAGGGGCATTATCGATTGTCTCATCGACCCTAGCTGCTTAACATCGTCACGGAGAAGCTAGCACCGCTTCTCGACGAGCTTCCAGATTCAAATGCGCTCGGTAGAAAGTCGGCAATGGTGTCATGTTAGAGCACTTCGATCTCCTCGCGCCACGAAGGAGGCATTCGGTCTGGAGGTTGGCACAATGACCGCCACACTCTTGACCTGAGTGCACTACAGCGTCCTTCCGCCAGCAGTCCTCTTTCCCTGGAATAGGTTGAACCTTGGCCAGCTTGCGAAGCTCATTGAAAATAGTGAAAGGAACAGTTTGCAGGTCCTCTTCACAGCGAAATCCCACAAAGTGGGGTTCCCTCTAGGGGTAATTATCTTTTAATGTGATTCGTGGCAGAAAATGGTGGCTATTTTTCTACAAGAAAAGTTAAATCTCTTGGAAATCAATGATCCGTTTGCAGCAAAGAATTTTGAAAGTGTAGGAGAATTTTTAACAAATAATTCCACCAAGCGCATGACAGGGATGTCTCTAGACATAAAGTACCTGTATTATTATCTCCTTCATGACCATCTGCTTGCTTGTGTGGAGGACAGTATCGATTGCTTTGGCTCTGTGGCGTTCCAGAATGCGTTTGGTGTATCGGTGGCAGGGTTCATGGAAATGTTAAAGTTGTTTCTGAATTCGACCTATGCTGAGTGGAACAGTGGTGTGTTTTTACAGAAGCAGGGTGTCTGCATAAGGTGTTGTACAGCACTAATTCTTAGAGACTTGTTTTTAGCCCACTGTGACAGGTTGATTGCCACCCATCTACAAGATTTTAAGGTCTTAAGAGTTTTTTGTTACGTGGATGATGTTTTAATTTTATTGACAATAACCTAGCTTGCCTTGGACGGGACTTTACATCCCTTTTAAACATTTTTAGCCGGCATTTTCATCCACTTGAAATAACTCACGAGCTACCGGCTGACAACAAATTGCAGTTCTAGGGCTAACGAACCACTCGTCAGTCATCATCCCATACAAAGCTTGCCAAAAGGGCAATAGTCAACAAGCAAGTCCTCTCTTGATAACCATCAGCCTTAGCGATCAGGCCAGTCGCCTGTATGCCGCTGGTTATCCCAAAGACCTGCTCGTTTCGGTGGCAGAAAGTTTTATGTAGAAATGTCGGAGAATCAGTTCTAAACAGACCCCCGAATAGAAAGACAGCAGTGACTCCGTATATGCACGGAATTTCGCATATAGACTCAAGAGGGTGGCAAAAAAAGGTAAATGTGAGATTGGTTTTCTCTTCCCAAGGAAAGGTGTCAAAATTATCAAGTATCACAAACCCGGTTCCAAGCCGCTCAAAGGGATGCATCGAAAGGCATATAGAAATAAGTTTGTAGAATGTGTACAAGGGGTGGTATACTGTATTCTTTTAACTAGTGGTCTAGTATAAATAGAGCAAACTGGCACTTGTTTAAATGAAAGACTTGCAGAACACAAGCGTAATGTGACCCAACCAAGAAATGGTAACCCGTCGGAACATTATCATGGTTGCCCTAGTAAAACTTGCAAGCCATTGTTCAGCGAATGCACTGTGGAGGCAAAGAGCAAAGATAAATACACGCGTGAAATAATCGAGGCACACATGATTCGCAAGAAAGCAGCAGAGTGCGTTAGTACTCCATCGATTAGTCTGTCGGATAAAGAAATCACGTTTCTCGATGATAAAGGCATGTGCATGCGATGAGTGTCTTCTTTCTTTGTTATTTTGACGCACTATCTTCTTTATATGTGTATGCTTCTGCGCCGTGAAGAAAATGGAGTTGCAAGTTAGCGCTGTGTCCTGTGTGTCTCTCACGTCCCTGCCTTTTTTAGCGCATCAGGCTTCGCCAAAAAATGCACAAAATCTACCAACTAGCCCCAGAAACAGCCTTACCGAGTTTACACTTGGCAGGATTAAGCGTTAGGCCGGCTTTACTGGCGGCTAAGAGCAAGGCTGTGCGGAGTCTGGCATCGTACTTTTCCCTTATGCTCCCCCATAACAATAGATCGACATAAATTCGTACACCTAGAGCTACATCAAACACTTCATAAAGGAGTTTGATGAAAGCGCGAGTAGGCGTCGAGGCGAGAGAAAAAATTGGCTTCGCGGTAAGCTCATCCTCAACATATTTTCGGCATTTGATAATGCTCTCGCTTCAGGCATTCATTTGTGCGCAACTCACGCGCGCATTTGCCATCCTTTTTTCTTTCTACAACAAATAGGCTCACCCAGACCGTCGGTTCGCTGACTTTAGCCGCGATTCCTTCACATTCCATGCGGTCGAGCACTTCTCGATGGAGCTGAAGCAATGCCAGGGGCACCGGCCGTCGTAACGGTTGGACCACCGATGTTGCACCTTTACGTAGGATCATGTGGTACTGGAGTGCTAGGCAGTCGATGCCCTGAAACAACTCGGGAAATTCGTTCACCACTCGGTCAGTGATGTTTGTGCACACAGCGCTCACGGAACGTGACACCAGTCCTAACAGTTCGCACGCTGAAAGTCCGAGAATGGGCTGACATATTACCCTTCTAAAGGACAAAGAAGTCAAAGTAGCCGCTTCGGTCATTCACCATCACTTGAAGCGTAGCGACGCCGATATGTTTGATGACGTCACCGCTGTACGATCGCAGAATGGAGGAGCTTGCGCTCTTAAATCAGACTTGGCTTTGACCCTCTGAAAAACTGAGTAAGGTAACAAATTCGCTTGTGACCCCGTCTCAGACCTCGGTTCTTTCGTCGACTCTGTTGCCTGCAGGAACAGCTCGAACCGCTGCTTGAACAGGCTCAAATTCTTCTCAGTGCTTCGAGACAGCACTAGTGGATGCGGTGGCTTCACCAAATCCATTCTCTAGGCTAGGTACGGTTGCACCCCTGCTCGATATTGCGGCAGGCATCCCTCGAGTCGGTGATGATCACCCGTGAGTCCTAGCTGACCTGCGACGGCTATCGCATTGACAACCTCGTCCGCATGTGTAATGTTGTGTGCATGAAAATTGAGTCCGTACTGCAGTGTTTTGGTGGACGACAGCGAGCGTGTACTAACCCCCGTAGTGCGGGCCGGAGTCGTCCATGTAGAAGACTCCGTGTTTGTGTCCGTAGTGGCTACCCAGTAAGGCTTCCGCCTGTGTTAGGCGTCTGCCGCTATGGTCATCTCGTGTCATGTTGGCCAGAAGAGGGCGGACGTGCAGGGCATATCTCCACTCTTCCGCATGCATTGAGCGATGGACGTGTATTGGGGCAAGGATATGCGGCGACCCGACGGCGTTTTAGACAGTCTCCTGTAGTGGTTCATCAAGTGTGCTTCTTCCCTCCCCCTGGCCAAGTAGGCGCTGTTTGGAGGGGCTGATCTGGAGGTCAAAGGCACATTTGTTGTATATTTTACTGAAAATGACTTCGAGTGCATTCTCGTCAAATTTGAGCAGGTTGATGCATGCGCCAGCCGCAAGGCTATTCGCATCGCAACCGCCCGCGCTTGATCGAAATCTGGCGGGCCATGCAGCATACCTGGTCGGTCTCTCACCTTACACTGTTTGGCTAGTGTTGTGGCGGCTCTGCGATTTTCTTTTATAAAGAGCCCCAGTACTCGGATCGCTTCGTGTTTGGTATGGGCCCACTGTTAAGGGAGAGATCTATTTTGGTGGTGCACGTTTGTGAGGGACGTATCATCCACAAATTCATATTTGGACGGGAAGCACTGAAGGCCGCAGCGACGGGTGTAATCGTCTACGATGTCCGCCTCTTGCTGCGGGTTGGCCTCCATTTCGAGGCACGGTGAAATCAAAACTTGAAGGTGAGCCAGTGAAAAATAACGAAAAGAATGCAAGGTTGTCGGTCGAGCGTGCGCAGAGAAAGTTTTTTGAAATCGGGTCATCCATGGCTTCATCATGCGGTCGAGGTGGTGGGCTCAGAAAGCATAGCGCATGTGCACTGGAGCTTTCATCGATGCAGGCGCGGGTGATGTCGCCTTGTGTGTATGCCGGTATACCTTTTCGTCCCCAATGTTCAGTGGTTGACGTTCATTACGAGAGTTTCTGCTCCCATGATCGCTTGGTGCTGATGTGTCTCGTTGTTAACCAGAGAGCATAACTGCAAGAAGAAAGTGATGCGAAAAAGAATGTTGTTGAACTTCTAGATGTACTATCTGAGGCAAAGGTCTCTGGACCTCACGTCTGGCGATTTTGATTTAGAAACGCGATGTAAACGAATGGACAGTTTGCGGAACTCTAAGTCAGCTTCTCTGCAAGACTTTTTCATCGGCTAATATGGTCCGAGACTACTGGCCGATACTGAAGCTATGCGGTTCATATATATATATACTTGCCGGATGAATTCGTGCAGGTTTACTATCGGGGACAAAAGTCTGTGGACCTGCAAACTGCAACTGAACCGCATAGCTTCAGTATCGGCCAGTAGTCTCGGACCATATTAGCCGATGAAAAAGGTGTATATATATATATATATATATATATATATATACCTGCCGGATTGGCCATGTGCGAAGATTCTTGAAGATGTGTGAAGGACTGGAAAGCCACGGTAAGGACATGAGAGACTGCTGCTCTTCGAAGATCCAAAGGTGCACCTGGGCATCAAGCCTTACAACAGAACAACACGCTGGTCTTCCCCTCAACGGATTTTGAAAACTCGTTCCACCAAAGCTATACATAGCAAAACATGACACTTTCCACTTTGGAAACATGCGGACAACAAAACACAAAAGAAAACCATGGCGGTCCATCGTGCCCCCACATGGGTGCACTCGCGCACCTGACACAAAAAGTTGAAGGGGCAAATAGCGATGGAGGGGTCAGTGCACTTGCAAACGTCATGATGGAACTGAAAGAGGACATGGTTAAAACGCATAGGGGGACGTACTCGCACCTTTCATCGCAGCATTCTGGGAATGAGCACTCGCGCCCCTATTATGCACTAACCTGTTCTAAAACTCGCTATTGTGCTGCCTGCCAAGGGTGTGGGCACTTTGCAGCAGTCTTCCTGGCTACCTGGCTACCTGCACAATGGGCGACTTCGCGCGTATGATGCGGGGACGTTCTGGTTGTTGTAGAGATGACCCCCACGATCGGCGGTTATGATCGCCGTCACGTACGTATTCGGGGAACAGGGTGACTGGAACTTCCCTTCGAAGGTTACGCGCGGAACAGGCCCACAATTGTGGCCGTGCCTAATAACGTTATGTATTCACCAGTTCTTCCATGGGCCGCACAGGCTACTTGGGTGACCGCGTAAGAATTCCGAATGTCGTCTGACATTTGAATCTGTCAGCTTTCGGCGAGCGCCCGAGCATGGCTGCGCTTATGAGTGGCTGCGTCTGACGTTGGAGCGCGTGTATGCATACATGGGGGAAAGGGCAGTGGTGGATGAGGGAGAGGAGGCATTCGTGATGAAGTCCTCCTCTGTTTGAACGGCGACTGGCGGTGGAAGGCCGGCGCTCACTCCAGAGGGGTTCCCCGGGACCGTGGCTGGACCAAGCGGACCTTTCCTTGTTCCTGCTCGCGATTGACACCGCGGGCCCGCACGCTGGTGTGTGTGTGTGTGCGCGTGCGTGCTGGGGAGGGTGACGCCGCGCAGCGTGTGTGACGACGCCACCCGGACGACACGGACAGACTGCGCGCACATTGTCCTCCGAGCACAGCGGCGACGATGGTCGCCCAGCTGGTGGCCTTCGCGCGATCCTTCCGACGCAGGTCAGTTTTGTGCTCGCATGATTTTTTAATTCTGATTGTGTGCTTGATCGGCGTTGCCATTTGCGGTACGTAGCGCCGTGACTTTGTTCGTGAGAAGCCCATTGCGCATGAGGCTGATCCGATGCGATGGAAAATGGAACCGGAGAACGTGTTGCTGGTGGCTGAATGGGGTAGAGGTGTATAATGAATCTGGCATAGGGGCAGTATCAAATGACGGTGTTGAGTCGAGGGCATTCGAGATCCTCAATTCGAACTTGAAATGGTTGCGTCGCTGTTAGGCGGCATACGCATACTTGATCGCCGTGGAGAGATTCACCCGTCAGACACCGAGGCGGCGTCAGGGTGCCATCGTCGGCACCAATAATTTTGGAGGCATGCGAGCAATCAGCCTACAGTAAACAGTAAAAAATGGAAAGTTTATTCGTTGCAGTAATATCAATCGCACCCGAAGTGAATCATCTTGATTTGGGCAAGCGTTAGTAGCACACGTGGAGCCGGTATCGTTTGTTTTTGTTGGACGTGTGTCAGTTGTAAGCGCGCAAGAACCTTCCCCGCTTACGGCTGCGTTTACATGAACTGGACAAAGGAAGCGACTCGGGTCCCATTTTAGAGGGAAAGTGCAAACACGCAAAAAGACTGGTAACGAGTCTCCCTCAAAACACTATTTCTCTGCCCACTGTGCCAGCGCTGCACTTAATCCGCTTTATCCTCACTTTATAAAATGCCTGAAACCCTCTTCTCGTGGCCTGCGCGTGCGGGAACTACGTGTGAATCTATGCTAACACAAGGCTTGTTTCCCAACTGAAAGGTCTCGTTCTCAAAATGCATCTCTCGCATTATTCGAAGGGAACGAGCAGAGCGAAGTTCTCCTTTCTAATAGCATCCTCGATCGCCCGCACCAGTGCGCTCCGGGCGCCCTGGTGCGCACCATCTATCCTCAATCAACCGCACTGGTGCGTACCCGCTGTCCGCGATCACCGGAAGCGCCCCTTGCCGGGGCAGTTTTTCGCGGCCCCGTCACGCACCCAGAAAATTGGTGGTTCGCAGGGGTGCAATCCCGGCAACCACTGCGGGACGCGCACTGCAGAGAAGCCACTTTGCCCTGCTCGATGTGCTCGCGTCTGGCATGGCGTGTGCACGCAGACTGACGCGCGATGGAGAAAAATAGTACGGATGGTTGCCGCAATCGATAAACTGATGTCGAGATAATCTGGTTACGAAGACGGTATGACAGTCGACCTCACACAGCGTAAACACGGTGAATGCCCGAACTACCAGTTTTTTCATCGGGCCGATCATCTGGCGCCTCAACGACAGCGAGCGGCTGTTTACGATTCCCTGCTTAACATAGCAGCTGTGCAGAACCTTTGACACGTAAAGCGTGTAACGTACGACATGTGCCTTTGAGACGTGAATTGTGTGATTTATATGCAGTTCCGAAAGCATTTCTGGGTGCTACAGTGTGATCGGAACGGCTCTTTCAAGCTCAGCGGGGCCCTTACCCAGAGAAGGCGGCTGAAGAACACGTTCTTTCATTTCTTGTTTTTGAATAATCACGATTGTGCGCGTAATGACTGGATTTAACTCATTTATGGTATGCGGGAAACAAAAGTAGCGAACAAGCCGTGGCCGCAATATTTGGCATAGCAGAAAATACACTCTATGTCATAATCGACCGTGCAGCCGCTCCCATGACATCATTCAGTTCTCTTCAGACATTGCCAAATGATGTCTCGTACCGTTGATGTTGTTGCTTTCTTCAACGGTGTGTGTGGGGCACGGAGTTTGGCGAGATTGCAGCAGACGCTCTAGAAGAAAGGTGTCACTATAGGCATGCACCTGCGGGGTGCATTTTGCCCTCGATGTTGAATTTTCTTAGGGTGCAACCGCCGTGGTGCACAGGGCACCGCGCCGGTTTTGGGGCGCACCCAGTGCGCGGTGATCGAAATCCGGAAATATAGAGATTTAGCATACCGTGATCCGCGATCCCCCACCGTGACACTCTACCGCTCGTGGGCGGGGCGTACAAGCTGATTGGTTCCGATGCGCCAGGTCAATGTGCCGACATTAAGTTCGTGGCGCCATCTATCGGCATGAAAGTGATCTGAGCATGCGCAATGAAACGCGCGGTGGCGGATCACGGTAGCGGATCGCGGATCACGGTATGCTAAATCTCTCTAATGTCTCGACTCCACTCAGGGAGAGGGGGAATGGTTTGGGGATTGTCCAGCGCGCCTTGCTCCTCGAGCGTGACTGGATTAGGCCCATTCGTCGCGCTCCCTCTCTACAACACGTTTGCGATGGCTTGTGCGTTGTTTAGCTGCGTTAAATTGGCCTTTGAATCGATAGCTGTGGATTCGAAGGTCTTCGAAATGCTCTTGCGAGAAGTGGGCACATGCCACAGGCCAGTCTCTTCCTCTAACGTTGAGAGAGCGAAATTCACTTCGCATTTGTATATTTGGGTCACGTGATATGGTGGCAGCACTGGAAACTTAATTTTGTGGTTCTTATTTTATTATGTATTTATATCAGCGAAACACCGCAAAATACACGACAAAGACACGGGGGACACACAAGCCCTGAACTTCCAGCTGACATTTGCCCCGTCGTGGTGGTGCAGTGGTTAGGGCTCTCGACTACTGGGCTCAAAGGATGCGGGATCGAATCCCGGTCGCGGCGGCCGTTTTTTGCTGAAGGCAAAAAGCAAGACGCCCGTGTGCTGTGCGATGTCAGTGCACGATAAAGAACCCCGGAGTCCACTAAGGCGTCTCTCAGCCTGAGTCGTTTTGAACTGTTGTTTAAACCCCACAAACCACATCCAACTGTCATTTTTTGGATGAAATGCTACTTATATAATGATTTCCCAACAACATCAGAAAACTTGTTATCTTGTCACTTTGTCAAAAACATATTTCACCCAATAAATATCAGTTGGAAGTTCAATGCTTGAGTGTCCTCGTGTCTTAGTCGTGTATTTTGCGGTGTTGCGCTGGTATTAATACATAATGGAACACCAAATAGCCCGCACACTTACCCTACGTAACTTACTAAACTAATTAATAAATTGTAGGCGTAACTGGTCAATATTTACGACCTGAAAAGCAATTCCATTTTTTTCTGCGAACTTTTCTCCTGCGGCGCGCTGTCACCCGAATAGTGCGAATCGAAGTCCAGTGTGACCCATTGCAGCAGTTGGCGGCCTGCCTGCTCCGACTGTCTGCGATATGTATATTTTTTCCATTCTTATTTATTGCCTTCTTTTTGTGATGTGGGGAACGAACGCTTAAACACCTTGGTTCAGGAATAGGGTGGAATTTTGACCTGTCATGTTTTATAGCGCCTCGAGCACAGCGCGGTTGTACGTCGTCGCGACGCTCGTGTGCAGAAAGGGGGCCTTACGTCAGTGGCTTGCCTGGCGGATCCACCACATTCGCGTACTTTACTTTGCTGCTCATTTAATCATTAATCCCTTACCACGCAGTCACTGCCGCGTCACGAGGAAGGTGCGAGTAGCTTGTCTGGTCCAAGCGTGGTTGACTCTGCATGTGGCCTCGTGGTGCCAAGGAACCCTCGCGCGTGACCGATCAGTGCCCGCCATGTCACCTGCAAGGGGCATGCCCATCGTTTCTCGCTCACAGAACCGACGCCGCGTCAAAATGCTACACGTGTACGCTTCCGTAACACAATCAGTGAACGCTGGGTGCAGTGCAGGAGGCGTCTTTTGTGACAATAATGGCCGCGTCCATTTCCTGCACACATCTGCCTGTTGTGGCTGCCGCAATTATGGTATCAAGAGGCCATCGGGGAAGCCAATTGCTGGCAAGTACCATTCATGTCTCCTCTTCCGCCTGTATGCTTCCTCCTCGTTTTCAAAAGTGAGGGAATTCTGCTCCTCAGGTTCATGCATGACATCAGGCTTGACACAGAAGTATTCTGCGCTGCACCCAACTTCTGCCCCGAAAACAGGTTTTGCCGCCATGGTGAAGGGGTTATTGCTGGGCAGAGAAGCTGACTTCCAGAGTTTTGCAAAGGGTCTCATTTTGGTCGACTTTCATACACACTATCTGTTCCTACTTGGCGTGTAATTTACTATGTGCACCGCAGCTGTGTACCTTTGGCGCAGGTCGTTTAGTGGGAAGGCTGAGCACAACAACCCAGCTGTTTGTTTTTATCGGACTGTTACTGTATACACTGCTGTGGCGTCAAACTCAGTTGACTATGTTAACTGTCAGACTGTCAGAGGGATCACACGCACACTGGTATATAGCGCTTCGCAGCGCCTTTTTTTTTTTTTTTTTCTTCCTCCATGATCTTCACAGCCCGCGGAAAGACGTTGCCTGATTCCTTGGTCTGAGGGTATACGCGTGAGTCGATCTCAGTGCGAGACTGTCGCATTATTGGTCTTTTTCCACCATGAACTGATAACGACGTCTGAGGAGGCTGCATCGTTAGGCTAGTCGAGCGTCGAATTGCCCCCAGCGGGTTCCCTTCTTGCACACTTCTGCTTGTGCTCGGGGCGGTCGCTTTTCGATGGAGGCGAAGCGCAAACGTGCCCGTGTGCTGTGCGATGTCAGTCGACTCTAAAGAACACCAGGTGGTCGAAATTTCCGGAGCCCTCCTGTTGTGCTCATCAACGCGACATACTACACCGTCGGCTTCTGGACTGGCGCCTGCTCGTCGCGAGCGCAGCTGCGGGGCGTGCACTTGAGGGCCGGAGCGCGGTGCGTGACTTTTCGTTCATTTCCCGTGACCCTGGATCGCGGATCGCCTGGCTGGCGCGGATTTCAAGTCGCCGACGCAACCCCGCCCGCAAGACGACTCCGGATGTCCCGCGTCGGCAAGGCCAGCAGCACTATTCGAACCGCAGATCATCCACGGTGTGTGGAGGTGTGTGTTTGTGTGTGTGCGCGCGCTGGGCTCTTGTGTAAAGGAGCCGCGGAGGCCAGGAAGCTGATTCCCACGGGACTCGGGCTGTCCGGCAAGGACGTACGTGACCACGGCGGCGGATTTGAACTCTGGAATGTGCACGCGTGATGTTGTGCGTACAGGATGACTGGAGTGAGGAGGAACTGTGCTGGAGCCTATTGGCCCCGCCCAGAGAGTTTACTGCGTCCCTATTGGCGCAGTGATAGAGGCTTTGTTTAGGGAGTCTATTTAACAAGCTGTGAGGGGTAACTTCAAAAGAGGAGAGACCAGTACAATAAAGATGTTGTAAACCTGGTTCGACTCCGGGTAGTACTCCAAGGTGCCCAGCAGGTACAACTCAACAGACCGCCGGTCAGCTCAACCGAGCACGGCGGGTGAGAGGAGAACCCTTTCGAATGTCAGCAGCTGAACAGACCGTCGCCCTCTGGACGAGCACGGCGGGTGACAGCGTGGAGAGCGGCTTCGAAACCTAACTCCTCCACTAGGGCATCTCTCATAGCCCGAGTCGATTTGGGACGTTGAACCCCAGTTACCAAACCGCTTCCGCTTGTGCCCTCCCTCGATCTTCCCGCGCAAGCTTCGTATTGGTTTCTTTGGTTTTTGGTATGTGGCGTGTTTTTCCTTCGTTTTCTGGTATAGTACTTATTCGGTGTTAAAAATCACCGATCAGTGGTCTCTCCTAGGATCATTTCACCGCAGCGATAAATCACTCGCAATAGTCAAAGATTGCAGTGATCCCGTGAAACCGAAGGTTGACCACTTCTTCGAAGGAGCGCGTGATAATTTTGTACTGCGGCCCCTTTTTCCTGACCACTGCCGTGATTTCGATTCCTGACACAAGGAGGAGGATTAGGTTGATAGGGACTACTTCGCGCATAACGCTGTAAGCACAAATGTTTCGCCTATATTGTTGTAACTAGCGGGCAGCGGCGACGGGGTACTAGTTGTTTGCTAATATCGTCGTTTCTTCAAGTGCCGCCAATGCTCACTCTGCATAACGAAAACGAAATGCAGTTACTTGCACCTTTTTTGAGGCGCTGACTCTTACAACTCACATTCGACGCGCAATGAAGCGCGCCGTGCATTTTTGTGCGCTTTCTCAGTTACTGAGCGCATTGATTTCACGAAGCCTTTTCCTTACGCAGAGATGTCTGTCCGCGCGTACAGCGGCTCTATATATGATATCCCGTGTTAGAAAAACGATTACTGTTACAGGTCTTTTCATTCAAATTTTCATTGACAAGAGCGAGTTGGCGGGCTAGTTGGTTTTGCATATTTAAGGAACAGCGCTAAGGACGGAACACAGAGACACAAGAAAGCACGAACACAAGGCGCTGTGCTGTGGTATCGTCCCTCCGACAGGCTCCTTCCTCATTGCGCACGGTGCGTTTTGAGGAGTAAAGTTGTTACCCGCCTGGAGCCGGCTTTCCTCACAAGTGTAGACCACGGAGTCTCGTTCGTCGGGTGGTCTTTCAAGTACTGTGGTATGTGTAGAATAATAGATGCACAGATTAAAGAATAGGGATTAAACGAGTCGCAAACGAGGATTTCAAATGGGACCCTATAACGCTGTCGCTGGTAATATCAGAGAATTGCAGATAGCCCCGCCGAAGAACCGCTATATCCTTGCCTAATCGGTGCTGAACGGAGCATTGCTATTTCTATGAAGTTCTACTCCTGCAAGACTGCTACCACGCTGCTTGGCAAAGAAGCAGCGGTCCATGAAGACCCAATAATCACCTGTGATAGAAAACCTTGTGATCTGGACCTGCACTGACAAACTATCTGGCAGTGGCTATAACGGCTGCACCCAACTACTTGCGATGGTATGACGCATTCAGGCGTGCTTCGGCGGAAGCGATTAGGGATGGTGCTAGCATCACTACTGCAAATTACGTGTGTTCGCGCGCGCATGTAACAGTCTCATCGCCGAGATTCGGGGACAGCGGAAGGCGGTTCCCGCCCCGCTGCTGCTGTCGGCCCACTTTCGCCCGCGGACCCGTTTCCCTGCGGGGCGGAAGTGGTTTTCTCGACCACCTGAACAACCTGTCGTTCGCGCACGCACGCACAAAACAGATCTTCGCTGCGGCTCTCTTCCGGTCCTCGACTAATACGAGCCTCTTTTGCATAACCCGGTTGCACCGAATGTACTTCTCCTTTTCCCACGTGTCGGCGCGCTGAACGCCGCTGTGTAGCGCGGACGCGGCACAGCTGTGGTGGCTGTTTAGCTGCGTCCACAATTGTTAGTTCGTTTATAATTTAACTGTTGAAAGCATGGCTAGTGGCGACGAGTCACCGCGGCTTTTTACCTGTTGGTTCAGTAAAGAAAAAAATACGCGGCTTCCCAACGCCAGTTGCGGGTCCGTCTGGGTCAGTTGAGATCAGTTGGCGCGCCCTATAATGTCTCGATGATAATGTCTATGCGCCCTATGCGCCCTATAATGTCTCGAGCGCCTGGTGTCCATCCTTTACTTAATGGATCCGGCTAGTGCATCGTCACCGTCTCTGAGATTCGAGTACCACCTGGATCTGATCGACCCTGTAGGTTGACGTGAGAGCTTTACGCGTGACTAAACACGACGGCGCCCTCGTTTGCTCTCAGCGAAAGCGAGCAGTTGCAGTGAAACTTGCATGACGTCACGTATGTCTGCTTGCCGCTATGAGCCGCCGCCCATCCAGTGCTGCAGCATTCTTTAGCTTCCTTTTGTGTCGTTTCTTCACTAGGCGACATCCCGGCTGGTTCATGCATAGGAGTACGAGTACTGTGTGGATGCATGACGCCGCTGCACGCAGTTCTTTATACGTTCCTGATTGTACGGTATAAAGTCGCATATAGGCGCCATTGTGAGTCTTAGCGCGAGTTTTTACCTCACATTTACCGACAGGTATTGAGTGCGTTTTATTCAGATACCTGCATTAGGAACAGTTAGGGATATAGCTATTAATAGAGAATAACTCAGTGATTTTCATTTCGCCCATGCATGGTGTCCGCTGAGGGACTGAACTTCAAGGGATGATAAATGACCTAGACAGGCAGAGCCTAAAAATAATGTCCAGACAACTAATTTTCAACATTCTTGGAAGACAGCAGCAGTTTATTATATGTATAGCGAGGCTCTCTAAGTAGTATAAGTGAATCCGTCTACTTGTGAAAATGACCGCAGATCCGAACTATAAAAGTGAAATGGTTAGAACTGTAAGATTAGGATGGGGCACAGTTGGGAAGTACTCTCGGGTCATAAATAGCAGTTTAGATATCTTTCGAGAGAACGAACAGCTGTTATCTTATCAGTACTGACCAGTCAGAAACGTAGGATATAACGAAAAGGGTTCAGCTTGGATTGAGGAAAACGCAGAGTTATAAAAAGGAAGTAGTGTAACGTTGAAAAGTAGAAAGCTTGCGGAAGGGACATGGAACAAACGCGCGTTAATGACATTCTAGTGGAAACCAAGAAGAAATGGGCATGAGCAGGACATGTAATGCCAAGGCAGGATAACCGATGATCGCAAAGGGTATAGGGAAGGCAACCGTTAGCATAGCAGAAAGGTAGGTGTGCGGCTCGGATCGTGTGGATTAAAGGAATCTGAGGGAGCCTTTGCAATGGTTGTAATCAGGCTCATGACGATTATGGCTCAATGCGTTGCGACGTTTAAAAGAGTACATGTAATTTTTTTTGGCTTTTTTATTCCTGGTAATAATGGATAATACTTTACAATAGGGATCACCACGCATGCTCTTGAATGCCCGTATCGCCTGTGTTCAGTCGCGCCGCATGCAAGCACAGATCACACGCGCATGACCGGTAAACATTTCAAAATATATATATTTTTTCGCGTGTTTAGATTTGAACTGCTTTCAATTTCAATTTTATTATATCAGCGTTGTGCACATTCCAGCATATATACATACAGAAGGAGGTCCCAGAGTCAGCGACTGTATCGGGACCTGTATGGCTTGTTTCTGACATAATATAACGTCGACGCTAAGTCTACATCACAAGGTGTGAAAAAGCTGGGGTATTATCACCCATTCGTCGTCTGAATTCACTACAGTTATCAAGCCAGCCGGCCTCAAGAACCGCGGAATCACAAGAAGTGAAGAAAGAGCGATTTTGTCGCTTTGTTCTCTCATTCCTGGTGTCACTTCGACCTAAATTTGACGTCAGTGCAAAGACGATCGAATAAACTGGTAGCGAAACTCGAATAGGGCTCCAGCATGACGTCCGAGCGAGGCCTTTGTTTCGTGCACCGCCCTGGGTGATATTAAATTTTAGTGCATATAACAAACAAAAATGACGTCATAATTACCTTTGCTTGGCGCGGATTCTACTTTTTTTTTTTTTTCTTTAACGACGAAAGACAAGGCCAATGCGACTAAGTCAGAACGGTGCCCCGTAATTGTTAAGGCGATTCAACTTGTCTAATATTTTGTCGATCAATTAAGTCAACTCGTAGCGGTGTTGAGTAGGGTTAGCCGACTTATCCACGCACCGTGCTGCCACTGTCGTCGTTTTTCTCGTCTTCGCGCGATATATGAAGGTACGGCTTGTTACTGATATCACCTTAGAGTGGTCTCGTTCCAACTGAAAAGGTTAAATGATTGATGCCAACTAAAGCCGTGTTAAATCGAAAGACGTGCTTTGTTAACTACCTCTTATACAAACTGATGCGCCGCTACGTAAATCATCATCATCATCATCAGCCTGACTATGCCCACTGCAGGGCGAAGGCCTCTCCCATATTTCTCCACTTAACCCAGTTCTGTGCTAGCTTCATTCACTTGACCCCTGCGAACTTCTTAACCTCATCCGCCCACATAACTTTCTGCCGCCCCCTCGTAAATAGATGAAATGAAACCTTGAACTGAGTGGCCAGTCTCTATTCGGCCGCCGCGGGTTCTTCATACACATGACCTGGTGATAAATTGACCTTAGCGTAGCGCCTGCAAACAAAACGCGGCGAGACTGCTTGGACTGTAAAAGGGTCACGACGCTTGCGAACAAGTGATGTGCCATCAAACGCAATAATAATAATAATAATAATAATAATAATAATAATAATAATAATAATAATAATAATAATAATAATAATAATAATAATAAAAAGCTAACGGCGTGAATGCGCGACGCAAGTGCAAGAACGCAGAAATGCTATCATGGACAGAAAGTTCAGGCGAGGTTCGTTAACTCTTACCCGAAGGGATGTTACTGCACACTCGATGTAAAAATAAACTGCGTTATAGTTCAGTATCCATGTTCCGTTCAGTGCTTGCGTTTCATTTGACTGGCAGACGTCGGTGGAAGCTATAAAGTTTAACGGCATGAAGGACACGATCACGGGAAAACAAGTGGGTCAGAAATGGCGCCTGTGAAACGCTATTTCTATTTTTGCTCCCATTGTTTTCGTGTGGTTGCCTCCTTCGTGCGTCATGTATACCACTAACCCTATATGACATCGGTGTGGGCAAAAACGCAAGTAGTTATGGAGGTGCGATGGGCGCTTGCTCAAAGAGTGAAAGCCGAAACACCTGCGAACCTTACTCGGGTCCGTCACGCCTTTATGTATACGAGTGTTTACTTGTTACATACATTGCAGCGTCGACTACAGCAGACCACCGATGCATGGCTCGTTTAAAACAGCACATTAAAAGTACAATTTTAGCGTGATTACAGTGTTTAATATAACCGTGCTAACCATCTAAATGTGACAGTTACGCATCAGCCCGCCGGCAGTAGCAGCTGATCAAGCAAATTCTGCTACAGTGCAGGTGAGGGAGTTTTAGAATAGGGGGACACTATCGGTTAAAAGGCAACAACAGGGCGTGAGTGTGCATCTGCAAGATGAAAGCCACACCCCTCGGCTGAGGAGGCGTGCACACATTACAGTCTCCAACCTGCTTTCACAGCCTTGCTGAAACTTTATCAAAACCAACACAGATATGCAAAAACATCTCAAGCATGATAATACAGTTCTTTGCTATATTCAATGTTCAAGTTGTGCACAGGCACTTGCAAATAACGAGACGAAGACACCGCTGACCCGCCGCTCCCCGCGCTCAAAACCACGCGATTAAGCCTAGGCAAAGGCCCGGACAATCCCTCCAGCTTCCAGGTTTACAAGATCAAGACAGGCCGCTAAAGAAAAGTTACAGGGAAAACAAATAGTCCGTTCTTTTTGCAAAAATAAAAATAAAAACTTTTTATCTCATTTCTGTTATTTTGGTTTTACTCAGAAGTTCCAATATTTACAATCGGTGTCGGCACGCTTTTGGTTCGAGGAACGCTCCCAAATAATAGACCTTGTCTTGGCCATCGTTACGCTGCTGAAACTGAAACTCAGATAGGAAAAAAATCAGTTTTAGTCGTGGGCGAAAACTACGTGTTGATTCATGTGCAGTAATGTCTTGCGTTTCAGTAACAAAAGATGCCGCCAGATTTGATGATGTTCTCATTTTAACGCAACCACAGTCTGTGCGGCTCTGCCCATGGTGATCACTTCTTATCACTGTTTTGCATGGTGAAACTCTGCAGTTATTATTCATCATCATCATCATCATCAGCCTGACTATACCCACTGCAGGGCGAAGGCCTCTCCCATATTTCTACACTTAACCCGGTTCTGTGCTAGCTGCATCCACTTGACCCCCGCGAACTTCTTAACCTCATCCGCCCACCTAACTTTCTGCCGCCCCCTGCTGCGCTTTCCTTCCCTTGGAATCCAGTTCGTTACCCTAAGCTACCATCGATTATCCTCTCTTCGCACTACATGCCCTGCCCATACCCATTTCTTCTTCTTAATTTCCACTAGAATGTAGGTAACTTGAGTTATTTCTTTGACCCACTCTGCACGCTTCCTATCTCTTAATATTACTTCTACCATTTTTCGTTCCATAGCCCATAGTGGCGCTTTATTGGGTGCATTTTCCTTCCGCACCTTTATGCGGTCGTCCGAGAGCAAGGGAATGTGCCTACTCATGGTTTTCCTAAACCAAGGTCGTCGCCGATTAATCCCTTGCAGCGCCTGCAGTGAAGCCCGCCAGAAACCTGGTCGTTGTGGAGGTTAGGTTGTCTGCTTGGTTGGATTGAGCGAGACGGTGGGGTATCATGTGGTCAGTGCGTTGGCGGTGATGGATCTGCTTCCTAACGGTCGCGGTAGCTAGAGCGTGACGCTTCCTCGTGCCGTTTATGAATGTGACTGATTTCAAGTGTCAGCGGAAGAGCCTGCTTACCTGAGTGGTAAAGGCGACGCCAGCGCCACACGACTTGCGGCGAGCAGACCGTCTAGTTGGTTTCTCGCTGACAATCGGTGTCGACCTCCCCTCGGACTGCACACGCGTGTAAGGTAACCAACTGCGCTCCTTAAATGAAAAGGCTGCTGGTTCACATGCCAGCGATTGGGCGAACTCAGCGACGAGCGGCAGCGACAGAGGGAAAAAGTTCCAACGCCGTGCGAACCGCATCGCTCACGCCACCGCGACAGCTCAAAGCAGCTGTCTGCGTTGCACGGCAGAAGTCGCCAGCGTTTTCGCCTGCATGTGAAACCGGCTAAACATTAGTGCACCACGCTCCGGGCATGGTCTTTTACGTCTGAGTGAGCCTCTAACAATTACAGCGAGCTATGGCGCTCATATCCTTTTTGGGTCAACGCCGAAATCTGAAAATTGAATTCGGCGCGCTTTTTTTTAATGCGGTGGCACCAAAGGTTTCATGAAGTCGAAGTATGTCCGGCATCGGCGTCTCTATGAAGCCTGTCACGTCCTCTCCACCTCGAAGGGAATGAATGAATGAAAAAGCAGCCGAGCTAAGAATGACTCAGCAGAAGGAATCAAAGGAGTGTTTACGAGAAGAAATAAGGATCACTTGGAACAGAATTTGTATTTAAGTAGATTGGTCAGTGAAAGCAAATGCAATCAGAATAGGAAGAGATTGGCGATCCAGACAGAAATGTTATTGTAGTTTCTTCGCGCCAAGCCGGTTAATCACCCCCCCCTCCCCCCTTTTTTTTTTCTTTTTTGCTTGGAACCGAGAATTCCGAAGTTGTGTGATGAGAGAGGGCTGCCTGTCTGGGCTTCTCGTATCGATGATTCCATCGGTTTTCTTTCATTCTCTAAAGTTGAGGTTCAAGCTAAAGGACGTTTCAACTTTCCTGCAGGCTGGCCGTTTGCAATGGCGTCTCTCGCTCTCTCTCTCTCTCCTTTTTTTTTTTTTTTTTCTAATGGTGTGCCTGCTCCTGCACGTTCTTTCAGCCACTCAGGTCGCGAGTAGGAGCCCTGCGCAGGCATTCGAATTCAGTAAAAATACTCATTGTGTGTCGTGCCAGCTTGTCTCTAAACGCTCTTATTGATCTCTGGCTGTCAGATCGCATAGGGATTTTGTTTTCTTTTTTGCATCCCTTGAATGCCCAAAGCGCCGTTTAGTGCCGCACCTGCCATCCTTCAGCGAGCAGTCATAGCACTGTATTTCATAAGCTTCCGTTTCACATTTCACTCGGCTGGACGTCAGCATGACGGAAAGATCAGACGAAAGCAGCGAGCTGCCACTCACTCAAATCACAAGCTAGCCATAGCCAACGCCAGTCATACCTATGGCTAACTGTTAGCTGCGGTGCGAACGCGATGATCCAATCAGGGGGGTAAAGCTGAGACGAAAAAGAAATTCCCACATGTAGTACCGCCATTATCAAACTGATCACTGTGGCCAGCATAGTTTTTCCCCGCGATGTCAAAAATGAGCGATTGGAGATTTAAAAACTGCGGTATAGATAACGCAGCTGTACAAAATTTTCACGGGCTTTTTCAAGTTTTCAAAACACTTTTGAGACAATGTTTGGGGCCTATTATAAAGAGTTGATGTAGGACAACTGTGGATCATGTTCTCGAGGAGACGCTCCGAGTCTCGGTTTGAAAGTTGGTTTTCGACTGTCTTTTCAGCTTCAAATTGCAAGATCAAAGCATTCAAAGTAAGAAGCTGCTCGTAACAAAGAGGCGCTTGCGCCTTCATGCATCTTGATGGAACTTTCACGCGTGGTATGGAAGGCCAAAGCTCCAAAAAGATTCGCCATATCGCCTCACGCACATGTGAGCAAACGCGCCGCATTGAATTTACATTTGGAAATTTCATGGCAGGTTTTTCTTTCCACGACGAGAGATATACCAGAACTATGGACAGCAAGGCGTGCGAACGAAAACATCCCGAGATAAATGGCAGCAAGCGAACTGAACGTTTTATTTTTATTCGCCGATTTTCTTGCGAGAACAGCCGGACTGGTTCAACGCTACGGGTTTATCCCCGTCTCATTTAGGCCAGAACACAGCATTCTCAACCGTCATTTATAAAAGAACACAGGTCAGGTAAAGTGAATAGTAAACACACATGCGATCACTCTTTGACGTTTGCTGTGCGGAGCGCTGGCCATCTAGAATAAGCCAGGAAGAGGGTGAGATGCCTGTGTGCTCGACGGACGAAATGCACGCTAAGCACGTAACAATCACAGGGCTAGCTGGCCTTAAGATAACAACACAGAACAATCTTGACTCCTATAAGACCTTACAGCAGATACGCGACGCAACATACCATCACAAAAGTTCCGGACGCGAAGATTTTGCCGTTGTTTACAGCAGCTACTCTACTGCAGCCGTTGGATAGCTGCGCGCCGCCATCTTCCAACGATCTATGTTGCCAGTTTCAAACCTCGTGCATTGGCCAGGTTTAGCACGCAAAAGTCATCTGGCAACCATCAAACAGTTTGATGATGGCGGCAATCACGCGGTCACCGCTCGAATGCATTGGCTGAACGGGAAGCTTTCCCTCTAGAGTTTTTGTATTAAATTTATGGATCCAGTGGTCCCACGTGCGCTTCAGAGCACCGGCTTCGTCACTCAACAGCAGTGACTAAGGCCAGAGGGCCACGTGCATCCGAAATTGAAAAATCCTTTTATTTGCCAGTGCTACACGGCAACCTTTAGATGTCTCTCGCGTGTCATATAAATCGGTGCTCGCCGCGCAATTACCAGGACGCCTTCGTTGTAAAACCAAAACAATCTCGGAACAGCTGTTTTGGTGGCCGACAGCTACTATATACCTCGTGTGTACCTGTACATGTCTGGATGGTTCTTTGTTTAATCACTTCTGTCTTGTCCACTGTTTGGAAAGTGCATTGACTCATTTCTCCAATCCTCCCGTTGGGTGGTTTCATCGTGACAAAACATGTAGCGGCCGTTCGAATCGGTTTCCCGTCTGGCGCCGTTTACACAATTTTACATTTGTGGCGTGTGACTTCGCCAAACACCGTTACCATTGAGGCTCGTCGTTCTGTTTCTAGCTCGTAGAATCTTAATCAGTCTGTCTGCCTTCTCTCTCTTTTTCTTTTTTTCTTGCGAGCGTATGAGGTCGCTTTGACAAAGTAAATTGCCGCTAATAAATAAATACGTTGTCGAGCGCACGCAACGTCTTGCCGATCGCTCGCGTTGCTTACGCAGCCGTCCGGGCTCAGATTGCCCGTCGATATGCTGAGAACTGATTTGCTTTTCATCGCCAGAACGGACGCAAACCTGTTCGGTGGAGCGGGCGAGGTCTGGGCGGCGCACAATGCAGCCAGTTACACGCTACTCATTCTGTGCTGCCGACTCGCGGACACCAGGATCTTCACCCTCACGAAGTGGAGCAATGGGCACGCTTCCTCATCTCCTCGGGGGAAACCCCGTCCGTTGCCCTCCACCGAATGTATGGCAGATGGACGACGCGCAATGACAATGGATGCGCCTGGGAAGCAACATAGTGTGCGGATGGGCTCTGGTGCGGAGCGTCATCGTCCGCGCTTTCTTGCTCCGATGCTGCTGACGACGCGTGTCCATCTGCGGACGTGCCACATCGGGTCGCCGGTGCGTCCTCAATGCTCGGAGAGCGCCGCTCTGTGCCACCGAGTATCGAGTGAATGTGGCATTCCTCCGCGAACGCCCTTGGCGCGGCTAGAGAGCGAGTGCAGAAGCTGTCACCTTTGTGTGCGTGGTGCCGAGGGCCAGCCACGGCCGGGCCCCGATTCGCACGATCCTGGAAAGAGATCCCTTTGCTGTCCGCGCCCGGTTTCATGGGCGAGTCGCGTGACTCGAAGAGTGGGGGAGAGAGGCACGCTCGAAAAGGCGTTTCTTTGCCAAAGACGGCGGCCAAGTCCCGCAGCAGGAAGGCGGGCTGACCCAGAGACCCTCGGGCCAATGTCAGGGCCGCCGCGCCGTGGCCTAGATCGGCGGCCGACCGGGAAACGGGGTCGTTCACACGCGCCACTGTTTGGTCGCGGGCGGAGGGGGGGCGACTGCTTCCGCGACGGGCCTCTTCCCTCGACGGAGGAGCGCACGCGGAAGGGGCCCCCATTTCTCTCGGGGCGAAAGCGGCGGCCTTCCTTCCGCGGCGACCAGTTTCCTCGCCGTCCGAGCGCCATGAAGCTCGGCTGACCCCCCGCGCTGGGAGCGAGCACCATGGGCGACGCGCCGCCGCCGCCGCACTGCCCCGACACCGTCGTGCACAAGCTCGAAGAGGCCGCCTGGGCTGCTGTGCGCCGCGCTCTACGCCACTGCGCCAGGTACGCCGCAGCTGCATTCTTCTACTTTCTCGACACCGCTTTTTTTTTGCTGCTTGTGACCTGGCGACCGCCTCCCTTGGGCACCTGGGTCTTCAGCGCGAAGGGCGGCATACGCAGTCGACGACGATGTGTCCGCAGCCTCACGCTCCTCGGCGGGCCGCCGCTTCTTCCCAACGGGCTTTGTCGACCGGCCTCGTTGTAGGATGCGGATTTTCGGCGCGGTTTTGTTGTACGCGGAAGCCCGACTGCCACAGCTGTCCTGCTTTCATGGCTGGATTCTGCGAGTCCTCAACCTGTGTAACGGCTGCGGTTCACCCTGCACTAGTGTTGGCCTTGTTCGCCGATCCTGTTTGCTTGGCCATTCGTGATATCGGGCACTGGCTCGTCATGGCACTTGGTGAAGGTTGGAGCCCGGCAATTCAGATGCTCGTAGTGGCGAAGAGATATTCAATGGGGCGGGGCAGAGGGAGGTTAAGCATGGAACTACATTTGTCTTCCCGCTGTGACTGTGCACGAGCGTTCCGAGAACTGAGCACACCGAATGTGTTGCGTGGAGGCTGCGTTCGCACTCGTCGCAATGGTCACGAGTACCCGTGTCCAGACAACGTTCATGGGGCTTTCTATAGGCCGCTCATTATTCACTTGTGCAGACTGTCCAGGAGTCACCCTCAACGGCTTTCAGTGCACATGTAACGACTTTTGGCATTCTATGAGTGCGCCGATGCAGATTTTCACTTTCTCTTCAATATATCACTTTCCTTTAGATGCACGCTTTGCAGTTTCGCAGTGGTTTTGATAAGGCTACGTAAGTAAAAGGACAGAGACTTTGAAACGCAATCGGAGTTGAATCATGTGTCCCGGCCGGGGGTGCCTCTTCCCAAAGTGCGCGTGACAACATGGACTAGTAACGGCAATCTCTTTTCGGTCAATATAACATCAGTAGAGAATATTTTGCGAAGGTTCTCTAATCTTGATTACGAGATAGCAGACTTGATATTACCCCCCTCCCTCTCGGCTTTGCTGCGCCGCCACCGTATCTGAGCGATACACCGTCGACGGCTGAAGCCTGTCTGTCCTACTCGCACACTCTTTCCTTGTTCGCGCGCGTCTTTTTGTGCAAGTGCGAATGGCGGAAAACAGGGAATAAGGCCAAAAACGAACGCTTCGAGTTGTGGCGCTTAGTTGGAGAAGTAGTTTGCGTCAGGCAAAATGGCGCCTCTCGTCGATGGTAGCGGCCCCTCGCTTCACCGGTTCGTCATCGCCGCCGTTGTCTTAATTATGTTTGAGATTGATGCACGAAGCCTGCGTTTTGCCTCAAGTATTAACGGATGTCCAGCAGTAAACTGTGGCAGACTTTATGGCTGGATTTTGACATCTACTGCGATAAGTTCAGTTGCCTGAAAACATGTCTAGAAAGGTGCTGGATGTAGTATATATACATACGGGTTCCTCTTTCGGACGCAAAGAAAGATAAGCAGTTCCGCTCTTAGACCCTGGATCTGTCTCTAAAAGCCGCTGTTCGCAGTGCCAACTAAGGCTCCTTTCAGGAAATCTCTTCATATTTTATGAAATTGGCAAAATTGATATTTTAATTCGCGTATTGTGGTTGTGAAGCAGGAGCGCCTGAATGAAGGATGAATACACCGCGGCCCAACACGCGATGCACGCCTGACTCTGCATCTACAAACATGCTGGCTTTCTCTTCACAAATAAATACCGGTTGAAGCAATACGAATGGAAGCCAAGTTTGGGCACAAAATGTAATTAAGCTCGAAATGCTTTTTAGTTCCCATTCTCGGCAAACTGTAACGAACTCTGTCCGCAAACCGCAGGGAAAACACGATGCAGAATGTGCAGTGCAATTTCCCGTCTCGATGGTATGCCATTTCATGTGCTATACGCTAAAAGAATGAACGCACTGCGGGGCCCTTTGAAAGCTGTGCATTCACGTCAAAAATTGGGTCGCCGGCTGCTGCACGTAGCTGGATGTGTATGTGCGTGCTGCTGCGATCTCGTTGCTCGCAAGCCAAGGTGCTGAAGACAGGGACGAAATGTAGTGGTCCGGACAGTGTGCTGTGGCACCTTTTTGACATGATGCGGTTTTGCTTGGCAATGAGGAGGCATTGTAATGACATTCAGTTCCTACTCGAGGCTCTGTTTTAGACTAACCACTGCAGTCCAGGCAGCACTTTGTTCGGCACGAGGTTGGTGATTGGAAGGGCGGACGCTCTCATTACTATCGACACCACTTGCATCGACCAGCGCAGAGGGTTGCGTGGCGTAACTGTCCTAGACCAGTTTAAATATTGCATATAATGTGCGACTCCAGGACTGCAAAAGCAAAAAAAAAAAAAAACAAAAAAACACATACATTTCGTGCTTAACATCAACTCTCGATAATACTCAGTAGTCATTGTTTGACTGGTAACAGTGAGTGAGCACCATTTCACATTACTCGGCTGTTCGTACGACCAGAGGCGAACACGCTACCAGTTTCTCTCGCGAATTATGCCGCGGGCCGCCGCCGTAAATTGGCCATCTACGGCTCCGTTTTCGGACAACGCCAGGCAACAACGCATGCCCGTTCGTTGCCGTCCACGCACGCCGGTGGTCGGAGCGGAGCAGCGCACCTCACGACACCCGCCTACTTGCGCGCATATATCAGATTTCGCGGCCGCGTTTACAGTCACGTCGACGGTCGGCGGCGTCCCAGTTGACGTGCCCAGGCTACGTGCAGGCCGGTCCCTTTACGGCATCCTCGCTCGCTTTCGGCGCCCAGGTGCTTTCTTGCTCGCTGGAGCGATGACCTCCCGATGCAGTGTCTCTTGTCACCCGCTCTCGTGCTCTGTGGCTTGCGCGGCTTTCTCCAGCGCCGTGGGCATGTCTTGCAAAGCCGGTCACCATATTGTGCTTGGCCATAAAATCGTGAAGATACAAGTCCGCGATTGTACCTTTCGCGCACTGCTGATGCAGCCTTCTGAAAAGCGAAAGCCGCTATGGATGCTGAGAGCTTTGCTTCGTAGCGCCTTTTTATTCCAATAAGTTGTTGGATCAACTTTTTCTACTCTGCCCCTCCTGCTTTCATGGTTTTTAACTCATCAGTGCAGAACATGATGAAACATTGGCGCTTTCTCGTACTTACGGGCATGTCGTGTGTGTGCCACGCCGACATTTGGTGCTAAGTGCCAGGCCTTGTATCACGTCACTGCTTGCAGCGGACGGTATGGCAGGGTTCGCTGTCACTTTGGAGAAAGGTTGACGCCCTCATCATCTGTATCGTGCGGGGCCAGACGGGGGCTGACTAATCTGCGGCGCACTTTCTAGCCGTTCTTAGCATCACATTGGCAACACGTATCTCCAGCTTCTGCACGGGCAGATCGATGTTGAGATTCGCGCGGTGACACCGTTCTGTTAGAATGCGTAAAATGTATATAAAAATCGACCTTGCTTGAGTGCAGACATGCTTTCTCCGTCTTAGGTTTCCTCAAAAGCGCGATGGAAGTGGGGGATGGGGTGCGTTTGCGAAGTGGCGGCAGCTGGCGAATCAGCGCACACTTGTGGCCCGATTTTTTTTTCTTTTTTTATTCACGGCGCGCTTGCTTCAGTGTGTGTGAACCGTGCTTCACTTGCCTCGCGGCAATCGTTCCGCCTCGTTGGTGGCGACGACACGGACTCGAGACACGTGTAAACATGGAAATCGACAGTACAGCCTTCCCATGCTACGGCTTCTTTCTTTTTTCCCGAAAATAGCATCTGAAGGTGGGCGCCTGTCGCCTTCTCTGGGACAGACACGATAGTGGTGGTGTGGTCCTGGCGATCGCCTTGCGCAATTGGCCGCCCTCTCTCTCCCCCACTCTCCCTTCTGGCGTCTACTTCGCGCATTGCGGCCGCTATCCAGGGCAGTGCGCCCACCCCCTTCCCCTCTGTACTCTTCCCGTTCTCTTGCAAGGCTCTCGGTCGGAAGGCGGCGGATACCGAGGAACTCGCTAAAGCAGTTGGCGCCGCTTTCTCGATGCCCCCCCCCCCCTTTCTCCCTTTCCCCTGCCCGAATTTTTCCTGCACAAAAATTAGGAGGGCAGTATTCGCTGAACGATTCGTGGATAGTGTCGTACGTAATTCGTGACGTGTGATATAATTTTAGCCCATAAATCAACTGCAATGACAGCGGCGCATGCGCAGTGCCGCGGAGCAGCAGGGGATATGTTCTCGCCCTACCATAGTCCACCCACTGGGTAAATTCAATTCACCATTGTTACATTGGGTCGCGGCCTCTGGGGTCCGTCGTAACGATGCGGGAGAGAATTCGGTCTGCGCGCATGTTGTGTGTGTGTGTGTGTGTGTGTGTGTGTGTGTGTGTGTGTGTGTGTGTGTGTGTGTGTGTGTGTGTGTGTGTGTGTGTGTGTGTGTGTGTGTGTGTGTGTGTGTGTGTGTGTGTGTGTGTGTGTGTGTGTGTGTGTGTGTGTGTGTGTGTGTGTGTGTGTGTGTGTGTGTGTGTGTGTGTGTGTGTGTGTGTGTGTGTGTGTGTGTGTGTGTGATTTGGCCTTTGGCCACTTACTGGCCTTAATTAAGCGCGCAGTTGTACACATGTACTGCATACGTGTGCTGATGTGCCGGATGACAGATTATACGTGTTATCGAAGAGCGCTTGAAGAGAAAGGAACGCTAAGGTAACCTCGTTGATATACGTTACGTTCTGTGGATGTGTAATGGCTGCATAGGGTATTTCCCAAAACTCATTCATCCTGAATGGCACTTTCCCTTAGATAGCGGTAACCGCAGCTATTTCTGGTAGAAGCAGCGGAGAAAAATAAAAGACGGAGAAAGAGAAAGGCACATGGGCGACAAGTGCATACTGTTCGCTGTTGTCTTGAAGAGTGGAGTGATTTGTGCCCATCCAGACACTCGTGGCCAGCTGTAGTCGGAAAACGTCCGTCCAACTCGAGCAATTAACTCGCTGGAAAATTCACAGGCACAGAGGGAGCACGTCAAGTACGCATCACGCCATATCTCCAGGCCTTGTCGGAAAGCAGCGACGCGTTCATTTGGAAGTTTAACTGGGCTTCGTGGCTGTAAGCGATGCACTTGGTGCAGTGTATCCTATCTGAGTACTGAGAAGGACCTCGAGCTTCCTTTCTTTTCTCGTTTCTTCCGTAAGTACCCCATGTTTATTCCTCTGTTCTCGCTGCTGGTGGAGAACGTTCGCAAAACAGTCCTAGGCCAGAAACAGCGAGTTAAAGAAGCTAATGGGCTTCTATCACGGGCCGTTGTCGGCACCGGCTAGATGGCCTGTTCACTGTTGACCTTCGGAATGCCAACCTAAGCGCGTAAAGTACCGAAGAAACTTTACGTTATGTGTTGGATGCTGCTGCGCTTTTATTCATAGTTCCTTTTTCCTGGCCGTCATACGGTCTTGCTTTCGAATCATGTTGAGGAAAGGATTAATTTTTTTCTTTCATCTTTGTTTAAACCTCAGGACAACATTGCTTCTGTCGTTTTTCCCCCCTTCTCTAATACGCAAAGAAAACAACTGTTTTGTCTACGTCGCACTTGTTCCCGGTGCTGCAGATAACCAGCGCATGCTTCGATGGTCCCTCTTTCCTTCTTCCCCTCCTTTCTTTTCTTCTCTATATATTTCGGAGCCGGAAATAAAGCGTCGTCTTTTCGCTCTGCGAATCTGCCTGGTTATCATCACGTAGCTGCCGGCCTGTGGCCGGTAGAACGCAACAGTGGCGACGAGGATGGGATTCGAACCCACGCCACTTCCCTGCAGAATCGCCTTCTACGACCTTAGGGCCCCCGACAGACGAGGCTCACGACCTTCCCGAAGGGCCTGTTCCTGAGCTACGCCGGTCTACAAGAACCAGAAAGCCAGTGGAGCGCTACGGCTATTAGGGGAAGAAAATGCTGCAGACAACAATGCTGCAGATAACGAGCGCATGCGTCGATGGTTCCTCTTCCCTTCTTCCCCTCCTTTCTTTTCATCTCTATATGTTTCCGAGCCGGAAATAAAGTGTCTTTTCACTCTGCGAATCTGCCTGGTTATCATCGCATAGCGGCCGGCCTGTGGCCGGTAGAATGCAACACCCGGATTTCTCCTAATTTCCCCATGTTCATGACTGAATATCCCACTTTTTGCCGCGAATGTTTGTTTGTAACTTTTATTGATTGCTGCTGGCTCAGCGTACCGTTGGGTGGTACTCCGGTGCGACGCGTTGAGGGCTTTGCCACGGCTTGTAGGGGAGTTTTAAACATTGAAGGCAGAACCTCCACTAGATGTCACGACAACTCTAAACGCCACAAACGAAGAGACTGGGGGATTGCAGTAAAATTAACTCTATTGACCTGACATGCGCCCTCAAAATAACTAACTCTTCGGCAACGATATCAGCAAAAGGGTTCGCTGCACTCATCAGCGTTCAATTCGATGGTTTAGGTTTATGGAGTTTAACGTCCCCAAGCAACTAAGGTTATGAGAGACTCCGCATGAAGGGCTCGGGAAACTTCGACCACCTGGGGTTCTTTAACGTGCACTGACAGCACACGAGCGCCTAGCTTGCCTCCATCGAAAAGCGGCCGGAATTCGATCCCGCATCCTTGGGCCTAGTAGTCGAGCGCCCTAACCACTGCACCACCACGGTCGGGCCAGTGGTCAACTTGAAGTTGATGAAGAAATATCAAGATAAAGTAGCAAGAAAGGACTAGAACAACCTGGAACATTGCGGAAACGAACGTGGGTGCCTGAAATCATTCGCGAGACATCGAGGTGCATTTTGCGTGACAAAGAAAATGATAAAGCCGCGTCTCGGTGACACTGAGCTTAAACAAACAGAGAAGACAAGATCTGTGCTGTACACACAAAGGGATAAGACCGGGCAACAAAAGAAGATCACTAGGGTTCGTGACAATTTATGTCGGCCCTGGTCCGACCTTTGCGGGCATTTTTCGTCCGTGCGCTGCAGTGGGTCTCTGTATGGAGAACCCACGGGCTCTCGCTCGGTTCCCAATGGCGGCGTGTGGTTGTTCTTTCTTCTGGTTTCTAATCTGTTGTCTCCATGATTTCAGATTTTTTTCACATTGATCAACAAAAAATGTTTCATGCGCTTTAATCGGTGTTAGTGGTATATGCACGTCATCAGTTCTCCGGTAATTCAAGCATTGCTGTGACTTTATATGTATTCGCGCGTGCAGGTGCGCGCATGTGAACGTGACGTGCATCACGCTGCCATCACTTGTAGCGAGGGAATCGGAAGAGGTCGGTCTCGGCGCTCTCCCAGACGCCTTATCTCAAGTCGTCTGGGCTCGGGATTCACGATAGCCTCGATATCTCTGTCTCAAAGCAGCAGTCAATCTGGGTTTGCCGAGTTTACAAACACGGCTTCGCTTGCGAGGAGGAGCTGCGTGTAACGAAGTCGCGGTCTGCTTCGAATAGAAACAAGTCTATCTTTGGGAGAGAGCCTTATAGACCGCCGTGGCTATCCCGCTGAACATGGGCGCAGGATAACAAGCGGAGTGTTATAGAACAAGAGTCTCGCCGGCGCCGTAAAGCGAATGACAAGCTTGACGGGCCGGCAAACAGGGCGGGCGAGTGCATTGTACGAGAAATCCCCTCGCACTGCGAGTGTCACCCTAGGAAAGAGGCTGTTTTGATGATAGTCGGACAGAGCATCCGTCCTTCCGGTCCGCTCCGTGCCTGTTGTGCCTCTTCCCGGATAAAAATCGTGTGTGTGGCGTTTGCCGTTACGGGCGGAGCTGGTTGCGCAAACACGGCTCAAACGAGTGGCCGACTGTGACCCCGTTTGTTCGTTGCGCGAAAGCCACTCAAGGCTGCAGCAGTCCCTGTCCGCTACTGCGGTGAACGCACGTATACCACTGAGAGGAGCGGCGAGTGAAGGTCACGCGTGCATTGTGGCACCTCTGGATGTCGACTGCTAGGATATATGCTCAACTATGCGGATGCGAAATAACAGAGTCAACAGTGGTCGTCCGTCGGGTGGCTTCAAATCACGTCACGGCCGTGCTAGGTGCGCCAGGCTGATGACCACACACTTGGAGCCCACTGCGATTGGAGATCTGCTGCAACAGACGCATATTGTGTGAGTTTTTGGCTATGCCGTATTGTTTTCATTTTTCTGCTGGGCCTGAGAACGCAGCCATAGTTCGGCGCGAAGTTTCCGTTTAGTGGGGTGGCCGAAAACCTCGCTGAGACTAGTTTTGAGAACCGTCCAGGGAGAAATATCAGCCTCAGGAACCACAAGTTGGAGACGTCAGTCAAATAGAAGATGACGTTGGTGGACTCGTCGCTGTCATTACAATGATTGTAGATATGCTCACACGTTTGTAGGAGGTCCTCCTCGTCTGTGTCATCCGTGTTGCCCTACCGCACTGGCCTGGAACAGATCCACACTCGGCCCGTTTACCGCCGTGGTATAAACACGGTGCACCGACCCAACAGTGAGCCTTCGCTACAGTGTTCAGCGTCATTTGAAACTTTTGTAACAATGTCGAAGACCTAGAGGCCGCGTCACCGGTTTGTGACATCCAGGTGTCACAAACCAAAGCCACTGGTCGATCGGGATAAGTTGCGCGTATTCCACTGGTTGTTTGGAGCAACTCGGGGGTGCTCTCGCTCGATCTGCCGACCAGTCGGATCTCGCCGGAATTTCTAGTCGGCGATATCGTCTGTTCTGAAGATTGTGGGACTTTTCTTTTTCTTTTTTTTTTTGTGGTTTTAGAGATATCGGCAAAGGAGCATCATTTTTTTTTTTTTTTTTGCGCGAGTCTGTCGAAAAACGTCCACAGAGTTAAAATCATGCATAGGAAAGCGCACTCTCGCCTATTAGTCACAACGCAGTTCGGCACTGATGCGACTTCAACTTCTGGAGCCGGCTCACCATTACTTCCACCGTGTACACTGCGTGTTCCGCTGGTCGACCAAGGTTCGTTCGCTCTGTTAAGGGTTTAGGCCGTTCTATTCAGATTCGGGCCCCTAGCTCCAATCGACCAGTGGAAATTGCCATTAGTGAGCCGGAGTTGGAATAATCGCCTGCTTTGCCTTGATGGCGTGATAAAATATCGAATAATTGTCGCGTGGTGGTGGCTAAACAGCTTGCCTTTTTCATGTGCTACGGTGTGGGGCGATATATCTTTCTTAAAGAGTCAGGTTATCATGCTCCCATGTTACGTGCACGCTCCCTTGCTTATCTCCACTATCCATTCATACTGGCGCGAAGAGCATGGCGGCGGGCTTGATACAGCGTTGACTCGGCCATTGAAGCGTGAAATAGCATCGTCAGCACTATACTCGGGGACACTTTTTCTTGGCAATGAAGCCGAAGCTACGGAGCAGAAACGCATCATCTTCCTACCTAGCTGAATATAGTACCTAGTTACATGAGCAGTTTCTCCAAAAACAAATTGAAGTCATAGCACCAGTTATTTGCGGTATATTTTTTTTATCATGGAACCGATTTTCCGAAATGAATCTGTTATGCCTAAAACACTTTCTTTGTTCCACCGGGTTTTCTCGTCTTATGTCTGTCGCGCGCGTTCCGATTGTTTTCATTCGTCCACTCCGCAAGTGTTGGAAGCGTTTTCACCAGACAAGATTCGAGCCATGTTCAAAAAACGCTGGCTGTCGAAGCAAACAATGGAAATGATCTGCAACTTCTATGCAGACCAGAAGCCACGCGGTCGAACTGCATGGCGGAGTGACACGTTTAAAGTCCCTGCCTTTGCGCCCACCATTGCCAAGAAAAAGTGTTTCCGAGTATATACTATCTAGGCACGAAATAGACAACTGTAATACTTTTGAAGGAGGCAGCTTCTATCGTTGTGTTCTCTGAAGAGTTATTCACTGGACCGAAGATGGAACGAAACCAAGATAGCGCACTTCTGCTATAATGTCTGGCATTTGCAAGCACTACACCTTGTCTTCACAAAATCATAGACGCGTGGGCCCTCATATGCATCGCAGCGCCATAGACGTAGATCCATCATTCAGTTAGCTAGCGTTGGCAGCTAGCTTGCACGTGCAGTAGTCTATAAGTGCGAATCACATTATCCATTTTCAACTTCAAGTGTGCAACGGAAGCGGGCTTGGATTTTCAGTGCACGCAAAAAGCAAATGTATAACTGCTTGTAAGCGACGACACACGGAGTATAATCGTTGATTCGTAGTAACATACTGTTAGTATTTTGCATTGGTTTGACATGAGGGCATGTTTTCTTTTCAGTTATAATAAAATGAAACGAAATATCTGTTTGCCGACCTGCATTCTTCGTCTGGGCGCAGATAGGTCCACTTGTGAAACGCTGGCTAGCGGACCGTGAGGGCTCCGCCTCAACCCTTTTTCTGTTCTTGACTTTTTTTTTTCTCTCACTTTGCGTGCTTCTACACCTCGTTCTGCCATGAATTCTGGGTGAGTAAGTAATACAACTGTACCTTTCACATAGCAAGGAGTTCTGCGGTAAACTTTCTCTCAATGTTTTCTTTACCTCAAGTTTAGCGTGCTGGGAACTGCTTTCGGGAAGAAAAAGATATATAAAAAAGCCCCTGCTGCGATCGCAGTCAAACCCGCTACCACTGTTTCCCTGGAGTGTGCATTTAAAACTTTGCTAAGGCAGTAGCTGTTGCTCGCCGCGAAAAATATATGGTCAGTAAAGCAAGAAGGTTTTTTTCTGTGATTGTCATTGCATCAATGCTTCTCATGCCGATTTTTAAATAGCCAGCAGCTACAGGTGCTGTGAGATTTCCTTCCCATCAGCATTTGTTTTTGTGGCTCTTCTTAAGGCCGAACCACATAGCAGCGTTTCTTCGGCGCAGCGTCAGCGTCTCGGCTATCGGCGTCGCCGGAGGAGCGATTCTCGCCCTTGAAGCGAGGCGACGCTGAAAGACGCAGGTATCTGGCGGTGCCAGATGTCAGCGTCGATGCCGGAAATGATTCGCAGGCGGGGAACAATGACAAACCACGCGTGAGCGTTTCCGCGGAAGAAAGAGCTGCTCTTTTGTCCGCGTGCATGCCTGCTCCTTTGTTCCCCTTGCCTCCCCACCCTCCCCAGTAAGTGCCTGTCGTCGCTGAATAGGAAGATTTTAGCTACAGATGGGGGACAATTGTTCGAACTTCCAGGATTCCACGCCAGTTCATACGCCGTCATGTATTTGGGCACCCTCTCTGGCGCGCGCCGAGCGACGACGCTTGTAGACGAGGCGCTGACGCGACGCCGAAGAAGCGCTGTCATGTACGCGGGTCTTTGGTGTATACAATAGTTCGGAAATAATTGACGTTAAACTCGGTAAGCGATCACAAGCCTAAGCAGAGAACCCTTTTTGCAAAGTTGTAATAAAAAAATTAAGACGGCAAATTGGGTACCTAAAGCATACGAACCTTCGCTATGCCCTGGTACGCGAAGTGCAGCAACGCATTACACCACAGAATACAGCAGATAAAGTGCGCCCAACTTCCCCTTTATTTTAAAGCTATATCTGTGTTTATATACGTCACATGCTTGTATGTTTCATCCAGTGTTCTGTCGTCGTTGCGGTTATCGTTCGTGCTGCTGGCATCGTCTGTGTAGTTTCCGGGGTTCGCCCCGGAGAGTGGTGCAAAAGTTAGCTCGGTGGACTGCAGTGTCTGCAATTTTTGAATAATATCCGCTCAATACAGTCATTTCTTGTAATGGATCGGGAAGCAGTAAGGTCCATGGATATCTACAAAACCGCGGTACGGCGGACGACCATGTCACGAATCAGGACCTCTTCAAATTGAGGACGACGCACAGAGCTGTGGAGCGTAAAATGATAGGTGCAACTTTGAAATACAGGAAGCGTGCATAGTGGGCTGAGGAGCGAACGCAACCTCCTGACACTCTAGTCGAAATCAAGGAGGAATGGACATGGCCAGGACTTGTGTAATGCGAAGGCAAGATAACCTTTGGCCTCTAGGGTGACCAAGAGAGTACGAGCGTAGCAGGTGGCAGTAGAAAGTTGGGTAGGTGGATTAAATTGACGTCTACACGGGGATTGTATAAAAGCAGCTGGCACAGGACGAGGTTGGCGGAGTGTCGGCAAGGCCTCTTCCCGGTGCTGTCAGGCTGCTGCTGATGTTTCCGTGATGCGAAGCGGAAACTGAGAGAGAGCTGAACGGTGGCGGCACAGGGCTCGCGAAGTTTCGGCACCTTTACTGTGTTGCGCCATGAGTTCTGTCGATTCTGCACACGTATGAGCAGTTTCTAACGCAGAATAAATTTAAGGGCCGTTTTTCGAGATTTCTTGTCCTCAGCTTTCGCGGGGAACATTTCTTTTTAATGTCCACACATCGAGCCTGAGAAATGAATAAAAGAAATGCACCGAAAGGGTTATCTCAGTAAGGTTCGGGCTTGTCACTGCCTGATCTTGTAATCTCTATGTCAGCAATCATGCTTTGACGGACAAGTAAGATTACGACTTATCCGTCATTATTGCCGTCACTGAATTACGCTATCAACATCACCATAATCTATGGTGGGTCGCCTGAAATGCTTTCTGCTGCGTACAGATACAGCGGGAACTAATTGGACTGCATTTCTCTGGGCGCGAAAAGTGCTCGAGGTCACGACTTCGTTGTTTCGAGCAGTGTTATTTATCACCTTATGGCGACCACCGAGGGCGCCTCTGCCCACGCTTCCCACGATTTCAGGAGGCGAGGGTGGGTTAATTAAACCACGGCTTCCACAGAAGCTCACGCCAAGGACATGTTTGCGGTCCCGGGACGAAGATGTGTCCTCAGAACGTGTGACTCCAAAGCAAGCGCTTGTTCGGCCATGGAAGAGGCAGCAGGGTCCCATTCTTCTCTGCTGCAAGGTCTCACCTGCTTACGTGTAACCAGTCCTGGCTGCGCGAAACGCAATCCAGCGACCTCCGGCCATGCTTGCCTTCGCGGCACGTGTCGTTCAGCGCGCGGTTCGCTCCCGCTAGGAGCAACCCGAGCGCCGCGCTGTTTGTTGTATGGAATCAAGTTCGCAGGCCAGAACGCGTCATGGTAATCAGTGGGCCGGCTCTGTAGGTCGCTGGTATGCTGACCTGTAGATCTGTCTAGTAACTTGCGTGTTGGTATTGCCGTATAGTACTGCAACTCCACCTGTTGTGACGGTGCTTTTATGTTTCTTTGCGTCTTTCCCGCACCGTTTCTTTATTTTTTTTTCTAGGCCTTGCAAAGCTTTAGTGGCAGCTGTGACTTTGACACGAGCTGTTGCGACTTAGTTTTCTTTGTGTGTTTTGTTCCGCCCGTGTTTTCCTCTGGAAGCAAATAGCGATCACCTATTAAAGTTAGGACCCGCAACGAGGTAGTCGACGTCATCTGAATGTCCTTCAGACCTCTCCCCCGCAAAAGTCAGCTACACTGAGACAGGCAGTGACGCTTTTTGTGATCTAGAGGGGGACGGACGCATATACGCGTAAGGGGTTACCGACCGCCGAACCAGCTGTTACTGGCAATATATTCCGGCCCTGTGGTTTAACGCGCTGACTGTGCGGGCAACAAATCGCTTTGACGCTGCCGGTGGTGCCGCTCCTGGTTAAATAGCTGATCTGCGCGTCGCTCGCTCCATTTTCTGTGGAGTCGAACCGCGTGACATGCGTGTGCGCGTAGCCCTAGCGCCTTGGGGACTGTGGGGCCTAGCGCGTGTGTGGTGAGAGAGAGTTGTGGACTTGAGCGTGTATAGCTGTGCATGTTGTTGACTTTCTCCTCTTTGCTGCGCAGGGCCCAGCGCTGCAGCCCGGGGGCAATGCTGGCGCGGCTGTTCTACGCGCACGGGCGCGTGTGCGCGTCGCACCCGTGGGAGGTGATCGTGGGCTTCCTCACGCTCACTATCTGCCTGCTCTCCATGGGCTCCGCCTTCCTGGCCGGCAGCAAGCTCTGCGGATGGTCGCCGCACTGCCAGATGAAGGAGGTGCGCTCTTTTTTGCGCCCACAGTCTTCGCTTCCGGGTGGTGCACGCGTACTGGACGGACCCCTTTAGGACCCACATGCCAGTTTTCAGAATTGCGGAGTTCCTCCCTTCACTTGACTTGGAACGCTGCATAGCAATGCAAAGCCAGCCATGGAGCGCGGCTCATAACAAAACCCGTATTGGCGCGACACCAGTTGAAGAGAAAACTTCGCGTCGGCGTTGTAGTAGTCAACGTTGTGAAGGAAAAATTGCGAGCATACATCTGGCATGTTGTAGTTGGCTAGTGGCAGGCGGCCAAGTTGGCCACGCAGGCTCATTCATACGGGTTGGCTAAAACGGGGATTTACATCTGTGTCGGGTGGTCTTTCACATAATGTGGTAGCTTACGACGACTGTATGTCAGTGAGTATGTGTAAGATAACGAGGGTAGCCGTGTCGTTTTCACGTGCCTGTGTTCCTCGCGCAAAGCCTCCTTTTAATACAACGAGTGTCTGTCGCCATGCATAAATCCGGGGATATGTATCAGCTGGGCTATCGACCCATTCAGCGTTTTGTTCGAACCATCCCGTACAGCTCCGACAGCGCGTACTGTGCTGGCGGTATCTATGAATTTAATTCACCGAAACCTGTTTCCTGTATAGATAACGAGCCGTCTATTGCTTACGCTCTTGCAGTTATTTAGTTGAAACTAATGTGGAGTAGGAAATGGCACACACGAAACGGTATGTTTTTTGTCAGGCGGCTTGGGCTGTTTTATGGGTCCACAGGGGAAAGCACAGCTGGAGTTTCCCGTACGCGCCCGCAAGTGTATCACCAGCTGGCCTTCATGCTGACTGGCGTGTTTTATCTGCTAGTCATCAGCAGTTGATTAAGCACAATGGATAATGTAGAAACGCATTCCACGAATTTTGAGGATGTTTACCTGGTCCTTTAATCCGATCATTTCTTTTCCCCCTTTCAATTGCCGGTGCCGACCACTTGGCAACTGCCTTGCTTATGACGGTCACCCGGTCACAGTTATGCCGGTTACCCGGCTTTACGCCGGAGGCTTGTTTTCAAAGGCAATCAGAAACAGGATTATCGTTTCAGCCTCGTGGCAATGCTATTCGTTATCCCGTTTTACATCCTGGGGTGTGCTACACTTCGTCCGTTTTGTACCCGGTTAAATACACAGTCATCGAGTCGTTTTTCTTATTTAAATTATATCCTGATGGCTTCAATCTGGATGCTAATGACGTACGTTAATTTTGCTGAAGAACTTTTCCCTTAAAAAAATAAAAAGAGTGGCCAATAGAGCATAACAAAAATTTAAGTAAAAATAGATAAACGTCACTCATGCCATTGTCGAGCGCGAAAAGTTGTGCTTATATGGCCGGCATTTCTGTTAAACGGCTGTCGCCTCAGGAGGACAAAGGTATGGACGTGGTCGTGATGACTGTGACGCGCTGCATGGCCCTGCTGTACGTGTATCATCAGTTCCGGGTGCTCTACAAGCTGGGCTCCAAGTACCTCATAGGTGAGTGCGGCAACGCCCTACATGCTCGCGAGCTTTGTATTGCATCCTTTGTCTATGACCGCGCGAACATGTACTGGCGTGCTGCTCTTCTAACGGCTTATTTGAGGTATTACATCGCAAGTCATATGACAAGCGATCAGTTTTCGCTTAACTGCAACCTCGCACCGCTGTTTATGTCGCCATAATTTTGAGAGCAGTCAACTTTTGCAAGTGAGCTGCCTTTTGCTTTGTTGGTGGAATCCAGTTCCACGCAGGTTGCATGCGCTAAGTAGATATATTGCCTTCAACAAACGTCATTAAACCATGACCAGCTGGTCCACATCGTGTGATCCTCAGAACAGACGCGAGCAATGATGGTGATCGGTATATACTTATGAAAGGGGTGACAGACCGCGCTCACAATATTTTATTAATTCATGCCGCCTATTGAATTGGTTCACGAACAAAGTTACTGGAAGCGTACAAAGTAGAAAAGTTTTTCTAGCTTTGACAACTCCTCTAAAATAATGTTAATTGGCACTGAGTCGCCTGGTGTCGGGCACACACCTCGTCCGTGGTCTGGGTGAGATGGATCTTCTCGTTTGGCCCATACGGCAAACGTTAGCGTTGCATAGTTGTATTTAGGAAGCGCCCGTGCGTTGCGCGATGCCGTTGCAGTTTAAAGGTCAGCCGCCTATTTCGGTGTCCCTCCAATTGCGACTCGGGTGAGCGCGACAGTTGCGACATCTTCTCTTTTCCCGTAAGATCATTTGCTTGCATCTATACTGAGCTGAGCGCGAAGTCTAAGAATGGTTTGTTCAAAGAAAAGTAAAGGAGCACTGAGAAAAATTTCCCCTTTGGAAATCCACAACAGTGCATCTCATTCTCCGCAATGTGCTACACGTGTTCGCGTGCCGAAAGCATGGCGGACGTAACAGTAGTAACCCTATGCAGATGTTAATTAGGTTCGACTGACCAGTCGAGGGCTCATTCACTGGCTGATGCGTGAACAGATTAAACCATGTGGACTAATTCACGCTGCGCAACAGTGTTTAAGATTGGCTTGTATCGTAAACGTTATATTTCGCAGTACGTATATACTAAAAAAAACAAATCACACAATTGATGACCTGTCACTCATCATGCACTTCTTCTGTATAATAGCTCAGACAAAAGTTGAAAGACCGCTTTGCCGGACAACTAACACTTAAAAATCAGATATAGCGAGGCTGCCGTGGAACGAAATCACACCCTGTCTACTTGATTGGCGAAGGACGCCTTGGTTTGTTTTCTGGGGAGAAGTGGACGCCTGAACCGCTCCGTGAGGGAAGGAGCAAAAGCAAAGGGTGGATATGCGGACGCTGAGAGAAGGCGCTGAAGGCGCTCATCCATTTGGTGCGCCTTACCTCTCGCCATGGATACATAATTGTTATTCCATTCTGTCATTCCGCTGTACTGATTCAAGCTTTCACACGTGAATCAAGGGCAACGTGTTATTGTGACCACGATCAGCCTACCGGATTGCACATCAAACTGCTTTATTTCTCTGAAAAGAATGTAAATGAAATGCGTAGGGACGCCTATAGCGATTAATTTAAATGCGAGAAACGCCGTGGTCTGTGCTTATTTCCCGGTTCGATAGCATGAGCAGGTAACCATGAATTTCCGCGGCTGCATGTTTTAGTAGTTTCGGACCTTTGTTTCTCTTCGCCATCTCTGACAGATTGTAGTTGTCTTTTCTCTAATAAACTCCTCTTGTACTGTTCACTTGCAGGAATAGCAACCATTTTCACAATCTTCTCCAGCTTCGTGTTCAGCAGCAGCGTGGTGAATCTCCTCGAAGGCGACCTGTCTGAACTCAAGTGAGTGGCGGCGCTGCGAACCGCAACTGATTCTCTCCGTATGTCCGCCGCATGTGCTTGTCAGTGCCTTATACACACGTTCTGTCTCGTTCCATGAGTGCCAAAAGCGGTGAACTGAGGGCGCTGCGGATTGTGCTTGTTGGGTTTCCGCGCCAGGTCGCGAGTTCAACCCACTGATTGCCAAATCGTGTCTCGGTGGGATAGTCACGCGATTTGTTTTCAGCGGTACCCATATGGGCCGGCTTCTTGCAGCTTTGTATTTACGGATACCCTCTCTAAGTGCTGTGTCCCTTCATCAAAAATCTCATTTCAGCCAGCCGAGTGGCGGGGCGCTTGGCACAGAGTGCGCGCATAGCAACCAACCCGTCTCCCGTACGTGCATCTATACGCCACAGCCATGGTCCTAGCGTCCCACAGTTCTGCGTCACTCTTTCTCAGTGCTGCGTTGCATGTAGTTGTCGCCGCCACTGGAGGGCGGTTCTTGGCTGCCTAAATCGTAGTAAATCGCGGTCCTGTTTGACACTTTTACCTCTACCCATTGGGATCGCTGCCTCTTGCTGTAACTTACTGTAACTAACCTTGTTTCGACGACCAGTTTGAGGCTGCCTTTCAGCACAGGGTTGGAGAGGGCGTTGAGAGAAAATACATCAACGCGCTAGAGGTAGGGTCGAAGGAAACTCCGGCGGTGGCGCGGGTGGTGGTGGTGCAAATTCTTTAAAAGAGATTTTCGGAGCTTGAATTGACTCCACTACATAGTCAGTACCCAGAGACACCGCACGGCGAGGCGCAGTCTTACACCCGCTCCCTTTGAGCCACCAGTGTGGAGCAGATGAGGATGACGCGGGAGATCAAGGAGTAAGTGCGGGCGGCAGAAACGAAGGAGTGGCTCAGTGGAGTGACGGCGAAGTCCACTTTAGCTTTCTACTGTGCCGCTAAAACCACAATCGGCAGGGAGAGTTGGTATGACGACTCCTGTGGCAGCGGCCTGCTGGCTGAGGCCCGCTGCGGAGTGTTACGCACACGCGTGGGGCGCGCCCTTTGTGGAGCAGAGGAAGAGACAATCAGCCACGTGGTCCTGGAGTGCCCGGCTCTGTCTCCTTCCACGGGGGCATCGGCACTCCTTACTGCCCTGGGTTTCAGCGACGATGGTGAAGCTTCGGCGGAGGCCAACCGGTCTGTGGGGGAGTACACGAAGAAACGCTTGGAATGTTGGTGGCGCCGCGGTGCGGTGCGGAGGGCTTCAGCGACTGTTACCGACGAGCAGGCTGATGGATGGGACGTTTAGGTCGTGGTTATTTGTGTGTGTGTTTTTTTTTTAATTTATTTATTATAGAACTGTTTGGCTCCGCCGCGTCGCGAGGCGCTGGCGACCCGTTGCAAAGGGTACAGCTACCATCACCACCATCGATTCTAGCTCACTTTAGCTCAGAGCTTCATTCGGATGACGACGCTCCAGTGTCCTAGTCGCGGGAGGGAAGACCACAAAACTACTAGCTCTACGGCGAAAGAAGATAGGGCAGCTCGAAATGCCGCTCTAACCGCCGCCGGGAAGTGGGTGTGGAAGATGTGTGCTGTAGTGGTTAAGTGCGTACTGGGAGAGTTGGATGCCATAGAGTGTAAATAAAGGATGCAAAAAGTTGTCGTTTCAGATTCTTTTGAAAGTTTTAACCATTTCCCGTAATTTTTTTCACTGTTAAGGCCAACTGTCCACTCTCCAGTCAAAAATATTTTGTTCCCCGGTGACTGTGAGACTTCGCCCCCTGAACGCAAGGGCGCAAAATGTTTTTGAAAAGAGTAACTAATAACGCAGTTACAGCCACCGTAATCACCCGATTCTGTCGTGTTTCTCTCCTCCTGTTCCCTCGCAAAGGTTTTTCTCTCTCCTGCCCGGTCGTTTAGCCTCCGCAAGGCAAATTCCCCTTCCTCCACCGCGTTTGGCGGGAGGTGTAGTAGTAGTAGAAAACGTTTATTAGCCTGGAAAATGAAAGACTCGAGGAAAAATTACAATGGTCGGTGTTTTCATTTCAAAACTACACTGGCCTTGGCTGCCGCTCTAGCCTGTGCAACGAGTGCGCGCTGCAGTTCTAGCTCCGAGCTGAGCAGAGAGGTCTCCCATTGCTCCTTCGTTTTATATGTTTTGATGTCCGAGGGTTTCGGGCCCTTGCATCCCCATGTGATGTGGTATGTGTCGGGCCTATCGTCGCACCATGGACAGTCACCTTTATGGCGCTGGGAAAACTTATGCTGTGTTTGTGGAGATTGGGGAATGTATCTGCCTGGAGTTGCCTCCAGTCCCGAACTTCCTGAGCATTTAGCTTCTTGTGTGGAGGGGGAAAGTGCTGTCAATGCTGTCTCAGGAAGTGGAATCGTGTGCTGTAAGTGGCGGAAACTTCGGGAAGAGAATTTGAGTCGGCGTTGGAGCCCGCTCGGTTGGTATGTCCTTGAGCTAGTGCGTCCGCGACCTCGTTGCCCTCTAATCCCGCGTGACCAGGCACCCACGTGATCTGATGTTTTAGGGAGGAATTGGCGCTCAGCGAGTTGGTGGTTAAGCCTATAAGTTTCTTGGGTACTCTTCCTGCAAGTAGGAGCCGACAGGCTGCTTGGGAGTCTCCTGAATCTCCTCGTATGAGTTGTGTACTCCAAGAGCCTCGAGTTTGGCGTTTGAAGTATAGGTAGGAAGGCCAAGTGCATGTTTGTATGGAGTACGTAAGATGACATTTACTTTGTTGAGTTCTTGTCGAATTAATGTTAGATATGGTAGGCCATATGAAATGCGGCTTACCACGAGTGCTTGGATGAGGCGTAGTGTGTCCTCCTCCCGCATGCCTGTCCGGTTGCGTACCACTCTTCTGATCATTTTCGCGACTTGCTGCGTTGCGGTCGATAGCAACTTGATGGCGTGGGTAGCTTTTATGTTGCTCTGGAGCCATAAGCCGAGGATGCGGATTTGTCGGACTTCTCGGACGGGGACGCTGTGTAGGAGAACCTGAATATCTCCTGGTGACTTGTAGCAACGTCCTTCTATGCGGATGATCTTGGCCGCCAGAGAGCCTTTGGTAGTCCATATAGTTATATCATCGGCATACAGTGTAAATCCAATGCTTGGAACGGTTTGAAGGCTTCTGGCCACACCAATCATGGCTGTATTTAAAAGGAGGGGGTAGATTATCGAGCCCTGAGGCGTACCTTTGTGCGGCATGACCTGGGTGTCCGAGCGTGTGTCGCCCATGCCGATTGTAGCCGTTCGTTTTGACAGGAAATTTTGAACGTAGTTGAAGACGCGTTCCCCGAAATTAAGGTTGCTTAGTTTTCTTAGGATGGCATCGTGACACACGTTGTCAAATGCGCCCTTGAAATCAAGTGCCATCACAATGTGCTCCCCTCCGCTGGTAATGTGCGCCAGGCCTTCCTCCTTGAGTAGAAGGAAGGCGCCTTGGGTTGATAGCCCGGATCGGAAGCCGATCATGGAAGAAGGGAAGAGGTTGTTGTCTTCAGTATAGTTTTGAAGACTAGTTTGAATCACCCGCTCGTATAGTTTGCCCAGACAGGACGTGAGCGAGACAGGACGGAGCGCCTCGATTGTGGGCAGCTTCACTGGCTTCGCAATGACGATGATTTCGGAGTGTTTCCACACTTGAGGGATGACGTTTTTTCCCCAGAGCTCATCGTTAATGTACTTAATTAGATCCTTAATTTGGTCCTTGCTGAGGTTGCGTATTATGGCGTTCGTGATTTTGTTCGCACCAGCCGCCGTATTACGAACGCAGGATCGCGCCGCAGCGTATACTTCTGCCGTCGTTATGGGGGCATCCAAAGCTCGATTCGGTGTGCCCTAATAGTTAATCTCGCTGGGTGTTGTAGTCGCAGCGCCTATATATCTGTCGCCAAGCGCTGTGAGAAGATCTGCATCGTCGCCCGGGAACAGGTGGGAAATTCGCTTGAGAGAGCGGGTCGCTTCGGACTTAAACTTGGTCGGATCTATTAGGTTTCTGAGAATTGCCCAGGTTCGAGATGTGCCCAGAGTGCCTCGCAGAACTGTTGCCCGTTCTGGTGCGAGCGTTGCGCGGCGTATGTTTGGGCCTCTTCCGTGAGCGCGGCTATACGGACTCGGAGGTGTCGGTTCAACTTTTGGCTCTTCCAACGGCGAACGAGCTTCGCGCGCCGATCCCATAATTTTAGAAGGTGCCTGTCTATTTCAGATATCTCGTTTGTGCGCTGTAACACTTCGGTTACGGTGCTGTGTGCCTGGCGAAGGGCTGCAGTCCTGAATAGATGCTATGGGTCCCGATGGGAATTCTGAGTGGGCGTGGCAAAAAAGAAAAAAAAAGCGGGCGAGGGAGCGTGCGCCGCTGGATTCAGTCCGGCCGTGGCGAGGGAAAAGCGCACAGAGAGCGCAGACACCCATTCTTCACCCTCAGACAGCTAGACGGACCAATGGACGTCGTTTTAGACTACGACGTCATCCTTGCGGCTCGTAGAGAAAGGAGGAAGCTGGTTTCCCGACAGGGAGGATGAGAGAGCTTTGATTTGTATTTTTGCTGCTGCGCAGACTATCTCCGGTACCTGATCGAAACATTGGGCTCCTTTGCTTAAAAGGTCCGTCCCTGGACAGCGGCCCTTCAAGGCGTGGGTCTGTGACTGAATAAGAGGATAGACAGAGAAATACTGCGCGCTAGAGAGAGAGAGAGAGACATCAGAGGCATACAAGTGAGGGCAACGTTAGAACCCGGTCCTGTGCTAGCTGCATCCATTTCTCAATTTCATCTGGCCACCTAACTTTCTGCCGCCGCTGTTACCTTCAGAAGCGCACGGGGTGAGGTTGGGACGTGTGACTTAGGATGGCATGAGAAGCTACCGAAGACGTGCAGACTTGCGAAGCGGCTCGCGCAAACGTACAATTAGGAACGTCAACTTCGACTGTGGGATGTGGTCTAGCTGCTGCCCGCGTTCTCAAACACTTGCTCGGGTATATCTACCAGCGAGTGCATCAACGCAGCGATTTTGTGTCAGATAATTTAAACTAGGGAGCCTACACAAAAACCGGTACATGTAGGCTCCCTAATTCTAAGCATGTAAAGTGCGAGGTCAGAAATGCTCGGCCTCTCCGGTGTGAAATGCTTTGGGAAATGAGCGAACTGAATGGCGCTCTCGCCAAGTTGCCCTAGCGCCGTAAAAATTCATCGATTGTCATAATCGAATGCCGGGAAGCGCGATAAAACTTTTCTTCCCCAGATGCTATACCTATATAAGCTATAAGATAAGATAAGCCTGAGGGTAGAAGCAGACAAGCACAAATGAGAGTGGGAAAGAGAAGTTGGTAGGATGTTTAGGTAGGATGCGGTCAACAAGCCCTCTCCCCCTTCCCTTTCCGCGCATCTTGAGCGTCGCCGGCGAAGCGGGTTAAATGTCAAGGGCGCACTTGCGACCCTCCGGAGTTCGGCTCCATACCTTTCAGGTCTGGGCGCTGCCTCCGCCGAGACCGAATCTGAGCACAGTTTACGCGTTGTGCCCAAGTGCGACTAAGAAGGCCGAGGCGCTCGCTCCCTCCCTGTTGCCACTTCGTCGTTGTCGGCATTTACCACGGTCGCATTTCCTCGACGGCCGCTTTCCTTCCTCGCGCTGCTACTGTATTTTTTTTTTTTTCCCCGGTTGTGCGAACCGTGATTTCTTTCTTTCTTTTTCCCGTTCTGGCGCCGACACCCTGGAAACCCTGGAACCGGGCGCGTAGCGGCGCGGCAGGCTCGTACTCTACGACGAACGCGGTGTTAAAAATGGGGGAAAGCGCGAATATAACGCCCGGTGGTCCGCAAGGAAAACCGTTGCATTGTGCAGTGATGTTTCTGTGGCAGAAGTGTGGGCGATCAACCAGGGTTGTTTCCTGTCCACTGTAGATGCGGCAGAGCCATTGAAGTGCCATGCCACATTTGCATTCCAGCGTCTGCTGGCTGCGATTACAGTGATCTGACCAAATAAGACAGGTGAAAGAAGAGAAAAGTTCGGTAGCTACTTCCTTATTTAAGCACATTGCTAAACGTGTTGGCTGTGCTTATCAGAAACTATGATGAACCAGCGTGAAATAAACTGAACTTTTGTTGGTGCAACATTATGTTAGAATTTCAGCCAGCCCAACAGCAAGTCTTACTGTCACAAACAGAGTGCAAGGGGGAGCCGTGTTGTAGTGGCAGCTTGCCTTAACATGCATTTGGACTGCTCCTATATCCAATATTAAGACCTCCTGTCGCTCTGCGTACCCTCTTGATTTGTATGACTCTTTTCTTTGCAGAGAGGCACTGCCATTCTTCTTGCTTCTTATTGACCTATCCAAGGCTGGTCTCCTGGCCCAGTTTGCCCTCAGCTCCAGCTCGCAGGTTTGTGAGGCACACCTTTTAAGTGCTTTCAAGATAGACTTTACACTGCACAATGAATCCAGCAAAATTCAAATAATGTTTCGAGATGCAAATTCACAAAGATGTAACTCACATCTTATATTCTTCTAGCATGTATTCAATAACAGCATCATTTTTGCACCCCTTCAGAACTTGCAGTATTGCTTTATTTCTCATAGAGCACCATTTTTGGTGCTATCTCAGTATTATGCATCTTACTGCAGAAAAATATTGCCCTCGTAATGCTTGTGAGCTGAAAATGGTTGATAAAGCTTATGAACTGGCACTGAACTTGCAAGGTGAGTAAATTTAGCTAATTTTGATTATCCGTCTTTTTCACAAGGTAGATCTGCGCATGCGCACACCTTCCTTGGTTGAAAATGAACCAGTTCTTGGCCTCCGCAGTCGGGGAAGCTGGAGCTGATCACAAAGGGGGGGCATGAGTAGTTCGTATTCATGACAGGTGCACGTGATAGATAGCGGTAGCTGTCAAGTACACACATTACAGTTTCGGAGGCAGTGGCGTCTCCATAGGGGGCTTTCAACCAGTAGCAGACAAATTTTCAACCACTCCCCAGAGGGTGCCACATCTTGTGAAAAAGGTGGATTTATGAATATATAGGCGGTATGCAGAATGCGCTGCCATCTAGCAGCCGCTGCTTGCAATCTACCATGTTGGAGGATAGCCCCTGATAGTGAAACACTGATCTGTATACTGGCATCACGCGTGCTCGAGCTTGTTGGATAGCCCCTGATAGTGAAACACTGATCTGTATACTGGCATCACGCGTGCTCGAGTTTGTTGTTGCTAAGGGTGTTCATGTATATTTCTCCTTGCCTTGCTGTACACAGAGGGGGCACAATGATGCTCAGGGAAAGTAAGGGCACTTGATTCGAGCGCATTTGTGTTTATCATCCGTCCACAATCATCGCCATCTGCGACACAACTGTTGCAGCACCGTCACCTCATGTTGATCGACAACATTGTGCGGCACATTTCTATCGCTAGGTCATGAAATAGATAAAACAAAAGCATTTTTTTTTTTAGAATAAAGAAAATATTGTAAAAAGCATTCTTTTTTACAGCGATTAAATGCAAAGTGCTGCAATTATTGTCTTCACTAGGGGCAGTCATGGTCTGCTGTTTTGGTGCAGGCCGCAGTTTTTCTCAGTTGCCGCTGCTACTGCTTTACGACTCAACGGTTTCACGCATGATTAGTTTGTTGTCCAGTGACGTAAATACAGGTCGATGATGAAAATACAGCAAAGACAGAAATATAGGCGAGTGCAAGTGGGTACACTGAGCATCCATTGCAAGAAGAATTTGTGCTACACAATGTCAATCATTTCTCTTGTCGCAACATGTTTCACTTTTTGTGCTTGTTCAGTGTAAAATCATGGAAAGTTTATTTGTGGAGCGACGGCTTGCTTGCAAGTGGTGAATTTGTTGTTGTGCTAGAGCACCTGTCAACACTGCCCACAAATGAGAGCAGTAGTGCAAAGTTTAATTTACACTATAAATAGTGTTGTTCAGTTTGTGGTAAAACCTGATTTTATATAATTTTGCACCCCAAACATGTTCACTTAATTTTCCCCGATTTCTGAAAAGAAACTGTGCCAGCGGAACTACTCTACTGCTGAGTCGGTCATTTGATGACTACCAACCTCTATTGATTTCCATGGCCGACGATGTAGACTCGCTTTGCGAGGAGTTTAATGAGCAGTGCTTGCTGGAAGCAGAACCAAGCAAGTGTTGAAGTCATGGACTCTAGGCACGATGCAACTGTACACTACCTCTGGCTAGCAAATGTGGTGTTGACATTGTTGTGCCCAGCTAATGGTAGCTGTTTCCACAAAAAACCCGATTCTCTCCTGTTATCAAGTTGAAAAATATTGCCAGATTTTTATCTCCTGAATTTAAAAGCATATAATACCTGGAAACAATAAACTCTAATTATGAACAATTCTTGGTCACTTCTCTTTAATGAAAGTGGCTCAGTGGTTATGGGGCTCGGCTATGAACCTTGAAGAATGGCTGGTTCGAGTCAGGCAGGCCGCGGGGGTCACATTTTGATGGTGGCAAAATGCTAGAGGCCCGTGTGCTGTGTACGAGTGCTAAAATGAATACGGATCATAAGGAAGGCCTCCAACTGGTACCATAGTTTCAACTTGTATCGAATGTGAATGACGCTCGTAGCAGCCTTTAAAAAAATGCGTACATAAACTGTTCGCCGCTTATGATCGAAACTTGGACATCCACTGCAGCTTCAAACCAGCAAGGATAGGCCAACTGACTATTTTTTATTCATTTTTGCAGCCGTAATTTGCCAGGAAAACAATTATATGCGCTTGCCATGTGAGCATTTGCTGCACATAAGCTATCATAAAACAAGCTTCAAGCTAGAGCAGAGTAGGAAGTGGCCACAGCATCCTCTGTCATGATGCCGTTCCATCGGTTTTCCTTTTCTCTGATAGATGGCAGCAGTTTTGCATAAGGCCTATGGGATGATGCCTGGTGAAAATTTTAACTGGGCAAATTTGCTTAAAGGGCAACTCCGGAGGTTTTTCAACATTCTAATACCCTGGTAAAAGTTTTACTGTAGGTTGTCCTCTACGCCTACATGCAATCTACCAAATTTTGTCATTGTGCGATAATTCATTCACGCGCAACACGATTTTAAAATGTGCAGTTTTCGTAGCTTCAGTTGAGAAAATTTCTGTGGGCAACACTGCGTTTGTGACGTCACAAACAGTTCACCGGTGTTACTGGCCACTGCCCACACAATCATGAAATTTTTAGGCTTGTATTAGGCTATCTCAGACATTTTATGTACTCCGTCATAATTTCCACACATTATTTCCAACATCCATGTGTGAATGCGAATGCTTTTTCAATACAGTATGTGACGTCACCGTTTCTTCGACTGAAACGTCGTTTCTGGCCATGAAAGCAGTTTCGGTTTCGGTTTGCTGTTTGTCCTTTAACAATTTTGAAACGTGGTTTTTTGTGTGGAGCTGGGACACATCGAGGAATATGAAGCGATCAAAAACTCAAAGTGATGTAAAAACCACCAGAATTGCCCTTTAAGGTACGATTCTCAGTTGAGTCTATTTTTGGTTGCCAGTTGAGTTCCAGTTGTAATCAACTGGGAATGAACCAGAGATTCTGCCTTTAAACCAGTTTGGCCAGTTAGATTTTTGCCTGGCATGATATTGCACTTAAATATGCAGGCATATACAATAGATGAAGAGCAAGAGTCAAATACTGCTCCATCACATTCTAGTGCACCTTTATGAGTGCTGAAATTTTATGCTGTTTTGCCGCGAGGGTTAGTTCTGCATGAAGTTGTATGTTAAAAGGTGTCGTCCCGCACTTGTGGCAGATGACAGCTTTACCTCAGTTTGATGAATGCATTGAACAATGCTGTTTTTGCAATTATGTTAGCAACTTGTGTAGTAGTTCTGCGAGCCCAACAGCGATTTTACACTTTGTACCTTTGAGTGGCGTGCCATGCATTAGGTGAGGGTTACATGTGAGTAAAGCGCCACAAACTGTGTTGCTTATGCAGGAGGAGGTGCGAGAGAACATAGCCCGTGGTATGGCTGTGCTGGGCCCTACCATCACTCTGGACACCATTGTTGAGACGCTGGTTATTGGCGTTGGCACGCTGTCAGGTGGGTATCCACCACATTAAACAGCTTCTTCATGATTTTGTGTTATACCATCTGCGTTTGCATTTTGCCCGTGCGCCACCAACATCAAGTGGTGCAGCATTTTATGCCTGATGCTGTTCAGAAGTGTGAGAGTCTGAAACGTCTCTTGTCTCTTGCAGGTGTAAAGCGGCTGGAAGAGCTCTGTTGTTTTGCTTGCATGTCGGCATTGGTCAACTACGTTGTCTTCATGACATTTTTCCCAGCTTGTTTATCTCTGGTCCTAGAGGTAAGAGAAAGTGCCGTGACTAATAAACTACACTCGGGTGCAACTTATACTGTAGAACTGTCCGAGAAACAGTAAGATTGTGCTAGGTTAGTTTTTGATCAGTTTCTTAAACCTCCCATTGGAGTTGAACTAGTTTAATAAATGCATAGTATGCATGCTACACAGCTAGCTTATTAGGCTGATAAGGTTTCCTTCTACACAACAGCTTGCACAGTCAGGTCGGTGTTTGACTGGTGTCTAATAATTTTTGTTACTTTCAGCTGTCACGAGACAGGGAGGAGGGTCGCCCCGTGTGGCAGCTAAGCACACTAGCCAGGGTCTTGCAACAAGAAGAAGAGCAGAAGCCAAATCCTGTCCTCCAGAGGGTCAAGATGATTATGGTGAGAGGCCTTTGCTGCAGAGAAGAGGGTGTGAAAGAAAGTGTACAGGATAAAAAAAAAAATTGTTGCAGAGTTTAATGTTCCAAAGCACCACATTGAGTCTGAACATGCACTGACATTGCATGGCAAAAAAAAAAAAGAAGAAATGCATGGAAAAATAGATAACATGTCAGGAATCCTTAGGCAGTGCAGCAAAAAAACTCCAGAGAGCTTTTTTTTTTTGTTATGCGTCCCCTGATCTTGCCTATAAAAGTAACTGCATTTTGAGAGGGAGTTCGACTTTTCATTCTCAACCAGAATTGAAGAATGAAACTGCACCAAAGCCATTCTTTGAAGTTCTGTTTCAACTGGTAAAAGTATCTACTTCTGACATGGGACGTCACAACAAAGCTGGCCATTCTATAACATTTTCAGTACGCCACTGGAGAAAATTAAGAAAATGTAGCAACCAGGAACGCAGGGAGCAAACAGTGTCTTTTGAATTTAATATATTGTGTTTGAGAGTTTTGAGCCACCGCTATGCAAACTTGTCCATACTGTTGCTGTAGGCTCCACCTCGCTGAACAACTCATGGAGCACCAAACATAAAAAGCATGAAAGCGTCATATTCTGGTTTGTGGAACAATCAAACGGTAGTTTCATTGCTGCCGTCAGTTCACGAACTGCATGATGGGCTCTTCAACACCAAGTTCACTGAGATTATGATGACAAAGTATTTAGAAGCAAACTGTCATTTACATTTTTGCCTCACAGCCATATCATTTAACTTTGACTTCTTTAATTTTTTAAAACTACATGACTTCCTCTTGCAAAAATTCTGCTAATGCAATCATTCTTACGCTAATTACTGTTACGAGATGCTTGTACATAAAAAAAATAAAAGGTTAAGATAAGCTCATTGCCTCTGCTTGCACGGGAACTTGATATATTTTGGCGTAAAAAAAAATGGCTGTGGCTAAAGGTACGTCGGACGGACCCGATCAATGGTCTTAAAGGTACGTCCGACGGACCCGGTGCGTTTTTCTTCGGGATCCGTCCGACGGATCCGGGAAATATTTTTCAGAGGTACGGCGGACGGACCCGATCGGTACGGTTCTTCCGACGGACCCAACGCATTTTTCTCCGATATGGGCCTTGGGATCCGTCGGGAAAGCCGGACGGATCCGAGATCCCCAGATGTGGTTGTAGTAGCAACAACATAGTAGCCATATGTAGCCAAATCGAAGTTGGTATGAGGTGTACGTGCGAGGTGCAAGAAGTATGTACTACATACTGCATGCGTGAAATGTGAAATTACAAAGAATAGTACAGTGGCAAGAATAGTGCCTAGAATGGGTGATATACTACGTGATGGCATGATGATAGGTTTGCGTGAGTTGGACCGCGGCAGGGTGGCAAGCGCAAGCACATGTAATCGCGGTGTTGGCCAGCCCGCGGCCCGCACGCCCGCTCATTTGGTCCTCATTATTATGTGGATTAACGTCTACGACGGTCGTTATGTAATTATGTAGTTTTGATTCTTCAAAGTTTCCTCACTTCCATCTGTGATGAGATGCGTCACGTAACGCATCGCTTTATGCACGCATTGAGGTTTGGTGCTGCAAGTTCTACGTAGTACAAGCGGCGCTGAAAAAGCTGGGCACCACCGGCGTGTCTCTAGCCCAAGCATCGCGTCATTCGTGTTTGTTGTACAACTGGAGGTGTGGTTTGTGCTTACCGTGAGATGCTGTGATTACGGATTACGTCCTACTAGAGTGCTGTGTGAGACTACGAAGAGTGCTGTGATGAGTGCGCCGATGTCCGGACGGACATCAGTGTGTCCGTTTATGATCGGCGATGTTGCACGTGCATGTCAGTGTTTATTAGGTGCAGTGGTAATTTATTTACACGCGCTGTGCAACAATCAGACGAAAATAAGTCATCGACAATTTGTTAGCCTGTACTACAGAGCTCAAAACTCGGAAAATGGGAATGCACATGATGCAGTTTTCGCATGTTGGAGTGGACCGAAAAATAAGTGCCCAGCCCACACCGCCGGAATGCGCATTACTACAGGTGAAATGGTTCAGGTTTCTGTAAAATAGCTGCCTGGCAGAGCACCTTTCTAAATGTTCAGGATTTGTACTATTGTTGAAGGCCACTTTATCATTAATAAAGGAACGCATATGCTTTATGTGTTAATGACTAGTGCTTTTTCAACATATTATGTTCATTTTTTTTTTTCGTTTTTCCTTAGTTTCCTTTGTTTTTCATGCTAGACAAACACAAATAGTACACTTTTAAACTTGTCAGTCCAAAGCTGAACATGAATATCTGCCATGCACGTGACAGCTTTAATGCTAGAAAGGTTGACATGTATAGCATGTACGTACATGCTGCGACATCTTAGTGGCACGTTAGGCTACTTGCCCCAAGGTCGTGATGTTTAATACCAGTGATGGCAGTCGCACTTTGGTGCAGGTGAAATGCAAATGCTTCTGTTTTCTGCAAGATGTCAATGCAAAGTACAAAGCCCGGGCAGTCAAATTAGTCTGGAGCTCTCCACTACGGTATTCTTCATAGCTACATATGTCACTTTAGGATGTGAAACCCTACATGCCACAGGTAGGCTGCATTGTTTCTTAGATTTTGTAACCTCTCATCTATGTTTTGCAACATTTGGCTAATTTTAGTTCCCAAACAGTTGCTAAAGATGAAACCGAAGCAGTTCTTGGCATGGTTTGCTGCTTAGATTAATTTGCTAATTGCAGTTCTTTGAAACTTGCATCAATGCTGGACAGTTCAAATAGCAAGCAGTTGAATTACAGAAATGATGTGGATCATGCATTTCAGTTCTGACAAGTGGAAAGTAACGGTCCCCTCCTTGCATGCATAGATGCCTTTAGACAAATACATACTCGGGTGTGTGATTGTGACGCATATCAAGGGTCAACAGAAGGCCATGCGGAGCCAGTGTGATATTCTTCATGAAGGCTAAAGTAAAATTGTACAACAGCTGCTGTACCATGCAGAAAAAAATTGATCATTTAGTTTATGATTAACTGACCATGAATAGCATCTTACTCAGAGTATGATGTGATATATATCTGGTTTAGCATCCCAAAATAACTACGGCTATGAGGAACACAATAGTTGAGGGCTCCGGTATAATTTCGACCATCTGGGGTTCTTTTACATGCACTGACACCGCACGGTGCATGACGGCCTATTGTTTCGCCTCTATTGAATGCCCCTGCTGTGGCTGGAACCAAATCTGCATCTTTGGGTTCAGCAGCCAAGCACTCTAACTACTGAGCCAGCACAACGGGGCCAAGTATCAAAATGCATGCCATTACATTTCCTTCTAGCCTGTGGTTTCCTTCACAGAACTAATGTATACAAGGAAAAGTAAATGGCAAGAAAACACTAGTTTTATTGCACATTATATTCACATTTCAGCAAACATTCTCTAGGAAGAAATTTCTCGTAATGTTTTCATGGAAACCATGAACAAAACAAAACAATGCACTTACTCCACTCGAATTATTAATGGGCAAGGTTGCATCTATGCTACTACACTGCACTTATCACAAGACCACAAGCCCCATCTGCTTTGGCCAATCACTTGATGAAACTAACGGAGACAGATGTCACACACCACAGACTGGTCGTCTCGCAACATATCTCTGCATATGTTGCATTTCAATTTCATGCCTTTCCACTTAGTTTCAACTGTTGCCAGCATTACTAGTCACCCATCTTTTCTGAAATTCCTTTTTATGCTGTTGGGATCAGCATCCTTGTTAACGATGGTCTCTGGCATTTTGGATGCTATCATTTTCACATCTTCCTCATCTGGAAGAACGAAGGAAATGACAAGCTTTGAGCAGACAAAAAATTAGGAGACTCCTAATCTCCACCTGTAAGGGTATGGTGTGCCAGCGTTAATAGTTCTTGTCTGCAGATCCCACTGTGGATTCTCGTTAATTTACATGCCCTTTGCTACAAACATTATTACTAATTTCTTAATTCATGTTTCTGTTACCTCAGATACACTCATTAGCATACGGTCGTAGGCTGCCCTGTTAGGTGATAGACAACCTGGCATAGACCTCTGTAAGCCTCAACCTTTCTTAATTGGAGCTGAAACGTTGAAGCTGAAATATTTCAAATATAACTTTGTAAGCTTGGCTTAACAGCTCCTGCCATGTCGTGTGGCCTCGTGACATTTGGCTCGTGGCACTTTTGGCTTGTGCACAGGGGTCATCTGTTAAATACTGGTTAACATGCATGAAAAATACATTTTCACACAAACTGGTGGCAAATGGTCAAGTGGTGCACTGCAGATTCTGAAATGTATACCTATATTCATGCAAGGATCGCATCATCACATAACATGATCAAGAGTTCTATCAGTACCTGTAGTTACATAGCATTTCAATGCCCATTAAAGGACCACCTCAGACAATGGTTGTTGTTATCTCAAGACCTGTTCTAACAGCGTACTGACGCCATTCCACTGAGCGATGGACATGTATATGCATACCCTAGATAGCTCATGATTGTGGATCTCATTTATTTCTATGACTTCCAAGGAGTTCCTGTCGTCAGAAACTTTATGAAATCGGGACAGTAGTCTTGAAAGGTGATGAAAAGAAATAACCAGGCTACCTTGACGCAATGCTAAATTACAGAGGGTGAATGTGCTGCATGAAGATACCAAGAAGCTTGTACAAAGAAAAGTGAGAGTGACATGGCAGGATTTTTGAAACATTGAAATAAACTATAAACTATACTTGTCAAACCTGTCATTAAGGAATGGAAATCATGCAGTAATCAAAAACACAACATGGAGGACATTTTAGGTCATCTTCACAAAACACATACCCAAACCTCACACACAGCTTCATACTTATGAAAGAGGACAAACCAATATGCAAGGAGTGTGGAGATGAACTAACAATAAACCATATCTTACACGTGCGCCAGAGTCGAGAAAAGAGGAAACATTTTGTACAATATGCAACAGATCCCTTTCCATCCCAGCATGATCCTAGGAGAGACGTGCAAATTTCCTGCATTTTTGGTTTCCTAAAATCTTCCTAAACAAGCTACATCCTAAAGAACATTTTAGTCATTACACACAAAATAAATACATTAAACCTTGTTCTTGGTGCATGGCAGCATTAGTCGCTTAGGCACCATAAAAATCAACACAATGCTGTAAGGTATACCTTGGTTAGCTATGTTATATGAGACAAGCTTTCGGCCTGGTGTGGTCCTTATTCACGTGACAGCGCTGTCATGAGGGTCTATGTCCCAGCGATCGGAAAGTAACCTATTCCAATAATTTTACAAACTGAAGGTGATTGTACAGATTTTTAAAGACTGGAGTGCTCAACTGTTTTATCAACGTCCGCCTGCTTTGACAGCCTGGAGTGAAACTGTTGAAGAGAATACATTTTGAACATTTAACGCGTTTCTGAAGGCGTTGCTTTCAATTACGGGGCCAACAAAAAGCAGCTGAATGTCAAACGCCGCCTAGATAGGCTTTCTAGCAAGACAGCGGTGTAGCGTGGAAAATCGCTCCGCCGATCCATCGCTGGCGCCGCTGACTTGAAAGGCGAACTGTTCAAACTTATATAGCTACTGACCACACCTGAAACACTGAATTGCGCATGATCAAGGCAGAATTTCTCTAACACTGAGCACTGGTAGCTATCGATTTCGCGCCCAGTATTGTGAAAATCTGTCCTCTCTTCGATCATTGATACGTCCACGGTTGAACATTTATGCGCATCGGGGTAGGCCAGCCGTGGGAACATGGATGCGTGGTTGTAGCAACGATCACTTGCATGGCACACTCTGCAAAATTCCAAGAGTCAGCTTCTTCAACGAAATGTGCAGCGCACATTTTCTACCGCGTACCTAAGTCCGGCGATGCATGCATATCGATCCCGATCATTTCAAAGCTGCGCGGCCGTTCAGTCGGGTCACGCTAACCTCGAGCATGCGGGGGTTTAAACTACATGTACACTAACTTCAACGACAAGAAAAAGATGCAGCCTAAGCACTTTAGTCTAGTCTTCCCCTATATACCAAAGAACATTGCTGTTCACAGGGAATTCGGATCATTCACGCTTCCGGCTTTCCGGTTGTGCACTCTTGCGGTGCGGTGCAGTAGGTCTTCGCCTCGACGAGTCGATGTGCAGGCCTCTAGTAGATTCGGCATGTCTTCTGCCACGGCTCTGAGGTAGAATTTACACAAAGAATTTAGCTAAAAACATCCTGTTTCCTCGGTCTGCATGTGAGGAACGAGCATAATGCCATTTCGCATAAATACTTTGGACTGCCGAATGTTCAGCTGCACGGCGAGGTGTGTGTGTTGTGCCGGCGCTAGATCTTCGGAGGTCGATGCAGCACCTAAGACAGCGTAAATGCTAGGAATAGCTCGCTCGCATTACGGGCAGATCGAGGTGATAGTTTAGTGCGAAGCGAAAGCTGCTCGTGAATGTGCGTATCTCGATGCCAGCTGGTGGAGCTGGTGCAGTACGTAGCATATCGCCTGCAGCTATGTGCTTGACAGCGATGTTTGCCGTACACAACCCTAAGTGAAGACCGTGATCTATGTTAGAACGGATGCACTCTTCGTAGCACCTCATCGAGAGTCGCGGCTAGCTGATATCATAGAGGATGAGATCCATTCACGCGTAGCAAGCGAATGTGGCCGCGTTCGACGTGCATATAGCCATGAGCCTGTATATCGACGTCCGCCGTATCTTTACGAGAATCGAATGGATACGTCGGACGTACCTTTAGACACTTCGAAAAAAAATTAATGCCAAAAAATATTCCCCAAAGAAAACAACAACAAAAGACGTTCTGATATAAACAGCAGCGAAAGTCTGGCGGACTTTTGAAACATAGAAACCATAAGCCGGTCTTTACATATACGCTCTGTTTTGCAGTATGCATGTCACTGTCATTTATCCTGTATTATCAGTCTTCATGAAAGAAAATCTAGTGGTGCTAATTGTTCCTAGGTTTATTTTTAGCCTTTGCAGTAGTGTGTCCTGTGTGTGCTTTTCTCTTTTCGTTTTTTTTTACGAGGCTCTGTCTTTTTTTTTTCCAATGATTTCATTATTGTATTCCTTTGTGCAGTCAGCTGGGCTCATGCTCGTGCACACACACAGCCGGTGGATGGCTGGCAATCCAGAATCGCATGGCCCAGATCCCATTGCATCTGACACATTTGCCTGGGGTCCTTACTTCCAGAGGTGGGCATCTCTGCTGACCAAGTTGTTCTCCTGTTCAGGCATGCCGAAGGACGCATGCCTTTTGATTTGGGCTCATGAGGTTTAGGTCAAGCGCTTCTCTTATAGCATGTGTGCTGTTTCAAGTAGGAAGGAAATGTACTGCAGAAAATGTAAGCCAGATAGCTGAAATGGGAACAGCAAAATTAGTCTTTAGCTGACAATGTTCAAATACTGGGGTGCATGTTTTTCACATCAGTGGCATAAAGGTCTCTATGCGATAATGGTAGTGGATTATGCCTGTATTTCCTCTCCAGCAGCTACTATTTTTGTTTTCTTGTGTTTGTGTACCATTTCATTTGACTGACAGTATGCAGCATTTCCAATTCCGAGATTTAAGGTCTGCAGCACATGACCACTAGCCCTTATTTCATTGTGGCTTGGCTAAACATAAGGCAGCATAGGCTTGGTTCTCAGTTTTTGAACCTGTGGTATGTACTTGCATTGCTGCTATGTCCGATAGCACTCATGTTGTTCAACAATCTTTTCTGTGACCCACTGTTTTTGAGAGTTTATGCTGACCTTGCAGATATAGGTTACTATGTGTGAATAATGTTAACAGTGAGGAAGCATTAACTGTGCTCATTGTTTTGTAAAACAAAACACTTTGTGACATCCCATGCACACATGTTCTCGCTCATAGCATCAAACTGTCACTTTTGAGCAAAGATTGCACACCCGTGACTGTTTGGCCTCAGTGGTATACAGCCATAAGGGTTCTTCTGAGATAGGTGATGCAGTGTCATCACACACAGTATGCTCTGAAATGACTCCCCTGCATGTTAGTGCCTACTCCCGGACTCATCATAGATCAGTATTTCTCTGAAGCAGACCTGCTTCAGCTTGACCATGAAAGTGCAGTTGTTCACGGTAGTATCTCTTGTCGTTTCTGTGCATGCAGATGGCTGGCGGTGAGCCCCGAGCAGCTGGTGTTGCTTGTGCTGGCATCAGCGCTGGCCATCAAGTACATCTTCTTTGAGAACCGGGAGGAGTTGGAGCTGCACTTGGCCCAGCAGAGCCACCCGTGGGAAGAGAAGCCCTGCCTCGGGGATTCGACTGCTGGTGAGCACTCACTATCGCCTGCCAGGCAGGGTACACCTCATGGAAACCTTAAGGAGGCACTGAGGGCTACCTTCACTGAAAACTATAAGAATTGAATTGTAACTGTTTTCACGAGCAGACTCTCACCAAGGCTAAGCTACACAGCCGTTCAGTTAAAAAAAATGATGGCAAAGCCCTTTCCACTATATATATCACCAGTTTGAATTGAATGGTGAGCGAAAATGTGTCGCATATTGTCACGTCTTTAAAAACAATTTTCTCAGCACTGAATGTGCCTTTTCCACCAAAAAAAAATGCCAACAGGGCTACAAAGAGCCAAACAGTTGATTTTCACTGAAAATTAAAATTCCATGCAGTATTCCTCGATGTCCCTTTAGATTTCCACTTGACTGATCAAAGATATTACAGCTTAGTTCACTAATTTATGGTGGTCAGACATCAGAGATCACTATCTGCCGGTAGAGGTCCAGGAAGACACAGGGGTGGAAGTGCTGCTCCATTTTCTCCATTCTGTTCCAAACTGCTTTCCCTGCTCCACCCTGCTCCAAAATGCAATATTGCTCCAGAACTGCTCCAAACCTTAATGTTTTGCCATTAATAGCAGAACCTGGTTTTACCACTCAGTGGACATAGGAAGCTTTTCTGTCTGTAGTGAACTACTTGAGTTGTTCTAATGATCCTGCTTTGTAAACAAGCACATACTTCACCATTGAGCCTCTTTGTTAAGAACAAATGTGCCAAACCTGCATGAGGCAAAAGCATACTTGAAACTTTATAGGGCGATGTCACAAATGTGGATATCACTATAAATATTCACAAGAGTGATGGAAAGCCATACAGGGCATATCGCTAACTTGTTGAACTTAAGGTATCCCCAGCATCGCTAAAGCAAAAACATGAGGAGCCACTGGCACAAGCTATTGAAGTAAATAATCTGAAGAGAAGAAAATGCTGCCCTTGAGTGCTGTTAGTCCCCCGTACAGGCAACACTGACCAGTGCTCAGGTATTGATCGACACAAGCACAAGATTGAAAAGGATGCATACAAGAGAGAGGGCATAAACGTGCTGCTCATTGATGTGAACTCCGAACTAGGGGTGGTGCTTAAACACATCAAAGCACTTTGGTGAACTGCACGTTTGAATCTATCAAGTGGTTAAAAGCTTTCAATCCGGCTTGATCTTCAGATGTGAAGTGTAGAAAAAACAATTCCTTTTGCTAGTGTTGTTCCAATTGTTGCTCAGGTTAGCTGTGATAGTATTTAGAGCATCTGTACATGTTTTGGCATTTCGTCTTGCCTTGTCAAAGATGCATGCACAGTCAGCCAAGCATTGAAGTTAAAAAGAAAAGTAAAGAAGTTAAAAAAAAAAAGAATCAAAATGCTTTCTTTTTATATTTCAGGAATAGAAAATTGCAATTATTAAAAGCATTTGACCTAGAAACATGCTCCAAAACTCATTTTGCTGCTCCAAAGCTACTAATTAGAACTGCATTGAGAGGAGCCATTGCACTGCAGCAGCCTTGCAAGGGTTTTCTGCAAATGAAATAACTGATGCTCGGAGCTTGCTTCCACTTGTTTGGGTGTTGTGCAAAAACCAGGGGTATTGGGAGAGGGGGCGGTATTTCACTGAGCAGGCAACGTCACCTGCGGTCACTGGAGCAACATTGAATGGAAGGAGTGGCACTCACCTGGGTCATGTTGCAGCAAACTGGTGGCAGTCCTGGTTGGTTGGATTAACGTAGTGATGGGTAAATAGCGGTGCAACAAGGAGACGTGAAGCAGTGGAACATGGATGAGTCCTAGCTTTTTGCTGAATGTTTATTTCCAAAGAGTGAAGCAGAGCAACAAACAAGACAACAAAGGAAGGACGCACAAAAAATAAAATGCAAAATAAAACCGAGAGAAGGGCTGGTAAGAAAATACGAAAGGAGAACCCAGAAGTATGAGAAATGGCAAAATACTTAGGAGCCCATCGCGCATGTGCTACAAATTTACACAGAGCAAGCAATCTGAGGCAAGGAAAGCAAGTGTTGGGGCAAGGTGGCTAGCAAGTGGAGGCAAAGTAGGCTGTTGGAAGTAGAGAGCAGTGTAGTAGGGCTGAAGGGGCAGAGCAAAGGATGGATGAAAAAACTATGATCACTTTAACGATGTATCAGTGTAAACTGTAGTAGTAGAATGCTGTTCAGAGACAGCACCTGAACTAAATACTTTTTTTCTCCTATCACCGAGTGCCACACCTGAGCCCAAGTGCTCCCATCATGTGCTCCCTTCTTTTTCTGAGCGCTCCCTTCTTTTCCACTGTTCTCCTGATCTAGAGAGAGTGCTACGGCCTAGTTCCTGCAATGAACAACTAGGTCCTCTGTTAAGTGCGCGCCCTAATCGTGGACAGAAAACAAAAAAAAAAGGCAAACGAATGGAAAGACTGCGACGTGTGTGTGTGTGTTTACGTTTGTGTGTGGTGCGGGCGGAGTCTCTCTTTGGACTCCATCTTACATTCTGTGTGTATGTGTGTGCGTGCAAACGGAGCGGCCATGGCTAACGCCTCCCTGTGAAAGGTCCGAACTTGAGAGGAAGTCTGCGGGCTGGCGCCGCACGGACGGCCAGCGATGTCGGCTGAAGAAAAGCGTCGCTCCCGAGAGGACACCCGATCCTGCCTCAACCACCCCCAGCCGTGCCTGCGAGTTGTTTTCCAGGAATTCGGCGGGAGCTTGCTGCTACGCTGACGCCGGACGACGGGGGAAGAGCAGAACCCGGAGAGGGGGAGAAGCTTCGAGGAATCCGAGCGACACGGCAAACGGGAGACTCGTTTCGGGTTCCGTGACGAGAGGCCGCACCCTGACTGAAGTTGTGCTGCAATGTGTATAATAGTATAAATAAATTATGTATTCTGCAATTAGAGTGAATTCCAGTCCAGTTAAATATCAGGTTCTTTTCTTCTTCTTTTATTTCTTCAAATTTCACTCCTCTCCCGAGCTGACGCCGGATTCCTGGAAAACAACTCGCAGGCACGGCTGGGGGTGGTTGAGGGAGGATCGGGTGTCCTCTCGGGAGCGAGGCTTTTCTTCAGCCGACATCACTGGCCGTCCGTGCGGCGCCAGCCTGCAGACTTCCTCCCAAGTTCGGACCTTTCACAGGGAGGCGTTAGCCACGGCCGCTCCGTTTGCACGCACACACATACACACAGAATGTAAGATAGAGTCCAAAGACAGACTCCGCCCGCACCACACACAAACGTAAACACACACACACGTCGCAGTCTTTCCATTCGTTCGCTTTTTTTTTTTTTTTTTTTTTTTTTTCTGTCTACGATTAGGGCGCGCACTTAACATCCTCATTAATCACTCTCTCTGCCTTGTACCGTTGCTCGCACTCATACCAGTGAAGACTAAATCACTATGAAATTGTTGTGAGGATCATGAAATATATAACTGCTGTGGCCTGCACACATGCTTTCCTTCCGTCAAACACGGTTATTAGGAGCAGCATTGGAGAGTAGCCCCACATTTTTTCAGGCGATCAGAAAAATTTTCAGTACAGGCAGTCTAGTGTAGCTGCTTTTTCTTGTTTTGGAAAAACGTGCTACAGTGCATCCTGCATTATTTTGCGGCCACACTACCTGCCGAACAAGAGTGATGCACCATTCTTATTGCTTGGCTTCTAGTTTGAGGAGGAAAAAGCCTTTTGTCCCTGGCAACTTTTTTTTTTTCCCCTCATTGAGAATCAGCCTATAATATTTATTTTACTCATTGTATAATATTCAATATGTATTTTACATACAATTACATAATATTTGTATTTTGCATCTGTATATGACAGTGTAATGAGTTTCTTTCTACAATAATGGAAGAAAATTTTATACCAAACAGCGTGTCACTGTTGCCTGGGTGGCAGAAGCATAGTCAAGCTGCTGCTATGCAGCTTTTTCTTCTGTCTTCCTTTTTCGCCATGTATCCCTTCGTTGGTGAAAATAAAATGTGCATAAAAAAAAAAAATGTATGTAGTTGTTACTGTAGATTGCAATGCAACAATTTGTTTGACCACAGCATTCTGCCAGCACCAAGAACTGGTGAACAATACACAACACATGCCTGTTCAGCGTTGCAGCATCTGTGCAAGGGCCATGTGCCTTCCAGTCTTTCCTTTCTACAATGAGGGATGCACAGATTGGTGCCAGAGTTACTCCTGCATGTACATTCTCATATATTCTATTTCGAAATTTGACACTTGCTGCGACAGTTCAAAAAAATTCCACCAGCATTACTGCACATGCGGTCAGATATTACAGTGTAGCTTGTGCAGAGAATAAGCATGGCATCATGAACAATGAGGTATTACGGTTATGATTGATTACTGGACCATTACACGTTGTAAACTACATGATGCCTTTTTTTTTTTTTCACTTATAGATGTTTTTTAGTGCAGTTCTCCACTGTTACTTGTATTATTTTTTTCACTTATAGATGTTTTTTAGTGCAGTTCTCCACTGTTACTTGTATTATATTGATCTGGTCTACTGTGTTTTTGCAGTTAGTACTCTTTTGCTGTCTATTTGTATATGTCCACTGGTGCAGCCTAGTCTAATATTTGCGATTCTTTTGTTGAGCCTTTTACTGTTTTACTTAAAGACGTCAGGCCCTGGAGATAACTGCACAGACAGATGTGTTACACCACCATCTTGCAGGGGCAGATGTTGGGAGCCGCCCCAGCACACCTTCTACTCAGCCTGCTTGTCCAACCGAGCCCCGTGTGGATTTTGTCCTGGGGGCTGATGACTGCTGGGACATGGTGGATAAGGGCTGCCAGACAGAAGACAACCCCCAAGAAGAACCTGATCCAGAGCCCCGCAGTTTGGACGAGTGTGTCGCTGTGCTGCATGGACAGGTTGGTGCTCATGAAACAAATCAGGTGAAGTTTGTAAGAGACTTTAAAGTTTCACTAGAACACAGTTGTGCACAATGCTAACACAACTCATTAATTGAAACATCAGCAGATTAAAGCAAAGCAATTCAGTTTTTTCCTTTCAGGAGAGGGTAAAAAGGAGCAACAGCATTTCTGCCATGTTATTTGTGATCCTATTTGCCTACTTAAATGCCTGCAAAGGGTTAACACTGAAGGGTACCTTGGTACGGCTCGAATAATTCACACTTTTGGTTGTTTGTTTCAAGCAAATTTTAGAAATCAGTTGGCCGGGCATAATATTATTGAATATTACAGCCGCATAATTCGAGCTTTTTGTTGTACTCAAACGCTTCCAGCATGCAAAAGAGCAGTGGGCAAGATAGGATTGCAGCGATGCGTAAGCTGCAAACTCAAGCAGTTGTACCCTGTCTAGGTCTAGCCATTGCTCCAAGCGATCATGCAAAGGCACCCTATCGTCACATAGTTTCATCTTTCATGCATTGCTGGTCTTGGCTATTTTTGGTTTGGTTCGGTTTGTAGGGTTTAATGTCCCAAACCAACTCGGGCTATGAGGGACATCGTAGTGGAGGGTTCTGAAAATTTTGACCACCTGGGGTTTTTTAATGTGCACTGACATTGCTTTGTTATATTTAGAAGGCATTTTGCTATGAAGGAGCAAATTTTCATTCTTCCTGTATGCTGAAAAAGGGTGCTCATCGCAACCTGCTCATTCTGTTTGTGGTGAAGTCACCCTTACATGAGTGCTGCCGTTTATAAGGAAGCTCCATCACTACTGCGTCACATTTGTGAAGGAGGCCATGAAAGGCCTTACAATTTGGGTGCAGTTCAGCTTTGACATTCCCTACAACGGACGTGTGATACAGCATGACAAAATTGCAAAAATTAAACATTGGCGCATATTTTTCACTCAGAAGTAGACAGTCATTACCCTTTTTTATCAATTAAATTTACTGCATTGCAAAACTGTTTTTTTAAGTCCTTTATTAACAGGCAATGATAAGGCCTAAGATAAATTAGAAGCCATTAATTAACGGGGTTTTAATCTTCCGAGAAACAAGTGCACTACTGCTAACTTTCTCAACAACATAACCAATTGGTGACTGCTGATGGAGTAAACATATCAGTGCCTTCCAACCATATATATCATATTGCACTTGTTGTAGCTATGTTTGTGCATAAAGAAAGGCTCTAGTATACTAATTGTATGCACAGATATAGTAGTAAAGCAAACCATATTTAATCTTAGGTAATGCTAGGGCACACTTTTAATAAATCAAACAAATATCTGTGGTTCTTAGAAGTTTCAGTAATGAGAGTCTACTTTATGTAAAATGTGATAAAACAAAGACTCGTGTAATACTAAACTGGCCTTTAATCATGTGGCAAGTCGGGTACAGAAGCAGGCTGACACTGTGTGGTTCAGGCTTGGTCTCTGGGCATGAGTCATAGGGTAAATTCAGTTCTAGTATACGTATTGGTACACCAGCTCTGGGACTATGATGGGGATGGGTTGGGGAGTGGGCAGAAAGGTATCTGATTTTCTAATTGGGCGTTTGCCCCTTCCTGTCTGCACATTAACTGTGTGTGTTTGCAATGTGTGAGTGAAAGGTGTGCATGCAGGACGGTGCTCGGAGCCTGACCGATGAGGAAGTGCTTCGGCTGTGCGAGGCCCAACGGCTGGCAGCCTACCGCCTTGAGCAGGCAGTGGGCAGCGCCATGCGGGGCGTCTCCCTGCGGCGGCGCCTGCTGGAGCGGCAAGGGGCGTCACCCCTAGAGGGCCTGCCCTTCCACGGCTATGACTACACGGCCGTGCAGGGAGCCTGCTGTGAGAATGTGGTTGGCTTCCTGCCCGTACCCGTGGGCATAGCAGGCCCCCTGCTGCTGGATGGCCAGCAGTACCACGTGCCCATGGCCACCACAGAGGGATGCTTGGTTGCCAGCACCAACCGGGGTTGCCGCGCCCTGTCTGTAAGCCTGCCCCGCCCTGTCCTCAATGTTACAGTAGTTGTGGAATTAAGCAGTATGGGACAGCGTTCTAGCCTATTTGTCACAGAAAGTAGGTGCACCAACAAAATATTTTGTAGTGGGTATCTTCTGCAAATCACTGGAGCACTCTTGTCACATTAAAATTCATATCAGCCGTGGCTGTATCACAGTGGTTCTACTGTATGTAAGCAGCAGGTAACTTTGAAGTAAGTGGCTTGATGCTTTCTAGCATTGTGCTAAGAAATTTAGCCACAATAAGTCAGATATCACTGCACTAGTTTATTAACCTTTTTTAACGTGGCTGAACTTTGTAAAGTGTTAAGTTTTTAGTCCACATGCTGACAGTTCAGTGCTCTTACTCGAACCTTTTTAACGCAATAATGTTAAAGGCCCCGTTCCCCGGAAAATCCAGCATTGCCGGCATTGCGAGCAGTAACTCACAAGCATGTGGCTGGCAGGCGGTAGTTGGCAGGTGGCATGGCTGGGAACTATACATACATACTCGGTGGATTGTTTTTAGACCACATGACTGGAGCTGCCAGCTCGGGCATATAGTTCATTTGAGTTGAGAAGGTGAAATGAGAATCAACCTTTCAGGACCCTTGGATCTTGAGTCAAACACTCTACACACATTCGTAGGGACAGTCCGCAGTGGTGACCTTGGCAGCATTTTGTGTCACAATAGCATCTCCGCATGCTTAGATTTGATGAGATGTCTAGCGGGGGTGATTATATGGGAGCAGTTAACAAAGGGCCAAGTTCTAGGTGCAGTCTTAACAGCTTTGTTGTTGGTGCGGAGCTAACCGCTAGTTTCAGAAAAGCTTGGTTCTGTACACTGAAGAACGGAAAGTCCAGCACAATGTGACAGATTAGTTCAAATCGTTATAAAAAAAGTAAATTCTATACCAATTCTGCATCATTCGTGGCCTTTATTAGCCTGTTTTGGATAATGATTTTTGGAAATTAAATTAATTTTCAGTGCCTGTGAGAATCGTATTACAAGATTCTTATTTAGAACTTCATAGCAAGGAAGACAGTTGCTTAGCATTTATAGCTTTTAGCACGCTTATTTCTTTATTTATTTATTGCAAGTACCTACAGTGCCCATGAGGGCACTGTAGGTACTTGCAAGGGCATTATTATAAGGAGGATATAACTACCTACAATAACACATGCGAAGAGGATATTGGGAAACATGTCAGCAAAGTAACACAACACGTTTAAAAAAGACTAAATGAATTTACAAGTAGTGTCAGTGATAACATAACATATGTACATCGGCACAGCGCGGATAAAGGCACGAGACCTGGAAGAAATACATTAGATCATCAACTCAACAGCACTTCGGAAATCAGGTGCACAAACTACATCATTCGGAAGCTTATTCCAGTCCAGAATTGTGTTAGGGAAAAACGAATACTTAAATACATTAATGTGGCATTGATAACTCTTAATCTTTTTCGTATTGTCTAGTCTTTCCAAAATGTAATATGGCTGCTTTAGATAAGTGCTTTTATTAATACCGGTACAATCATTGTAAATGCTGTGCGAGAACTTCAGCCTGCAGATTTTTCTTCGGGTTGCCAATGTCTTCCACCCAATACAGTTGCGAAGTTTTGAGCTCTTTATATGAAAATTATAATTCCCTGTCACAAACTTTGCAGCGCGTTTCTGTACTCTAACTTGTCAGTGAGTGTACCCGAGAAAGGGTCCCATGCTACACAAGCATATTATAATACTGGCCTTACATTTGTAAATATAATGTTTCTTTTAGCACCTGGGGAGAGATTTTAAAATTCTGCTAGAAAAAATACAAAAGACTCGAAGCTTTGGTGCTTATCATTTTGCAGGCATTTGTTGTGGGCATTGCTGGCATTTTACTGGCCGGCTTCATTTTTTTTTTTTTCATTCAAGCATTGTGAACTATGCATGCAGTCGTAGTGTTGTAGTCTCTCACATGTGCAGTGCTTTTAACACAATAACAATGAAGGCCGCATTCTTCAGAAAATCCTGCTTTGTCGGTCGGTGTTGTAAGTGAAAAAAATGTGGGCATAACTCTGACAAGTGACATGGCGTACATCGACTGGTTGTGTGACGTCGTAAGACCACATAACACAGCCAAGTTGGCAGGCACTGCCAACTTGGGCTTCACCTTTGAGATGGGAGGGCGAGATCGGAATCCACTCTTCCAGGACCCTTGGATCCACAGTTAGACACGCTGCCTCTCGGTCACGCATATATATGCAGGGATTTATATCTATGTTAGGTGGCCTTTCACATAATGCAGTACCTTAAGGCTGTGTGCTAATGTAGATGTTTGGAATAATAATCACCAATTAAAGATTGCTGATTAAGCGAGTAGCAAAGTGCATGGATGTAAACAAGGATCTGCAAGTGGAGCTGGAAAATGGGAGCCATTAAAACTGTCGCATCACAATTTTGAGGGTAGAGCTTAAGTGTCCCCCAATTTTTTTTTCTTGCAGATGTCTGGTGGTGCCTTCAGCAGCGTGGTCCAGGATGGTATGACTCGTGGGCCTGTTGTCAAGCTACCCACAGCACAGCAAGCAGCGTGAGTGGCTTTCTTCATGCTTCACATTCACGCTTGCAACAAATGGCATCTCTCTCTAGGTGTCCATGCCTCTGGAGTGCAATAGCTCTGGTCTTCCCTCCTCAAAGCTTTATTAAATGCTTGTCATATAGTTAGAGCTGTTCTGTGTGGCCCTACAGCAAATGTGATGGGCTGGAAACTATTGTAAAACACAGTGTATCAGCTGTCCTTTTAGCAAGATGCAAAACTCTTTCGTTTAAACTGCCTCCCTCCGCCACACCCACACTTCCTTTCTGCTGCCTTAAAACACTAGAAGTGTTGCAGTAGCGGCATAGTGCCATCTAGAAACAGCTCCGGTTTCACTCGGAAGTGATGGGAATAACTCTGTTGCATTCCTTCCCGCTTGTATAGGTAGTACATATGGACAGTCTTCTGGGAAGCCTCTTGCAGAGCTTATGGCGTTTGCATTCCAGGGAGGTGATGCGGTGGCTGCAGAACCCAGAGCATTTTGCACAGCTTAAGGTGGCATTCGACGGGACCAGCCGGTTTGCCAGACTCCAGAAACTCCACACCAGCATAGCGGCACGGTACCTCTTCATACGCTTTGTCTCGGTCACTGGAGATGCCATGGGCATGAACATGCTATCCAAGGCAAGTGGCTATACTTTGACCCTTTTGACATGAAAGGGCTTTTGGGTGGCAGTACTGTACCTACGCGCATGTAACGTGCTGGCCTATTCAAACCAGCTACAACCAAGGGCTTGAAAAAAAACCGAGATGTCATGCAGGAATGTGGAGGCAATAGGCACGTCGATGTCATTAATATAAAGCAACTGTTTAGAAATGCGTGCAACATCATAGCCGAGCGCAGCTAGGCCTCCAACCCTTCAATGCACACAGTCACCCACGCAGCAGCGGCAGTATCTCTCATAGCCATGCAGTCACTGCCTGCACGTCTTGTTCTGCCAGTTCTGTGCCCGTTCACGCGTTTTTACTTTTTCTACTCCACTCGCCTTTTTCTGTGCCCTGCCTCGTTGTTCATAGCAGGCTGTGCCATCTTTCCACATTCGTAGCCATCCTCTTCATTCGTGCGCTCCGCACTGCTCGAAGGCCACTGAAAAGCTGGCTTCTTCTGGTTGTTAGCAGGCTTAGTAGTGAATCTTACTGTCATTGTCTTGATCACCAAGGAAAAAAATCGCATTGTTTCAATAGCCTAGTTCCAAATTTAATGCCAGGTATGTTAAATTAATGACCTGAGGAAAAAAAACACTTTATGTTCGTGGGAATGCCCAAGTATCAACTTGAATGTAAATTGACCTCCTCTGCCTACTCGTATCTCATAATAGTAAAAAAGAAAGGCATACCCTTAGACACATTTCACGGCGAAAATTTATTAGACGCTGGATTCCTCGTCCGCACTTGTGTCTTCATCACCAGTGTTGCAGTCACTTCTGCTGCAGTCACACAACTCTATCATCCCTTGAAATCCCACACTTTGCAAACATCTGCAACACAACAGTGCGTGGAGCTGCCCATGCCAAAAGTGCCAAACTACACACAACCACCACTCGGGCTCTTTTTGCACTCCTGATCCACTTAATAGGGCTCACCAACTTTTCTTACATCCATGGCAGCACTTGCACACTGTGAAAAAGAGATAAATTCTGTTTTTCTCCAAGTGTGCAAACCTCACCGTGACATGAAGACCTTAGTTCTTCCACGTGAGCAACGTAGGACTGTTAGAGATTCACCCAGGAACACCCCGATGCGCGGTCAACGCTAAAAAAATCATGTTCGCTTTCTGTTTTGTGTGGGAGACTTCCTGGACCATTTGATGTCATCAAGGGTAGTACGCTAGGAGGGCACATTGCGCTAATCTGCTAGATGGGTCCTGAAGGAGACTAGCTCACTGCATGTGTGCTTTTTCTTTATCTACATAGTGACAGATTATGGCACAATAATTATCCATCATAAATTGAGAGAACACATTTCATGGAAGAACACATGCACAGTGAACTTGGACATCATTCTAGAGGGCATGCCTTGTGGATTGGCATTTGATGGGGTTGTGCACACACATGGAATACTACTGGAATAAGGCCCACCGTGAAATGCTTCATTATGTCAAGGATGTTCAGATGCACTGAAATGATGATCACAATAAAATTTCTGCTGTGCATAGAAAAAATCCAAAGCAAATGACTGCAACTCATCTTGCTCACTTCTTTCTTCAACCTAGAAAGATTTAGCCTAGCGTTAAGGTTTTTCAGTGCCTCGTCATCTGCTGAAGGATGGCTTGCAAGCATCCCGCTCCCATTTGTTTAATACAGGAAGAAAGAAAAACTATGAAACATCATAAAGCATGTGGCAAGGAATGATGCTGAAAATTCCTTGTGTCGAAGTAAATTTCGGCAGTGGCAGTTCTTTTAATATTTCGTTTAGTGTTTACAATTTCGCAACAAAACCATTCAAGTAAGATGAAATGGAAATTTATTTTTATATAAAAACATTAGGAAAAAAATAAAAACTGAATGGGAAAAAGATAATGATGCCGAACATTTAAAATTGAGGGCCTGTGATGTCTAGTACGTTGTTCAGCAGCACAACAAAGCACATGTCTTTTCAGGGCTCTACTACAGCACAAGATGTGCACTTAATAGTGAATTTTAACAGAGAAATTCCTCTGCCTATCTGCTGGCCAATACTTCTCTTGTTGGTTTCTGTCACCCACCCATGCAGGCAAAAAGCCTTCGAAAGAGAAATCGCTACGGTGTACCCCAGGTTTTCTTTTTTTTTTTTTATTCCAGTATATTTACTGCATCGCTTCCATACTTTTTTATTTGAAACTGTCCTCTTGAAGCTGCACGATATGCATGAAATGCAACCGTCAATATTGGAGAGTTGAAGCACACAAAGCCTCGAGCAGCTTTCTGCAGGGATGGTGCTCCCATGGTCAATAACGGAGGTGCACCTGTATCAGTTAGCCTCAGACACCACTTCCTCTTGTGTATATGGAATATGCTTGGTGATCAAAAGTAAGCCCACTTAGGTTCAAGAAACCTGCGCGCTTGAACAGAGATGGTGGAGTGTAGTGTTACCAAATTAAATGGCCGCCAGATAGAGCCACTTCATACAAGTTAAACTTGATGCGGTTTTTAAACACATGCAGGACTTACTCGCAACACCTGTAAACCAATTTTAGACCCTGTAAAATGTAAAGCACCAACTCAATATGAATGAGAATTGTGGCTTAAAAATAAGGAAAGAGAAAGGAAGAAATTTTATGGAAAACATTACGGTAGTTGGCTTTTTTTTTTTTTTTTTCAGGATATGACAAGAACGAACAAGATGTTTAAAAGTGCAATTTTTGACATTTACTTTATCTTATAAAAAAACTGAAATCTTGGTTAAAAAAAAAAAAATCTGCTCACATTTCTTTCCTTCACTGAAAAATAAAGTTTTGCCACAAATGTAAGCAAAATTCAGCACACTAGAGCTTGTGAATGTGCGCATGTATTTGCTCTCTTGTATGTCTGAAAAATTGTGCGTGCACACACACACACACACACGCACACAAAAGATGACAAAAGAAAGGGACACACACAAGCACTCAAGTTCAAACCCTTTTTATTCTGTGCCCTTCTGCTGCCAGCCATTTCTTGCACTCGGAGATGGAGCAAGTCCTTGAAAGGCTTGTTCCAAATATGTTAAACTTGTGGCCTGCTGTGCAGTGGTTTCTTTCGCATGTCAGACCATGAACAAGCGCATAATGCTCATTGAATGTGCCATGCTCGTGAGCATCGATGAAGAATAACAGCCAAGTAAAACCGATGGTCATATGTGTTCAACAAAACGCTGGTTATGCTGGCCGCTGCTCATTGCTCAAATAGAGTGGATAAATGCAATATTGATGTCTGCTCTTCTATCAACTGCCTCAACTATCAATACACCTGAGAAATGCTGCTGTTAAGACTAGTGTCATTACGACCACGATTGGTGCTACAATTCTTTTATCAACTATCTCCTCTCCCATGAGCGACTTGTGTGGAAAAATATTTTTGAACAGGTGCTCTGTATCACCACATCCTGTAAGCCTTGAATTGTAACCATGCCATAGCACCTCTGATATTTGGTGCCTTGCTTGGGTTTCAGTTGTTTGTCAACCCCCCTGACTTAAAGATTCAAATTTATAAAACAGGTCTGCTTGCAATCAAGTAAATGCAGCATTCCAGCACCGCAAAGAAACAGAAGTTTTTTTTTTTTTTTTTTTTTCTGCAGGAAAGCTTCAGCATAGTACTCCGTAGCTTTGTTTAAACTTTACCTGAACTACAAGGTTCCTTATGGCAATTTATCAAGGTGATGAGGGACTAGACAAAAGCTGGACAACACAATGCAGCGTAGCTTCTGTGTGTATTAGCCAATACAGATGCAATACAACAATTTCTTTTTTTACCAGAGTGGAAAATACTATTCTGTTAATGAGTGTATGATGCCGCTGACTGCTCTTGCAGGGTGCAGAGGTGGCCCTCCGCAGACTACAGGAGGTGTTCCCGGCCCTGGAAGTGATCAGCGTCAGTGGCAACTACTGCACCGACAAGAAGCCAACTGCACTGAACTGGTGAGCCCGTTTGCTACTCTGGTAGCCTGAAACAAATGAAGTAGATGCCTTGCTGTCCTGTGGCTACCATCAAGACCAGAGAATCGATGCTTCAAGTAGATGCGCTGGACGAGTAGAGCTCTCACGATTAATGCTCAGGAAATTTCGAGTGAAGTAACAGTTAATAGTTTGATTGGGGCCCTGCCGTAGTGGGAAGTGCAAAAGAACATTACACAGTCGAAAGTAACTTTCTTGTTCTTGTTCCGCAGGATTGAAGGCAGGGGCAAGTCTGTCGTCTGCGAAGCCACAGTACCCGCTCGGGTAGTGAGAGAGGCAAGTGATATATATTTGCTCTAAGTACCATATTTGCTCAGTGTGCAGTTGCATTTTTTCCCCTGAAATTTTCATTGCTGCATGTCATACAACAGTGCAACTTATATTTAGCCAAAGACGATGTGCCACTGAGTGTCATCTTTTGCCATGATCATATAAGTATGTTGGAGCATAAAATAGATGTGTGAAACATAAAAGTTAAGTTTTCTTAAATCCTAGCACATGGATAGAATCACATAACCTTCCTGCTGCTGCATCCAGTCTATTCATGTTATCATTTCGATTTTGGCATTAATTTCGTCTCTCATGGAAAAATGAAATAAACACCAAACTACACGTTGAAGAATGGAAGTCATGCAGTCACCAGAAACGCTTCACGGAGGTAATATTATGTCACCTTCGAATTGGACACATGCATCTTACTCATAGTTTCATTCTCAAGAAAGAAGATAACTAATATGTGAAGACTGTGGACAGGGACTGACGATAAACCACATTTTAATTTCATGTAAAAAACTCGAAAAACTAGGGAAAGAGCATTTTACTCAATTTTACACCAAACAGATACCACTCCATCCATCACTTCTCCTAGGAGAAAATGCAATTATAGGCATTTCATGTGTTTTTAGTTTCTTAAAAGAAACATTTTTTCTAAACAAACTATGATATCGTAACACTTCATTCCTCAAAAAAAACAAAAAAAAAAACTACACAATATACCTTGTGCTTGGCGCATGATAGCCTGAGTTGCTTATGCGCCATAAAACACAACACAGCACAATTTCGTCACTTGACTTAGGACATGTCACATGTTCTCCTTGCTTAACATGATGCTGCCTGTGAGTTGAAGGATGCATGTCATTCAGTAGGTGCAAGAGAGTGAGAGCTGGACACCAAGGACAAGCATGAATGAGAAAATGATCTGGGACAGAAGCAAAGCTGCAACAATGCTCTGGTCTAGCGAACGAAATGGCTGGAGCTTAAGGATCATCTGCGCATTTTCAAAAGCTTTTTCAAGACATTTTCATTCTGCTTAATCAATGAACAAATGCGATATTTTTTTTTTTTTTTTGGTACAAAAAACCAGCTGCTTGCTGGGGGGGTACGATGTATGTAAAGGCACAACTTATAGACCAGAAAATGTGGTATGTTTACTAGAATGTTATTGAGAGCCATCATTATACACAAGTCCAACTGTAGCAGGCCTGCTAGTATGTATACATATGCTAACAGGACTCAAGTGTCACTCTTTTTCTCGTCACCAGCAACCAGAATGCCTACTTCAGATAAAGGCTTCTTCACAGGTTATTCAATTAGCCACATCCTTTTTTGCATTTATTAGCAGTAGTGAGATGGGAGTTGCCATTTTTAGGGAACGCGTGCTTTCACTGTGGTTGCTATGTTATGTGCCACATGATCGCATGATGTGATTGTGTGATAGAGCCTCATTGCCACAAGTGGGCTAGCATAATTGTTGAGTGCATTTAAATAAACAACTGTGCACTAGTACCTTTTCCAGAGCTGTGGGAATGAGGCTGTCATAGTTTCATTATAGCCTCGGTAAAAGGATGTAAGCCATTGGGGCTGAACCCACTATGCAGGTCCTGAAAACGAATGTGAAGTCTCTGATCGAGGTCAACATCAGCAAGAATCTCGTTGGGTCAGCCATGGCGGGCAGTGTGGGTGGCTTCAATGCCCAGGCGGCCAACATCGTCACAGCCATCTTCATTGCTACTGGCCAGGTAAGAGACAGTGTTGCCCTACTCATCCTTACTTATGCAACTTGTATTGGCTGCCTTCCAGCTGCTCATCGAGGACAACTCAAGCCAACTTTTTTTGTTGCGACACAGGTGAACCACTGTCTGCCCCTTTGAGTAGAGGTGGTAGGCTAAACTTTTGAACTGCTTCAAAAATTTTTGATAAAATTTTCAAGGTTCACTTATCTTCCTCTTATCGGAATAAAATCTAAATTTCATCACCTTGGCCCAAATAGAAAAAAAAGTAATAGCTGTATATCTAGCATTTAAGTATGTCAGCTTGGGAAAACTATTGTTTCAAGAATAATGAAGATACAGTTGTGCCTCGTTAATATGGACAGTTTGGTTTCCGACCAAAACTGTCCATAAAGCGAGTCATCCATAATAACGAGCATTGAATAAAAACAAAAAGGATTTTATTGAGAAAAGAGAATTGTAATTAACGACTGCTGTTGTACATAACTGTGTGCACTGGACTCAAAATTCCACAGAACACCGGCAATTTTGAGTGCATTATCCTTGTCATTGTTGTCTTAAAAAATTTTAGTGCAGTCTGAAACGACTCGCTTACCATGACACCCGTGATGTTGGGCTTTGTGTTGGTCGAACTTTCGAGCACGAACTCCTTACTGGCCGATGAATCAGCGTCTGATTCTCTACTCACCGCCACTTCCAAAATGGCCTCTTGACTGAGCAAAGTAGCCGCTAAGTAGCTGCTTAAGATTCTCCTGAGGCGAGAAAACAGCTGAGCTGTCGATACTAGTCCCTCGCAGCTTGGATTGAGTGAGATGGCTTTTGCCGCTTGTATTCACAGATTTCTTCGCGTCTACGTTCAGCTCTGTTCTTTTGCGTTTAACTACCGCCTTGCCAAAAGCCAGACTCAAGTTGGGGGCTACAGGCTCCTGATGCTGTGCACTTTTTTGCCTAGTTAACCTTTCTGCCTTTCCGTTCTGATACTTTCTTTTTTTGCCTTGTACTGTTTCTGTAAGGAAGCAAGGGAGTCAAGTTGGCAAGCTGCTATGCAGAGGGCTATCGAACATCCTATCTTCTTGGCGCCATTTTTATGTGTTCCCATAAAACAAACACTGCAAGCTGAAGTACAGTTTAGAACGACGGGTAGCCGACTACGACGGGCTCAGACCTTGTCAAGGCCGCATATCGTTGACTTAAAGCGAAGCCGACATACGGACCGCCTAGTGTGCAAAGATTGTCAGTTCGGCAGCGCAACAGGGACGAAAACCAGGAGCATGAGAGGGAAGCGCGTCCAGGACGGGACGCCCGGTCCCGGTTGCGTGTTCGTACGTCGCCTTTTTTTTTTTTGTCGCTCTACTTTGTGAGTGTGTCCTAACTCACCGAAAAGCGTTAACGGCTCCATGGAACACACATTGCGCTTTGGGAAAGAAAACTTCAATTCCCACCGCCACTGTAGACACTTGTCTTTCTTCCTGTCAGTTCTTTCTTGCGCTTTTACCGGCCTCTCTGTTCACGTTCAGCAGAATTTATTGCAACCACATGTTGCTGTTTTCCCGACTGCGGCGGCACTTCCGCTGCACCCAGAAATCTCCTAGTTCCCCCCTTTCGGGGTCTTTCTTACGCTGACCCTCGGTTTTCTGTGTACGTTCCGCTCCCCCCCCCCCCCCTCCCTTAGTACGGCTGCACGCAGGCTTTGGTTCTTTCCAACCCCACAGGACTGGTTCAGGCATCCTGCCATATCGGCTGTCGCGTGGGTTCGCGGGCGGCGTGCCTTTCTTTAACTTGCGTTCGGACTACTCTGCTTTTTTTCAAGCACTGTACATATTAACGAGACAAAAATACATGGACCCAAGTGGGGCGTGCGTTCTTCCCTTGTCCATTGTCCGGACAGCGAGTTTCCATATTAACGAGGCATAAATACATTGAAAAGGTTTCGTCCCCAGAAAAACTGTCCATAATTCGGGTCGTCCATATTAACGGGGGTCATATTAACGGGGCACGACTGTATACTAATAGTTTGGTATTATACCTTCTAGGTAGTTCATCCGTAGGATAAGGCCATTTTTGCAAAAATCTCGGCGCTTTAAAAATAAATGATTTTTGTTCTTAATCTTAGTCATTAATCTGAACATTTTTTCTCTTAGAGAATATTTAGGGATCCAAGAAGTACCTTCCTTGTTGCCGACAAAATTTTACTCCAGAAACCACCTTGAAAGCTGTTGGGGAAAGAGTTTGGAAATGATAGTTTCCCTAACAACTGTGTTGTTGCAAAAAGTGCAAACTTAGAAAAATTTCAACACGATGCTGCTCTGTGGCGATTGCTTCGAATCTTTTTTTTTTCAGCTTCACAGTAGCTTGTCTGTCCTCTTAAAATGCTTGCCTTAGTTGCATGCCTCTTCGTCTGGGCTTCATAAACTACCTCCAGCTTGTTGAACACTCTGGTTAACAGTTAGCCAAGCGCCTGATGGCGTAAAACAGCGCTTGAAGTTCACATGCTGCATTTCGGTTTACTAGGCAATCGGCAGTTGCCATTGACCCATAATATGCCTTTTCTTTTCTGCGGTGGATATGCGCCCCACCATTTGAGATGATTCATTTTACTGTGTTCTACCATGCAGATAACCAAACTTGGTGAGAAGTTACTTTATTGCTGAATCCAAACAGAAATTGGAAGACATTTTTATTTTATTTTTGACTAAACCGTGATTTTAGCCATGCACACCAATGTTTGGTGGCATTTTTCTTCTTGTTAATGATGCGTAAGTCATTCCTGTATATCGATCCGCACACAGCTTTTGCCTACAACCACTATATAATTTAATTTTCTTTTCTCACCAGTTCCGGTTTCGACATCCGAGGGATGGCTGTGACGTCACAATCATGTCTTGATGCCCGGCATGAAAAAAGGCGATATAATTGCTCATTCTTCGCTTGTAGTGATTCCTGTCCTTGAGGCAGGCTGGCTTTATCACTGTAGTGAAATCAAATGGCACAGCAATGATTATATCGCTGTATTTTCATCCCTCGCATGACCTAGACTTGACTGTGATGTCACAGCCATCGCTCGGCTGTTGAAGCCGAAACAGGTGAGAAAAGAAATTAGATTATAAATTATTCAGCAGTTGTAGGCGAATGTGACATGATCAGAGTACAGTAATGTCCTAGGCATCATTACAAATGATAACCAAAAAATTAGGTGTCTATAGTCCTATAACAAAGACATTTGCAAATAGGCCGAACATTTCACTGCTGGAACAACTGCTTTAAATTTCCAAACGGTGTCATCAGTACTCGACTCGGGCTCATTCCGCCAACCAGCTGCACCCATAAGTTGCAGACCAATCATTTTCATCTTTTGAACAAGGCAGTGTTGCCTTGCACAGAAGCTTCTCATCCTCTGGAAAGAACATTGAAGATAGCCGGTTCCTGGCTCAACTGCCACCTAGAGATTACTGTACCCATGGAAACTGTACTGGCAGTCGTTCTAAATAAACTGAACATGCAATAAAAGTCTGCATTACATACTCTTCATTCAGCAAGGGCCAACGTGTTTCATGCAGTTCACCGTTTCTCCTTGGGATTTTCCATTTAGCATTAGTTGCTTGGAGCCTTTTGCCTGCCTGGCCTTTAGTAGCTCTTGTGTACGTTGGCTTACCTGCGGTTGCACAATTTTCAGTTTTCTGGTGCTTTTGGTTATATAGAGGCTATACCACTCCGTTCGCATCTCTTATCTTAGACGCACAGTCCAATCATTGTAGCATCTCCTTATTTGTGAACCCAGGACCGTTCAGCACCATAGTAGTAGTGTCCACTTTGTAGGTTGCTGAAGAAGTTGCTCGTACAGCAGGTCTGATTGAGCAACACTGAAAGTCGTGGCATTTGATGACCTGTGCACGAACATTGCCTTCTAGGACCCAGCACAGAATGTGACAAGTTCGAATTGTCTGACACTGGTCGAGGCCTGTGGTGCAACGGGCCAAGACTTGTACATCAGCTGCACCATGCCTTCCATCGAGATTGGTACCGTCGGTGGAGGAACAGTGCTGCAGCCACAAGGAACCATGCTTGAGGTATGTAACCTCAGTTTAAAAACCACCCTTTTAAAGTCATTGAAGTTGATATGAACAGGTATTATATTCAATATTGCAAGACGCTCATGTATACGGTGTAGGCACAGCACCATACTGTGGTGTTTAGTTCGACCTGTTGGTGGTGGTAATGTCCTCTACAGTCCTTGCGAGAGAAATGTACTACAGCTGTGCACTATACTATGCTAGTATAGCTACAGCTATACTGTAGAAATACTATACAAGCCCAGATGATAAAAAGGAATACATAGCCCATGGAGGCAGTAGCAAATACCTCTCCCAGGTGGCCCTTCAGAAGTCAGTGCATTGACCGAATTTTATGACATTGCGATGAATCCCATTTTACAAATGCACCTGCCATTTATGAGATTTCACATTGGGAGACGTAACCGCGACATGAGAACTAGCCAATGCCATCGGCAGGACAGCCTCTTTTGAGGGCACATTTGCAGCTGAATTTTAGTTGTACCCTCCTTTAGACAGGGACAAGCATTCCTGCCTGTATATGTATTTATTTTGAGTCTATTTTTGCTGCTGATGATGCGACCTTGAATGACTCCCACCTTCTTACATGATTGACACAAACTACAAGTAATATTGCTACATATATTGCTGATCACACTGTGCAGTGAATAATGGACATGTGGCACCAAATGTGTCCACCCCTGCGATAGTGAAGGAGACTTGCATTTACCAGCCACCACCTTTTGCAGCTCCTTGGTGTGCGAGGCTCAAGTGAGCAGCCTGGTGCACATGCCTGCACCCTGGCACGAGTGGTGTGTGCCACTGTGCTGGCTGGTGAACTCTCCCTGCTGTCAGCCCTGGCAGCAGGACATCTAGTCAAGTCTCACATGAGGCATAACAGGTGCGTGCTAGATTATTTCTTATCGTGTGGACTCCGTTTGCCGACAGGGTGTCCCCTGTGCGGATAATTCAAACCTTCTGGTCCCTTGAACGTCTATATAACGAGCTTTTATTGTACTTATATATGAAGGCTGCACCAAATTTAGTACCATAGATAATAGATGCAACTAGGCTTGGCTACGTTTCACTTCAATCTTTACTTCTTTTATCAGTTATCCAGTGGCAACTCTGTTCATACCTGAGCATGTTTCTCACTTCTGTGTCAATAGCACATTTATTGAGCACAATTGTAGTGTGATTGCCTCCACTTTGCCCAGGTCAAGTGTTAACGTGGCTCAGTCAACAGCAGATGACGAGTCTCCAACAAGCCCCAAGACCATTGGAGGACTACTCGCCCCACACTAGCATATGCTGCAACACTGGCAACTACGACTCGTCAACAAGTGCTGAGCTTGTTGAATAAAATGGGAGCACAGATCACTCTGGTTGCTGTCCAGGGATGAAATGGCACTGTAAAGTTTTACACAGCACACTAAACTACTCCACCTTCGAACCCATGCCACCTGACTCCTTTGCATGACTGTGTAGAAAATAAGACACAAAAATGAGCACTACTGGACATAGTTTCCAAAAGCTTCCCTTAGTCCTTCTTTACAGTAATCCTTCTTTGCAGTAAGGCATAAACTGCCTCAAACTTTATTTTTTGCTTGCAATGCACAGATGCAAGGTGCAAAAATGAGTGCTACTACTACTATATGATGCTTCCAAAAGCTTCGCTGAAACCTCGTCCGGTGCGTGAAGAAAAAAAAAAAAAGCATGTAGTGCCAACTTTGCATACAGACATGAACAAAAGCCATTTTCCGCTAGCTTAGACCACTTCCAAGTGACATGCAGTGCAGCAAGCCATATTTCCCCGAAGGGTAAAATGCAGTTCAAAATAAAAAGGCAAGACCTCTGTCCATTCTTACGCAAGTGACAGTCTTTCTCGCCTCTGAGTAGCTCCCGGGTAGAGCTTTGGGGGCGTTTGAAAGAGACATTACAGAGAAAAGGGTAGGAGCATTAACAGTGTAAGATTTGTGGTTGTTTAGGAAAGTGTGTGTTATACTACCGAGAACAGTCCATCAGGGCACCCTAAAGTGCAGCAGCCACATAGCGAATGCAACAGTCGGGATAAGGGGCAGCTGAAAGTCACAGTTGTTCTCGCCTCCTTCTCCAGCTACCTCTTATCCAGACTGTTGCATTCACTACGTGGTTGCTGCACTTCAGTGTGATGGACTGTTCTCGGTTAGTATAACACACACTTTTCTAAACGACCACACATCATGCAATACAGTCGAACCCGGATATATCGAACTCGAAGGGGATCGCGAAATAGTTCGATATATCGATAATTCGATATACAGAAATCTGCTTGTGACGGCACTTACGATGCGAAAAAACGATACCGTATTTGTCGCGTAATTAACCCACTCGCATAATGAACCCACCCTCCACTTCTGCACCGAAAATTTGAAAAAAAAAAAAAAAAAATGCGTGAAGGCCAGCTCGCTCACATGCAAGCGATTGAGCGACCTCAGCGACGAGCGGCTGCGACAGAGCAAAAAATTTCAAACTTGTTGGAACTGCGTCCCTCTCGCTGCTCGAGCCACCGCAGCAGCTGAAAACAAGGTTGCTGTGTCGCCGCGGCAGAAATCGCCAGTGTTTTCGCTTGCATGTCGCACTCCGTTTGGGTCGTCTCATCCGCAGCTCGTTTCTTGGCAGCGTGCCAAGATGCTGCGCAGCGATAACGTCCTGGCGCGCGGGGAACGAGCTTGCGAACTTGGCAGAGTGCCCGTGATGGCTTGATTGCACAAGCCTGGTTCGATTTATCACGCCACGCTTGAGACGCGGGCGTCATGATCTTAGCAGCTGACCGACTCCACCAAAAATCTGCCGCTTCTTAACGTCCGAACAGCACAACGATAAGAAAGGATGACTCGGAAGAAAAGAAAGCAAGCAAAAAACAAAAACAACAAAAAAAAAAAAACGCTGCCGCTTTTTAACGTCCGCAGGCGCCATAGCCACGTCAGCCGCCGCGCGCAGAGGGTTAGCAACACATGCTGGAGAAAGCGTCCGACGCCTGTCTGAAAACGGGCTGAGCTGGCTTGGCGCATGCGTAGCGCGTGCTGAAGGAGAGATGGCTCGGCAAAAGGATGGGCACACCCACGCACATGGCTTGCAAACATCATGGGTTGGTGCGCGGGAAGCAATAACTGCAGATGCGCGCCTTTGGGGAATGGGCGCGGCACTGCCCAGACCAGCCGTCGCCGAACTGTCCCCTTTCATTCCTTCCGCGCGTGGCTTGAAAACGTCACGCGGCAAACGGCCAAGGGTGATGCGATCGTCTTTGGGGAAGGCACACTTTCCAGTGCGTGGTGCGGAGTTTGATATATCGAACGACCGATGAAATTAAGTTCGATATATGACGCGGCTTTCCTATACTTTCACATGGGATTTTCAAGGGGATATTCCGTGAGTTCGATATAACCAAAATTCGATATATCTGGGTTCGACTGTATTACCGCTCCTACCCTTTTCTTCGAAATGATGCTTTTAAACACCCCCAAAGCCCTACCTGACAGCTCTCCATATAGTAGCATATACATAACAATCCATCTTTCTGCCAACCTCCAAAAAAGCATTTCACCATCTGAAGACAGTCGACAGCACCTTTCAGGTTTCCCAATCAATTGGTGCTGCTAGCCACTTGTACCCAGTGCTCGTATGTATTGAGTGGTTGTAGGTTACTACAAGATATCAGCGTCATAGCTGGTAGTCTTTGCTGTTCAATAGAGATCACACTTCAAACCTATCTACCATCCTTCCTCAGGCAGTGTACACACACCCTCGTAACCTCTGTTATGTACTGTCGGGGATAAAAGTATCTGGATAGCACATGTGACGATTTTGGACTGGAAGCAAGATGTGAACGAATCACCTTATTTCTCTAGCACACATGAAAGAACGAAAGTCCAACTTTCACATCGACAGGTATGGTCCGAGGCTTCTAGCTGATACAAAAGTTATGCGCTTTGGTTGCTGTTTGCGTGGTCCTGGCTTTTGTCCGCGGTAGTACTATTTTCTTCCCTGCAATCTAACCCTTGTGGAGGAGGCCTCCAGTGGCTGCTGCAGGTCAGAGTGGTTTTTATCTTGGTGGTTGAGCACCACTAGCCCAACCAGGCTTTACCAACATTTGACCAGTGCTCCCACTGTGCAGAACCTAGCTTCCGATACTACTGCATGGCACCTATTGTAGACTCTTCTTGCAACAGTAGTGGTAAGCACCCAGCTTGTTTGGAAGGCTAGGCAGTACTGGAACTCTTCTGTGTGCGCTTGTGGCCGAGAGAAAAAGCGTAAACATGCAGCAAGTGTGCTTCTTTGGACCAAACAGGACTGCACTTCTCACTGTAACCTTCTCTGACCTGCTGCAGTGGCTCATCGGTTACTGGTTAGGGCACTCAAGTGCTGTTCATAAGGAAGTGGGTTTGATCCAGGCGACTATGGCCATATCTCAATGGAGGCAGAACACAAAGCGTCTATACACTGTGCAACATGAGTGTGAACTGCAGGTGGTAGAAACTACCAAGCCTCTCCACTACATCATCCCTTATTGCCAAATATCACTTGAAAACAGGCTTGTCCTGTAATACTCTCTAAACCTGTCGTCGTTATCTGAACTATACTCCATTTATCTGGCTTGATTTTGCTATAGGGTTTAACATCCAAATCTACCCAGGCTGAGGGATTGTGTAATGGAGGCCTTCAGAAATTTTTACCACCTAGGGTTCTTTAATGTGCACCAACATTACACAGCACAGAGGAACCTGGCTTTTCACTTCTATCGAAAAGAGGCTTGTGCGGCTGGGATTTCATCCCGCATCCTTGGGTGCAGCAGCCAAGCGCTCTAACCACTGAGGGTACCTACATGGGCGTCTTGCTTTCTGCCTTTACCAAAAAGTGGCTATCACAGCTGGGATCGAATTCACGCCCTTGTTTACCGCACTAATCACCGAGCCACAGCAGGTATTTTTTTAATCAATCTTCTATGCCGTGCAGTGCAATGCATGAGAAAGCAAAAAGGTTTTCCCTTTTCTTAGGGTACAAAAAATGCGCTAGATCTGACTTCAGCTTTAGGTTCGAAAAATTATATAATGCCCATATAAAAACCGCACAGGTAAATGACAGTGGGCAAGCATTTAAAGTTTTGAAACAAAGATGCGAAGTTGAAGTGGAGGAGGCATAAAGGCAAAATCCACAGAATAGTTCAGTACAGTGACAAGCCTTTGTGCTGAATGAACTTCCTTGATAAAGGAAATAATTTTTATTCACCGTTTGTCATACCAGCACGAGAAGTTAGGCCAGCTAATCTTGGCTTATGGTCAAGCACAGAGGTGCAACAGCAGTGCCAATTGTGCCATTTTGATATAGCTGAATATTTCTGCGCCATAAGCATAAAATTTGCCATACTTGGGGACGACTTCCTGTGGCCGTAATATGGCCAGTCATGTTTCGGACACTGCAGCACATATGAATGCCATTTTAATTAGTTTTTACTTTGAGATGGCATGACGCCACTCCAATGCCTACTCATAGCTTTTTCTCATGCATCTAAGTGCCTCTTCCACTCTTAAGCCGAAACGTTGCGGTTTGAGGGTGCTTCACCGCACAGGTCACAGCTCGTGTGGTATGTGAAGCATCTCCGTAACGCAAAGGGGCCATTAACGATTGGCACCACTGGTACAGTTTCACACTGAGAAGAGGGCCGTTGTGGTACATGCGATTTTGGAGCAATACTTCAACACTGTGTTTTAGGCACTGCATGTTTTTAATGGGTGTAGCTGTAGAATTTTTATGCGGCTCTTGGAAGTTTTCAGTATTTTGCTGGGCCATTCATGAACAGCAAGGTTGTTCTTATGCTGTCTCATTGATAGGCTCACTTTCCCGTCGTCAGATGGTGCAGGAGGTGCATCAGTTATGGCTTCTGTGTTAGTGCTAAGGTGGTACATGTGAAAGTTATTTCGGGCGTCTGCAGGTTAGGAAACGCGCAGCAGCATTGAATTTCATGACGCCGCAGTGGAGGTCAAGACTGCCAAAATTAATATTTATGGATGCTGGAACATCCTGCTCTGTGCACGAAATATATAACCTAATATCCATAGCCTGCTTTCCCTTAATTAAAATATTTCTAAAACCACCTAGTCATCACCAGCCCACAGAAAGCGTAAATCAAGGGCTGAAGATGTGCACGCTCGTCAGTTTTCTTTGCTTACGACTTGCTCTTTGATCTGCTTTCGGCATTTGCCCTTTCGCCTTTTGGTTGCTGTTTTTCTTTGTCTTTTTTCTGCCTGCTTTTGAATCAACATTCTGTCTGTTTTGCTTTTGTACTGGGCTCGCTTTTGGTCACAGGCTGATCGCAGTCACAGCTTCAAATTGAGCTCTTCTGGAGCTTCCCTTTCACGACACAAGCTGTGGATTTCGCAGACAGTAAAACATTGCTTATGAGTCTTGCGAGCAAGATAAGATCCCGTGATTAAGATTGTCAAACCGTGCTAGATTTAAAAAAAAAATGAAAAAAGAAATGCATATTCTTTAGCTTTTTCTATTTTTTTTCGGTCCTTAAAGTTTGATAAATTCTTTTTCTTTTTTAGTGTGATAGCATGCCTTGCAATACAAACTGCTCATTTACAATATAGGTACACGCGGCGCCGGTGATAGGTGGCCCTTGCTAGATTTCCTTTGGATCACACTTATACGGTTCTATATTGACATCTTTTCATTTTTTGTGCCGAAAGTAAGGTTTCTTCCATGTTTAACGGCTGCAAAATTTGAATTCATGCTGCAAAGTGCAGTATACTTTTTTCCTCTGAGCTGTTACAAACATAGATTTTGCTGCTCCGAAAATTGCTACAAATCCTACTTGAGCTATTGCATCCCTACAAGTAGCACATAGCTGCAAGGCCTTAGTTAAAAGCTAACTTGTGGGAGGTGCACAGAAAATTTGCTACAGCTGTGTGCACATTTATAAAGTGTGAGAACAGTCTGCAACCTGAACTGTGTTATTGACCCCTAGTCTGTCTTCAATGCCCTAGCATGTTTGATCTCTCTGCAAGCATCTGAGCACATGCTGCAAACATGGCAATAGATCACAGAAGGTAACATTAGACAGTAACTTGGCTAGTCCCTTCATATGGCAACATTACACACTGGTTGAACCAAGTACAGGACGCTGATTCAGACGCAGGGTCTTATGCAGTTTACACTATCCAGGAGTTTTTCACAATGGGTCAGATGTGTTGGGACAGCAAAGTACATTGACACCATCTCAAGAGTGTGAAATGCAACAAAGCCAATCACAGCAGCCCTTGTTTTAGGAGCATGACATATGGAAACATTGTAGGTCATTCCATGCAATGAACACTTGTTCATGGTTTAAGGGCAAGGCACTTGTGGCATATGATCTTGTTGTAAAATTGTATATTTACAAGTTTCTGCTGACAAGGGCATCTACATTTCACCACACTGAGAGATAATAACAGGAATTTTCGGCTTGTTGTTCGGTCCAATGGGAACATTTTCGATCTTCCTCATGACCAGTAAGCCATCGAGAATGCGACCTGCGTTTGAAATTTATGTTACCGCTGAACGCGGACAAAAAAATTAAGAACAAAATCACTTTTCTATGCTTACCGAACACAACGTGTTTCCCGTCCAGAAAATCACATCGAGCACATGTAATAAAGAATTGGCAGCCGTTGGTATCCTTGCCACTATTGGCCTGCATGGATGAGCATAAATGACACATGCTGTGGCACTTTGCTGACACTACATTGAAGAATCCAAACTCAGTACCATAGAAAGCAGGCCAGCCGCATCGTGCTTCATCTGGAAGTTTTCATCGGGAAAGGCTCCACCGTAGATACTCGTCAATCCCATGCCATCACCCTAAGATCAGAATCGCAAGCGTTTGAATCAAAGAACGACGAAAGGTAGGCCACTTACGTTGACAAAGTCCCCGCCTTGAATCATGAAGTCCTTGATGACGCTGCGATTAAGCATATCGAGACGTAAACTAGTGGCCCCTGCCACCATCCAGAGACGCTTACCGATGAAATGTGGAACCTTTGTAACCAATCGGCACCCCGTCCTTCTTATACTCCCCAGTGCAGAATTGCCTGCGAATCGTACCTAAGATAAAAACCAGTCGCAAACGTCAACGGCCCACTTATTTCTGATTACCTGAAGTTTTCTGTTGTCCTGGGAACCACGTCGGCAAAAAGCTCCATCTTCATTCGCCCAACCTCCTGAAAAACACAAAAGGCAACAAGAAATGTTGGTGCGTTGCCATTTTATTAAAGTTATTGCGAAGTTGCAAGCACGGCACTGAAAGGCTCAGTGAGTACGACCTTCGTTCATCAACCACAAAGCATCACGCTTCAATCATCACGCATAAGCGCAAAACTACAAGAACGACAAAGCAGTATGCGCTCCATCAGCAAACGTGCCAGCGATACCATGAAATACGCACCGTGGAACCGATGGTAATGTCAAAAAACACTACGGGGTTGTTTTGATGCCTAAGCTGCTGCTGAAGTTGATTCCAGTTTGCCATTGCTATTATGATATCAAAGAAACAACTCTTCAAATTCTAAAGCTACCAATGTGCAGGCTGTAGACAAACCACCACGATACAAACGACGCGAAACGGCGCTAACTTGGCTAACTGACGTCACGAGCACTGTTGCTTTCCGTGGAACGGCACGCCGTCAGACTATGGTGCCTGGAAAGACTTGCAACTCTTTCCAGGGACCATAGTCAGACGCCGTGGACCTAGAGTTACTGTATTATGCTACCCACAGCGGACATCTCCTGTTGCCATTAAAACATCTCTCCAACAAAGGAGAGAAAGGGCGGATTGGGTTGAGGGAGAAGGCGATTAGGAGCTAGGAGTACCGTGATCATCGTACTATAGTCACCGTAATTAGGGTAATTAGGAGATATAAAAATATAAATCTTGTACTTTCAGTTGTAAAGGAGGCAAAATTAAAGCTACACAGAATAGCTTCATAAACAATCCTTTCTTAAAAGTAAACATTGCGCCCATTCGACGTCATCCTGATCATTATGAGTATCACCGGTATCACTTCGTTTTGGTTTTGGTTTCGATGTTTTTGTTATTCTAAATAGGCTGAACGAAAAGAAATGTAGCAAGCAATAAGCATTGAATCATCCACACACTTGTGTAGAACACTCAAACAGCATGCTCTGTTCATCATATACAACGATCACTGGTTGAACACGATCCATGGAATGTGCATGCACGATCGGCCGTAGAATGAGCGTGGCGAGTGGACATATCGGAGGACGAATTACGCAACGATCACAAAAACCACATTGCAAAAACCAGTGTCTCCTTGTATTGTACTACCTGCAGCGACCGCTTCACTTCGTTTTCACTGAGGGGTAAATTGTTTAGATACTAATAATGCAAATAATATGCGCGTATCAATGCAAGATCGAGTAGGAGATGGTCGGGTGCTCGCGACCACTCGGACCCGGCCCTCACGTTCCACTGTCGGCATTGCCAAAACTAGGCACTATACCAAAACTAGACTTCTTATAATATATATATATATATATATGCAGATCAATTAAGGGCAAATGAGGGTTCAGTTGTAAAGGAGGCAAAATTAAAGCTACACAGAATAACTTCATAAACAATCCTTTCTTAAAAGTAAACATTTAAAGTAAAGTAAACATGCAGTGACCGCTTCTTTCCTTCATATATATATATATATATATATATATATATATATATATATATATATATATATATATATATATATATATATATATATATATAGTGATTTAAAAAAGTCACAAATCTGCAAATTATAAACCCACGGATTTCGGACATTTTTTTTTTTTTTTACTGAGGTAACGTGCCTCGCAGCATAAAATAGCTTTTATAAATATTGTAAGAATTTAATCCGCGGGTGATCGAATATGCGAAATGGCATCGCCTCCTCTGGAGGCGGCGCTGGAAATGGTCACTGTACATTTGACAAAATGTAGCTTAATTATTTGACTGTTTCCCATAACGACCTGTCACTTCAATGTTGGGAAAAACTGAAGCAATAATGACAAATAAAATTTTATTTGAAGAGAGTTGGTGAAGCACGAAAAACACAAACTGTGTTGAATTTTAACTGCCCACTGTTTCATGAGAACAGAACGAACCAGCCGAACCATTCAAGGCTGAGTATCCTGGAGTTGGCCTGAAGCGCCAAATCACACCGACAAGCACAAATATCACAGCGTGGTGAGCAAATTATCAAAGAATAATTTAGTACAGTCAACGGAACGGCAAAGAGTAGCAGACGGCAACATCGGCAACATCCCATCGCTGCCCTTCTGTTTCACGCTCCTACCACTCGGTGCGTTACTGAATAAGAAGTCGGCGCTAGTGTTCAAAATGCGTAGGCGTTGCGTGATAACTTGTGGACCAATAGAAAGGAGGCACGGATTTCAGTTACCTTCTCGTTACTCTGCGTTTATGCCGTTTAGGTTATTCATGTGAATTCTGCTGCCCTGTTAATGGCCTAGCATATACAGCATTTGGCCTGCCATCTGCTCCCGTAATTGACCAGTGCTTGAACAAAAGCCAAGAAACAGCGCGCTTCATTTATTATGACGTCACTGCCTCAAAAATTAAAACTGACGTCCTCCGTGGAAATAGCAGCGCGCCGGGAAGTGGTAGCCGCGGAGAGCAGATCGCCGCGTTTGCAGGGGGACGAGGCGGATTCGTACACCATCGTGCATTTTATCCAGTGCCGTCCAGGATAAGCGGACGAACGGCGCACAGCCGCGCGGATAGTAGTGTGTCGACTTATGTGCCGCAGTTCGCTACATTTACGGGTCGTCCAATGGTGGACTTCCCGAGCGCGACAGGGGTCCTGTCGACACAAGCACTGACGACCGGTAGCGGCTATGCGCTGCAAGGTAAGCCTTTCCGACGTGCCCATCGGGCCGGCACCTCTGCCGCCTCTGGTTGGCTTCGGTGCCCGCTCACCCCTAGCAGCGACGTATCAAAACGCGCCACTCATGTATCTGCATAATCGATCACTCGAACAACGTGCATGGCACGATGCTCGTCGCTGGTCACGTCACGAGTACGAGACCACCGCACACGCACCTGAGTAGACGCGTCGCCCGCAAAAGGTCGCTATGCGTGAAGTTAAGCCGGGCGCGGACGAGCTACTACAGGCGCCTCTTTAAAGGGGCAGGGAGTGCGCTTCGGAAGGAACAAGCCATGAGTGCCTGGAGACGATTGGAGTTGCGTTCGCCGATCTCCGTACGAAATCTACTAGATTGTTTTTCTTGGTGATCACGCGCATAGATTATAGCTGATTATAGCGTGAAGTTATTTCCCGTACCTCTCTTGAAGGTTTAGGCCACCGCACTTATTCATTCAGTAGTTGTAGCGGCGCCACCATCAGCAAGAACCAGAGAAAGCAGAAAGGGCTTGAATTGTACTCTGTGTAAGTCCGATCTTTTTATACAATCTCCTGACGTTATTAGCGCGCGGAAGGTGCTGATGAATCGGTGCGATGATAACTTTCGGGGCGATATCTGCAGGCCAGCGGCACCCTTTAGCTGCTTGGTAGGCGGGACTCCAGTTTTTATAGCATTAAACTTTATGCTGAACGTGGAAATACATCTTTTGTAAAATGTTTAAAAACATGGTCTGCTTGAAATTTGCATTAAACACGACGCGGTTTTGTTATTGCTAGATGTAGTAGTGTTTATTGTTTAACTAACTGCTAAACGAGAATATAGTATTTGGTTTTTTAGAGTTGGTTTCGCGAATTACGCTCGCGTTCTGGCAGGTCTGCAGCTTAGAATCGAGCTGCATGCAAGCATTTTGGCTTGCTGCGAACCACCGCCGAAAGAAAACAAACAAAACAAAAACAAGCCCATAAATACACTCTGTGTTGTCAGAACTTCCTTTGGCTGATTGACAGATGTATCCAGTGACAGAGGTAGTTTTTTGGGACAAATCTTCTGCGGTTTGAGTTTGCCTGCCTGCTAAAAGGCTGACTATTACATCAGATTAGAGTTTCTTTTCATGCTGTTTGAAATCGGAAGGGAGAGCCACAAACTGACCCCATCAGTGGACACCTTGTACGGAGTAGATCGCCTTGGGAATAGTGTCCAACACACCACGCATCTGTTAAAGTAACACTGCCTGGAGATGGTGCAAATTATCCATGCTATCACTTTAAACTTATCTGCTTGCTTACCTCAATGACTGTGTAGAAAAGCGTGTGAGGTCTGTGGCAGTACCTGGAAATTTCCAAAAAAAGATGTGAATCTTGTGTTTGCAGCTCCCTACCGTTCTTCACAAGTTGCACACCGGAAAGAAGTATGCAACCATAGCCATCAAGCTAAAATGAGTGAGAGCAGCAAAGAATCCACAAGTAAGTAAATTTACAGTAGCATGTTTGTATTGCATGGCCATCACACATTTTGGTAGTATTGTCACGGGTTCTTTCGCTACCCGGACGGCAGTCCAGAAGGACAAGGTTAAAGGACGGGGTCGGGGCGCTGAGGCGCAGGAGCCTGAGGACAGGAGCTCGATCAGGCAAAGCAGCGGCGGCCCAGAACCACGCGCACTCCGCACAATCTTCCTTTCCTTCCCCTTCACGACTGACACGGTTAGCACGGGTGACAATGTTTTCATGACACTATTTTTAGTAAATATGTAGATGCTACAACACTTACTCGCATGTTCGATGCTGTGCATGAGGAAAATTGTGCAGATGAGCAAGCTAATCCACATATATTCCTCAGACAATTACACAAATGCAGGTATTTTTTTCCTGCTAACCAAGCTAATTAAGTTTCTACGACTCTATATGTGGTGTCATATAGGCTTTTGAGACAAATGTCTGGTCATATACTGGCCCAACAATACAATTTGACTGCTGTTGCAAAGGGCGAACAATGTTCATAGATGTTATTAAACTCCTGATTTACAGCCGTTTCCTGTTCAGTGCTAAGAAATATCATTACAGGAATGAAGCTCAAAGGCACGTTTAGTGCAATCTTGTCCTGCGTGCCTACACTGTAGTGCTGGAGAGCCCACCCGCTCTGGCAAAAGTGCAAAACTTGTAAAAGTGCAAAACTTGTAAAAGTGCCTAGCTTGCAGGCCGTATGTTTTTTCTGTAGAAAGGAACTGGAGACTGCAGTGACGGCACATCGTACAAGCCAATCACAGTTACCCAAGTATTTTGCAGGGTCTTCGCCCAAGTGCTACATCGTCGCATCAAAGCTCAGGCACAAAGGGAGAGAACCTTTATGAGCTCCAGAACGGCTTTCGCTTTGCATGTCGTCTGGAAGACAATCTGTTTGTGCTTACGCAGCGCGTTGAAATAGCACACATAGAAGGACGTCAACTGTGGACAGCTTTTCTGGATGTAGAAAAAGCATATGATGAAATCGACCATGCCCTGCTTTAACGGAAACTACTTGAAAAAGGTCTGCCCCTGAAAGTGGTGGATCGGCTGCGAGAGTTGTACACAGCAGCATCTGTGATGGTAGAGTGGCAGTGCCTTCAGTCAGAAGAATGTGGCCTGAAACAGAAATGCCCTCTATCCCCACTTTTGTTCATGTGGATGCTGAGTGACTTGGAACGTGACCTGGAGATATGCGGAGCAGGGTTTGACTTGTCCTATATGATTGAAGGCGAGGTCAAGTCCCAAAAGCGTCCTGCTCTTCTGTTCAATGCAGATGATATTGAATTAGTGGTGGATTCAAGAGAGGTGCTGCAACAGCTCCTAGATGTGTGTAGTGCATGAGTCAATCATCTGGCACTGCAGTTCAGTGCCAGGAAGAGTGCAATAATGACCTGGGGGTCCCCCAAGGCAGAGAAGTATGGGCAACAACTAAGGCTGCAGGGCAGGGTGATCCCATCAGTGTCGTCCATACCGATACTTGGGAGCTCAGCGTGCCTCAAGTGTGAATTTCATCATCGTGCAAGAAAAACGGATCTGTGAGAGAGCACTGCAAGGCTATTGGGTACTGAAGGCACGTGCGCCATGGGCCATTTGGGGCCTATGGAAGGCAGTGAGGGTTCCTGGACTCACTTTCATCAGTGCGGTGCTGTGTCTGTCGTCGGCTACCCAGGAGTTTATGAAGCGGCAAAAACGTTAGGTGGGAAGACAGGCTCTTGGCACTCATCGATCGACATCCAATGAGGCGGTGCAGAGGGACATCGGGTGTACCTCATTCGAGGCCTGGGAGGAGGTGGCAAAGCTTGGTTTTGAAATCCATTTCCGAGGCCTTGGTCCAGAAGCACTGGGTGTGTCGAGTACAACACTACCTCCTGTACTGCGGAGTATCCTCAAGATGGAAGAGAGTGCGTGGACTAGCAACCAAATTTGAAGTCCCCTTGTCGGCTTTGTGCGATGTGAAGGGCACAAGCCTGAGCTGCGGCAAACTGCGTGAACAGGTTTCAGCAGCTGAGACGGAATGGTGGAAGGCGACCGCCGAAAGGAAGTCGACCCTTCACATATATCGCACCGGCAAGGTGAAGACCAATCAGGAGCAGTTCTCTGACAACTCCATCGGGAGCTCACTGCTTTTCGAGGCCCGCGCTGGGGTGCTGAAGACAAAGCTTTGGTGGGCGAAGTGTGGCAGACGGCATGCAAGCAGAAGAGACCACAAAACATGTCCTGTTTTGTCCAATGCTCCAACCACAGCATCAGGCCGGATTACTCTTGAACAGGCACTTTGATTTCCGCCTCGACGACTGCTTGATGCCCATTTAGCTGCCGGGGATGTGGGCACAGGAGAGACAGCCGATATAATTGGGGATGTGCAAGCAGCTGTGAAAGCAACTAGCAATGACTTGCGTTATGGAAGGAAATCTCCGTGAAGGTGTATAGATAGACTGTGTGGTCACCTACATAATTAGGCTAGAACACTTGCGGAAGATTTTTAAATTTTTTTTTTTGTTGCATAAGCAATACTATGTGAGGTTTCAGCCCATCGCGTAAACCCGGCCGGTAACCACGTTTTTTTGAGTGACCGCAGATGGGGCCCCTCTTCAAGCTGTCGGGTAAACCCATTCGGTAGCCACACTGCACCGCAGAAGAAAAAGAATAAGGAAAAGAGGAAAAAGAAGAAGAACAGAAAGAGAAGCTACGTCGGCTTTGCTTACGCAACCTACCAGATTTAACTTAAACCCCAGCTAATTGTTTGTGTAAGGACCACCCGCTACAAAGGAGAAGCCAGAAATACAAATCCTGGCAGTCACTGTGTCTTGTGCTGTAGTTGTGGAAACTAGCCTAAGTGGCCCTTGCAGTTTCGGTGCTTGACTGCACTGCGTGGTCCCATACCTGCTCAGCAGCGACCCCTTCCATGGTGTCAGTCTGCATGTGCATAGGAATGCTTGAAACACAGCTGAATCCAAGGGGCTTGAAATAACTCTGCTGATGGTCTAAGGCTTTCCCTATTTGTAACATTCAGCACAACACAAGGTGCCCAAAGCCAGTGGATTGAACATGCACACTGTTTATTAATAAAGTGTGTAAGTGCTGGGTCACAAACTGCTAAGCCAAACATAAACTGTGGAGGCACAGGGGCAAGCAAATGCATATAGAAATTCAGTGTTTAGGCTTGTGCTGTGAATAAAAGTTAGATTTGTTAGTGTTTTGGACTTCTTCCTTTCTGTTAATGTGTTGGAACAAGGGCGTTGGTGGCTGACACGACATGCACTCTCAAAGTCATTAGCAAATTTTGCACAAAAAGAAAGAAAAAGTCTTTCTTGCATTTTGTAATGATGCGGCATCAAAAGAGAACCCTTTTATTTTTTCCATTTTCGCCCCTGAAAAACGAGCAGTAATAGCAGTCACACCATAATCTACTGGCGTATTTGGGAGAATAGGCAAGGGAGAGAAAGAAGCTTCTGAATGCCGAGCCTGTAATGCTGAATGATAACTCCAGTCTTCACAGTATTCTTTCAAATGCAGACACTGCCACACATTGTGAATGATTGTTTTTCTAGAAATAAGTACAGTTAAGATCAGGCGCTTTACATTGTTATGCGGAGGAAGTCAGGAAAACATGATTCCATAAGTAAGTTCCTTCATTTGACATGCCACACTTCTATCGAAGGCATATAAAATTTTTTGATTGTCATCTTTAGCGAGTTAGTGCAGACGTAGCGACCAGTCTTCCACGAGTCAACACCATAAGCTGTCGCCAACTCTCATCTTGCATGGTAGAGCAAATTTGTGCCAAGCATCGCTTGTCCGAGGGAAAATCAACAAAGTGAGTGTTGTCACATGAAGCAACCACGAGAATACTCAGAGTTGTACCACGCTGGCTTGTTTGCACTTTTTTTGTACAGAGCTAGCATTTTCTGGCCAGGTTTGGTTAATCTGTTGCATTTGGATGGAGTAGTGCCAGCCCGAATTTGTCGGCTGAATCAGAAGTTCCCGTTGCATTGATTGACTCGTAGCCCAACACATAGCAGATTGAAAATGGAGGAATGTCTCATGCTTTTTAATGGGAGAATGCTAACTGAAGCTTCCAAACAGTGAATGAGCAAAACAGAAGCCCCAAAATATTTTTTTTGATGATGCATGGTTACCTAGAAGCCCATTGTGGGTGTGTGCTTGCCGGACATGACCATATGAAGGTCATCGTCACGAGTCCACAGAACAAGGGGCAGATGACTTCTAATCACTCCTATTAATAGTATATAACAGCAAACTGTCTTGCATAATAGATTTTTGATTTTCGCTACAAAATTAGTGGTGATCATCTTAAAGGCCACTTTTGTACGGCAGGTAACCTTGAGGGATGGACCGCAATATTTGTCTGGTTATAACTTGAATGTTAGTATTTGTTCTACCATATATTTTGTTGTACCTTTATACCTTGTAAGTAAATGGGGGGTGGGGGCATTATAACATTATTCTGTACATTTGATAAGACCACCAATATTGTGGCCAGATTTGGAATGTTGCAGGCATAATGTTGCAGCCATAGATGGGAAGCTTGGGTGATAAGGGTCGGACAGAAAAAGTGGTACGGTTTTATGTAGTAAAAACCAAGTGGACTTCTGAAAGCATGTGTTTAACCTTGTTGGCTCATGGCTTTGCTTGTGTTAACTATTTGGCGTTGTTCCTGGCTTATCTTTGCGTGATTTGGTTTTGCTATGTGTGCTGATGCGTAGCTACCCTTTGTCATGCGAAACGACCGTGCAAGCAATCAGACAGCCATCAATCTTTATTTTCTTAACCGGTGCAACTCTGCCTCAGACATGTCAGACGGACATAGCTCACTTTCCATCCTGTCATAGACCGATTAATCTGGGCAAAAGCAACTTCTCTAGTATTGCTAGACCGCATGACTGCTGCCACCAATCAGATTCTCAAGGGGTGACATCTAGTAGTTGGCACCGATACCCAAAGGTCATGTCCACCCTGGCCTTTGTCCACCAAGGTGACCCTGGGTTGGCAGCGGTGCACTATGCTATACATGGCTTTGCTACGTGTGGACTGTTGCTATGATAGGTTGGCCAATGCCAGCCTCGCAGTCATGCAAGCTACAAGATTATTGATTAAGTTAGACCGTGTTCAGTAATGTTTTTGCAGTAAAAGCCCCAAGAAGCTGAAGCAATGAAAATGACTAAGGTATTGCTATTGCTCTTGAAAGCGTGTTTATAGCAATATGAATGCTCTGTGCATTTGTGTCACTGTCAAGAGGCTGCACGCATTAACTTTTCTTTGGTCTCTCCTCCGACAGGCATGCCTGGAGGGGCCATGGCAGGCCAGTCTCGTCTCTCTGCCTACCTGCTTGCCCTGCGGCCATGGTCCTTCAGTGCTTCCCTCGCTCCTGTTGCACTGGGTGCTGCCCTCGCCTACCGTGTAGTGCAGCACTTTAGCCCACTTGTGTTTGTGGCCAGCTGTGTGACAGCCCTGTCTGTGCACGCTGCCGGCAATGTCGTCAACACCTACTTCGATTACATGCGAGGAGTCGACAGCCGCACGAGCAGTGATGACCGAACCCTGGTTGACCGGCGCCTCACGCCGAACGAGGTGGTCCACCTGGGTGCCCTCTTGTACACCCTTGGCTGCCTAGGTTTCATACTACTGGCTGGCTGCTCCGAAGCACGCATGGAACACCTGGCGCTGGTGTACTTTGGCGGCCTCTCGAGCTCCTTTTTATACACCGGAGGTCTAGGCCTCAAGTATATTGCCCTTGGGGACCTTTTGGTGCTGGTGACCTTTGGGCCTGTCTGTGTGCTGTACTCCTTTGTTGCACAGGCTGGTCGGATGGATCCAGCTCCGCTCTGGTATGCGATGCCGCTTGCCATGAACACTGAAGCGATCCTTCATGCCAACAACGCTCGTGATCGGCAGCAGGATGCTCATGCTGGTGCTGTCACTTTGGCCCTCTTGCTGGGGCCCACAGGATCTCACGTGCTGTATGCGCTCTTGCTCTTCGTGCCCTACCTGCTGTTCGCACTGCTCGCAGCTCGTGCACGTTGGCTTCTCCTGCCACTCATCACACTGCCCAGTGCGTTCAACCTGGAGCGGCAGTTCCGCGATGGACGCCTAGCTCGTCTGCCACAGCATACGGCACGTCTCAACATCTACTTTGGCCTGTTCTACATTTTGGCTGTCGTCCTAGCAGACTACCTGCCAGGTCTGCACTAGGTGATGCACACAACACAAATACTCTGTCTCGGAGCCTACAATGTGTGGCCATTGGACAGCATAGCGGGCCACAATTCCTGCTGCTGTGTGCACACAACATATCAAAGTGTACTGTTGCCCTCCCTCTTCCCCCACAAGAGTTTTCGGTGCAGTTATTTTCTGCCTTTGATGGACTAGGCTTTAGGACTTTAAAAAGTGACTTTTGTAGGTACAGCTGCTGCCTGGTCTGGCAGCTTTTTCTTTTTTTTTTCTACTGCGGACAATAAAAAATGTGATTTCTAGGTTTGCCATCATTGTTATATAAAACATTTATTTTTTTAAGGGTAACTGCGGTAAAATAATACATGGGTACTGCATGTGTAAGAAATAATGATATTTACAGTGGGTTAACTGATGACTGACACTCAAAAAGCATTAAAAAAAAATTACGAGGGACTTTAGCAACTAAAGTAGTGAAAGGCGAAAGCCTGAGAGGTCTCATCTTGTCTAGCGTTCCTGCTATCTGCAATCTCACACTTGAACGTGCGCCAAGGAACGCCACGCGACAGCCGCCACAAAAGCGGGACACAATTTGTCCACGACAGTATGAACCATTAAAGGCTTTTCGACCCGCATCTCCCCTTAATACCATATGCTCGGCAAATTAGATTCCGTACAAGCGTTGGCACAGAAACTGGATTGGCTATACTATCTGAAGAGGTCGTGCATGTGTCGCCTCGTAGCCACCTTGTACGCACCGTGGTGGCTACAGACGTGGCAAAGGCATACACAATTTAGAGTGTCTCTTAGACGTCTCTTAAGAAAAGAATGATGAAAGCCTACTCTTCCTCTCCTATCGTTTACCTCTCATTGTTTGTCTTTTATCGGCGTTCGTTGCAGTGCTACATATAATTATAATTGGTTTACAGGAAAGGAAAGGCGCAGTATCTGTCACACTTTCTCCGACAAATGTGCATTTGGACAATACACCATCGCTCCTGTCGCATGGCGTTCCTTGGCGCGCGTTGAAGTGTGGGATTGCAGATGGCAGGAACGCTAGAGAAGATGAGACTTCTTTTGTTGGTCGCATACTGTGGTGGTGCTCTTCGATTGGTCGAGACCTCTATGACGCCATCCCGTCTCGACCAATCAGAGCCACCGCAAAAGCGGGACACATCTTGTCCATGACAGCGTGAGCTATTAAAGGCTTTCGCCTTAAAATGAACACCAAAATATATCCCTGAGGTCTGTTTTTTCGCAGCAGGCATTCACTCCTCTGATGCTGCTTGAAAGAGCACTGTGTGGAAACCTGAAATGACACAAAGGAGAGAGTAGCAGGTCAGCTAACGATTGTAATGCAATTGTGTAAATTAATAGTTTACCAGTAACTTATATAGAATGTATGGTACTGTGCCTGCCTTTTCTGTCGCCCTTTCAGAGTCCATGGTCATTTCAAAGTACACACCCTGCCATGCACTTAAGTGTCTCCAGTATGCCAGAAGGCTTACATTTGTAATGTTTCCATTCTTAGTGCTCATCTTTACCCATAAAGTCAATAAAGAGTGCTTTTGAAAGAGTTCTAAAGGCATTTGCCTTTTCTACACTATATAAGCTGCCAGTACTATGGCAGATGGAGGAAGAAATTTTGGAAACATTTAACTTTGCCATAGAAGTATGACAATAGTTTTAATAGGCCCCTTCACTAGGCATGGACAGTTTTCATGTTTTTCATTTCCCACTAGACACACAAGCCATCCCTTTAACCGAATCGAACTAGCAAAGCTTGATAGCTTCGAAACAGCGTGTGTGACTTGTGCGATATCCAAGCATCACAGGTTCAATAAGCATCTAATTACCCTAATGCTCTTTCCAGCGCATTCTTACACGGCATAATGACATTTGAGTCATGTTATCTTATAATCGCAATTTATCTGATGTTTCAATTAATTTCAATTTTGTGTGATTTCATGATCCTTTTGACCAATTGTGGATTTCTCTACACAACGATGCTGACAACAATGAGCTTTCCGCAGAATGGGACCCTGAATGTTATGGTAAAAAGAATAAGGTTTGGTGGCAACAAAGAGCAACTGATATATGTACATAGCTGATATAGGTGGGGTGAGACACTATTTGATAAAAGAAGTTCCACTGTTATATATTGCAATTTAATGATAAATTGATTAAGCATTTCTCTAGCTTTGACAATATATATTATACTTTGGTATTCGCAATTTTCACAAAATGTTTTTATCATTTTTCGCAGTTACGAGCGAAGATATGAGAGTTTCACAAAAGAAGCTACAAAGAGGGTTGCGCTATCTACCGGCAGCCATAACTGACCACCTACCTGAGATATGAGAGTTTACACAGGCTTTATTTGCATTTTTTTTTTTTTTCGTTTTGCAAAGAAATAAAGCGGTATTTTGCAAACTTCTAATGGAACACATCTTTAGTTTTTAAAAACTATATCACAATTAGTACTTGCAACTTCAATTCTTTCTCATGGTCATATGTCAAGCATAAAGGTTCTAGTGTTCTGAGGTTTTTATTTGCAGTTATCTCAACACTGCAGTCTTTAGGGTTTATCGGACTTTTTTTAGGCAACTATGTGGTGTATGAAAACAAATATTTTGATAGATGTCAATGCCTCTTACAAAAGCTTGACTAAAATAAACAACCTAAGTCAATTTGTAAAATCATTTTATAACTAAAAACCATTCATGAGTGGCAATGTTATTGCACCAAAGAGAAAAACAAAATCATAATGTTTTGCTTAACAAGCATTTTCCTAGTCAAGGTTGTGTAAAATTTTCTACTCTCAAGCAACACTTCAGGCTCATCATCTTTTAGATGAAAAAAAAGCTACACAAGTGCAAGAAAGTAAGCACGCAAACCACACTAGGCAAAATTTCAATCCAGCTTTGAGCTCAAGTGCAAACTGCATAGACTTGGAAAATGAGCATAAAATTTCACAGACATGGCTTTCACTGCAACTATATGTTCCACAGCCAATTTATGAACATCATTTTCAAAGTCTGGACCCATTTAGGGTGGGGTGTGACTGGGAAATTTTGAGGCAGGTAAAATGGGCCCCTAATTTTCTGTGGCAGAATATATTAAATTCTGCAAACGGAGAACAATGAGTCTGCAATATGCCATAGGAAGCCTCCCACTTAATGCATGCGGCCTATTGCACAACAGTGACCACCAGCACCCGGGTTCAAACCTGCTCGTAGCGAAACATAAGAGGTGCTCATGTGCTGTGCGATGCGTGTACACCCTCTTAAGGACCCCGAAGTGGTCAAATAAATCTGGAGTCTTCCACTAGGCATCCCCTCATAGCCTGAGCAGCTTCAGAACATTCAGCCCTAAACACTGCATGCCGCTTCTTGTCTTGCATTTCACGCACCTCAGTTCTAATTCTATCTGCTCCCCCCACTCTTTACTTTTTCGTTTGCTATACCTTGCAACTTTTTCATATCTTAATCTTGTTTCTTAATAACGGCCTGTACCTTCGTTGCAACAATCCTCTCTCGCCAATACATGCTGTGTGCTTTGCCTTGATGGCTAGAGTCATCAAGGAGTTGCCCTTCCCTTGCATCTAAAAAGTACAGTGGGTGAGCTTGCTTAAGTACTGTTCCAAATATAATATGAGGTATTTCCTGAAGCAGATTATTTGAAAAACTCATGCCACATTCATGTAGATAAACTGGTACTGCTTTGGCAGGTGCCAGTATCATGACTTATCCCACAGGCACGCAGGCACCTCGGATGCAGTGCTTGGTGTGCTAGCTTTGCTTGGCCAGACAGGGGAGTTAAGAGGCGGAGCTAAAATTACAATTTTAATTAAAAAAACAACAAAAAATGTTTGTTGTTTTGGATTGTGCATGTACTAAAGAAATTCCTTACCAAGTTTTTTGAGAGATGGGGTGCACTCGCCACCAAAAGAACCTATGAATGCTGATTTCAAGACTCAGCCGCATGGCGGGCAAGAGACTGAACGCACAGTGTATCCCCAAGCTAGAATGCTTGTTTTCCATGCTCTATAGCTGATAAGGACCTGCTATCATGAGTATAGCAGACAGCTAGAAAGAAAATGCAAATTTTGAGCCTTAGCAACAGCGGATTGCATGGCTCACCAAAATAGAAGCTTGGATTGACTGAAACATAGCATGTAACCTCCGAATGCTGTTTTCACACTACTGGGAGCCTGGCTAACCAAAGTGCTCCTAGACAAAAAGGCACACCCAACAAGCATCCAAGGGAAGCATTTAACAAGCGCAGACAAGGGCGCTAGAGAGCTGTAGAGCTGAAAAAACCTCCACAGAGCAGTGTCGTGTTGAAAAGGACAAACCAACGATGTGCATCAGGCCGCTATGATTTATTAATCTAAGCCCTAAATTTGAATAGAATGTTCTGAAATCTTTTCGACTCATTTTTATCAGTTCGCACTTTTTGCAAGAGCACAGCCTACCGTTCCCAAATTCATTCGACAAAGGCTGCTTTCAAGGTGGTTTCTGGACTAGATTGATTGATTTGTGGAGTTTAATGTCTTTCTTTCTTTCTTTCTTTATTCAATACTGCGAACCTTGTACAGGTCCAAGCAGGGTGGAAACATGGCAAAAAACAATAATAACAAAAGTAATAAACATCAAAGTGTGGAGAAAGGCAATAATGAATCATTCCAGTCGGTTACTGTGCGAGGAAAAAATGAAAACTTGAATAAATCAGTTCGTGCGAAGTACGGCGTCAGCGAATTAGGATGATGATGGCGCCTATGCCTCGATGATAAAAGCGACAGATATGGTGAAGGGTTAATAGCTAGGTCTCGATTCCAAAGCGCGGAAAGAAATTGCAAGCGTAAATTTTTTCTTCGTCTTAAATTTTGACCACCCGGGCTTTTTTTAAATGTACCGCCTTTTCACGCTGACACTTAGTTAGACGTTCTTCACATACCTTGAGCATATCCAACACGCGCTTAGCTCTCCACACTTCACTCTTACTTAGACGGGCAGCCTCATGCTGGGCAATGACTTCAGGTCGGTAGAAGCAGCTTCAGTAAGATGTGTTGTCGGCCTAGTTGGTGCAGAACTTTAGACATCTTATAGTAGCGTAGACATCTTATAGCGAAAAAACACACACAAGACAGGGTACAGGACGACTTGTACCCTGTCTTGTGTGTGTTTTTTCGCGCTACTATAAGATGTCTGAAGAAGCAGCTTCCTGTAGGCTTTGAAGATGCCGCTTACTATTCAAGTGGCCACCAGCTGCATCTTCTTCCACTGCGCCATCTAGCGAGGCAAGCGGCCACTCCGCAGCTTATAAGAGCATAGCGCATATTCAGTGAGGTGCATAGCTAAGTGATCACGTCACGGACGACGGTGCTGTGCAGATACCAGCAAGGCAGCGGCACGCGGCTCGAAGCACTGCGCATGTGCAATGAGGCACACTGCTAAGTGATGACGTTATGCGCGGCGCTATGCGGAGACCAGCGATGGCGCACAGAGAACACCTGTGAATCGATGCAGCTGGTTGCCATGGTTGCAGTGCATGCGCAGAAGAGACTAGCGCAGACTACCTGAAATGTGCTACTGACTAGCCTAGTATAGCTTTCGCTACAAAATGTCACAAAGAACCTGAAATTGGCCTTATCCTGCACAATGGACTGCCTAGAAGTTAAAGCAGAAATACATCTTCATGCTTTTTGAAATGATAGTTTTCCTAAGCTGACACAATAGATTTATGACAGCTACAACTTTCTTGCATTTGTGCTACGGTGACGAAACTTATAATATACTATTTTAATCATTGAAAGATAAGCCATCAGCCATCCCTGAAAATTTTATTGAAATTGGAACAGTTCAAAAGTTGGCCCTTTAGCCCCACAGTCAAGCCTTGTGCATCATTGTTTTCAGTGCCTTACTGCACTGACACATTGTGAAAAAGCCGCAATGGTGACTGACTACCACTGGTCCTTTTGCTTGATGTTGCATGCATACAGGCTTGGCTCGTTCGTACGCTCAGGTGGCCACTGTCTATCACGCAATCAGGAATGGCGAAATTTTTAAATACTTATCAGGAAATCGTATTATCCGGGAACATATCAACAACGCTATACTGCATGCCCACATCCACTGCCTAATGAAAATGTCACCGCACAGGTTCTAAGAATCCACTCACCTACACCAGCAGCCAAAATCTCTCCTGAGCAGCTGAAAGCTGTGAGCTGTAAAAGGAAAACAAGAAGAAGTCAGTAGGCATTTCAAAAGCACCTTAATATAACTGCACAACTAGCTATCCTTAAAAGGCCTCTGAAATGCTGTTCAAGGTAAAATTCTAATGTAAGCAATTCAAAAAAGTGGTCTTTGTGAGTCAGATCTGAAACCTACGTGGAGCCGATAATTTGAAAATAATCTTTAAAAAGTGGTCCTGGCGACTGCTCGCAGCCGATTTCGGCAAAACATTGCCATGCGCTAGCCTCTCCACTGACATCAGTGGGGCTGCTGGGCTCGCCCGCTCATTGGACTCTCCCAAGTTAGGCAAGCGGGGTGGGACACTGTCACAACTTGTTTTCTTCTTTTGACCACATGCGCCGGTGTGGGTTGGGTTGAAGGGAGAGAGGAGGCACATCATTTTCGATTGCCCATATGTTCGGTGCTAATGAAGCTAGCTTAAAGATTTTTCCGTTGCAGAGAGGACTGATGGGATGCCTATTACTAGTGAGAGTTTTATCATTCTAGTAAACAGTTTTTCATGGGCCCTTTAAGGCCATGAAGCAGGTTGAAGAGCTGTAGCTGTGCATGTGTCCTCTGAGCAACAGCAATATAAGAGGACAACACAAGTCTGAGACAATTAAAATAGTAAGTTGCAGCAAAATTGATGGCACTTAATTTAGTTTGGTTTATTTCTCTTAACGGCCTTTAAAAAGGGGTATTATATAAAGGGTTACAATTAGTTACCATCATTACGCACTTTGCCATGCTGGAGTGACTCAGAACAAGAAAGCCGAGAAACAATAATTAACAATAAAAGCAGTGCTACTTGTCACATTCACTGCATTTAAATAGAGAGAAAAAGTGTACAAAATATTGGGACAGACATACAGTATAACTATGATTTGAATATTTAAGAGGAACATTAGTTTCCGAGCCAAATTTTATTTGGTGGCCAATAATATGGTAATTAAGCCTGGAAAATTGATTTAACCAAGTGAAATAGGAATCTTGCACTTTTAAGTGATGTACAGTGAATCCCGAATATACTGAACTCAAAGGGAATAGTTCGATGTATTGTTCACTCGACGTATAAAACATGACAACAAAGGAGACTATTTGTGCGCCCATGGTAGCAGCGCAATTTTCGCACCGCAATGACAGCAACGGCAGCGCTGAGCAAGCTAGGGTGGCTAGTGCAGCATTCAAAGTGGCTGTCGGGCAATTGAGCAAGGCCCTTTGCAAAGTTGCAGTGATCGAATTTTACAGTTTTAATGCCACTGAGAATATTTTCGAGTGTTTTTGGACACCAATACTGCCTAAAAAATGCTCCCTGTTTAAGGTGGCCATATACAGCATGCAAAAAGTGTTAATGACAAGAACCTCGCGGTGAAGCGCCTGCCACAGTGAAATGAGCATGCGTACATGTGATGCTTAGCTTAACAGAGTATTTTATGCCTGCTTATGAGCACTTAATGTCTGCAGCCTTGATTGATTAACGTGATTTTTACACATGAAAGCAGCAACAGTGAGACTAAAGCTGAAAGAATATTCCCCAACAGAAGGGAAAGTTGGGCAAGTTGTAGGCTGTTCATGATGATTAGGTGGGCGCTATCGAATACAGACACAGAGAAGAAAACACGGGACTGGTGCCTTTTTCACAACTGATTTATTGGGAAGGAAATGAAGCTCATTATTTATGAAAGGCATTGAACAGAAAGAAAAAGAAATGAAGATCAAAATCTGCAATGATAGCCAATTTCCCTCTTCGACAGTGAGAGCGAAGGCTTACTGACACAGCTTTGTTTCCTTCCCAATAAATGAGTTGTGAAAAAGGTGCCGATTCCATGCTTTCGTCTCTGTGTCTCTGGTTCGATAGCGCCCATCTAATCACCTTGAAATAATAACTGCTCCTTATTGCCTTCTTAGAAGCAGCAGTATATTTATTTGCATTTGCCACTAGTAGCTTGTGTAGGTTACGGAGCTGAATGCCCCAAAGTGAGCAAGGCTATGAAGGACACCGTAGCAAAGGGATCCGAAAATTTCGATGCCTGGAGTTCTTTAATGTACACTGAGATCGCACAGTACACAGGCGCCTTGCCTTTTGCTTCCATCAAAGAGTGGGTGCTGCAGCCAGAATTTGATCCCACGTCCATGGGTTCAGCAGTTGAGCACCGTAACCAATAAGCCACCGTAGCAAGTCTACTAGCAGCTTGTGAAAAGGCCGTTCAGTTCAAAGACAGCTAGGCAAGTGCAGCTGCCAAAATGATTTCACTGAACCAGTTTGACGCAAGCATGGGGGAGGCAGTGAGAAAGCAAGTGCTCAATGATAAGGCATTAATCAGAGAGCTCCTTGCTTTAACGAACTGAAGTGTTACCGCCCATCACGAGACGCTCTAGAATCTTACCTACTGTAACACTGCTGCCCGTACATCAGTACTGCATTTTTCTTTGCATCAGATCCCCTGTTTATATCATGCTTATGTTATCTGACCACTCGCTGCAAAATCTGACTTCTGCTGCACTCTGCGCATGTCTTGCGAAACCATGCATAACTAGTAAAATTCACAAGAACATGATGCAGGACACTAAAAGCCACATACCATAGCAAATAAACTTTAGCTTTACTGTCTACTGCCTAGTTATTATCATCCTTTTCCTAGCTTTAGTTAACATTGAGGCTTACTGCAAAGCTGTTCAAACCTGGGAAGGAATGAGTAAGAAGAATCCCACCAGGACAGTGAGACATAGCCACAATCTAAATCTGTTGGCACTATGTTCACTGTAATCATAAGACTCATGTTTGAGTGTCCATCACCGCACACCTCCCGATATCACATTCCATACTACAGCTACATGCCTCACATTGCACCAAGATCCACACTCGGAAATCAGGCCACTAAACTCTCCACCTGGCATACGTAAGCCTTCATGCCAGCTGAGTTGTTCTTGAAAGTCTCATTTGCACAAGGTAAACAATTAAGTATCCAGTGAATTTGAATATATCTCGGGGTACGGATCTTTTGTTCGTTTTAGTTGTTTCAAAAGATATTTTTAGTTCCTGGAGAGTGTGTCTCCCTGTAGGTGCGTTGGACAATCTCTCGTATTGGCCGATCTTGTGCACTTCGATTTGCTCTTAGAGTGTGTTATGTATGCCCATTTTTAAGATTTTCGTGGTTGGTGTGAATCTCGGCAGATGTAGGACTGCCTTGTACGTTTGTCTTATTAAGCAGTTGATCTTTTCCTTCTCTGCTTTAGAAAGGTTGAGGTACAAAAGGGGATATACAAAGCGACTCAGCATGAAGGCCTGGAACAGTTGTCTGAGGTCTGCCTCCTTCATTCCCGCATGCTTGATGGCGATGCGTTGAATAAGACGGTTCATCTGGTTTATGCATGCCGTGAGGTTGTTGATTGTCGCTGTGTTTTTGCCATTGCTTTGAAGGTGCATGCTTAATATTCGAATTGTTTGAACTTCGGGGACTAAGGTGTTGTTTACGTAGATCTCTATGGGGATAGGAGTTGTTCTTGCAGATTCTTTCAGTTTGTAGTGCATGACCAAGAGCTCCGACTTTATCGGAGAGCAGGAGAGGCCTATCGCCTCCGCCTGCTCCGAGACAATGTCAGCTACCGCTTGCAGCGTCTGCTTTATGTCGCCATCACTCCCTCTAGTCGTCCATAGCACGATGTCGTCCGCGTAGAGGGAGTGCGACAGGTTCGGAACTCGCTCTAGGAGTCGAGTCATTGGTATGAGTGTGATATCAAAAAATGGGTGAGAGAACCGATCCTTGCGGGGTGCCTTTGCTGCCCAGTTTGAAGGTGTCCGATTTGAGTTTGAGCTGCCCGAAATGTATCTCCGCCATCCTATTGGATAGGAAGGCTTTGATATGGTTGGTTGGTTGGTTTGTGGGGTTTAACGTCCCAAAGCAACTCAGGCTATGAGAGACGCCGTAGTGGAGGACTCCGGAAATTTCGACCACCTGGGGTTCTTTAACGTGCACTGACATCGCACAGCACACGGGCGCCTTGCTTTTCGCCTCCATCGAAAAGATGCCGCCGAGGCCGGGATTCGATCCTGCGTCCTTAGGAACAGTAGTCGAGCGCCGTAACCACTGCGCCACCCCGGCGGGGTGAAGGCTTTGATATGGTTGTGGGTACGTTCGCCTCCGTCCAAGTTTGAAAGTGCTGCCGTTATGGCCTCGTGTTTGACATTGTCGAAAGCCTTTTAAGTCGAGGGCCAAGATTGCTCTCGTCCCTTTGTTATGCCCTGCGCTTACCATGTCCTCCGACAGCCGGAGCATGATGTCCTGCGTGGAAAGATGTGGTCTAAAGCCTATCATGGTATTAGAGAAGAGTTTGTGTTTGTCCATATGGTATTTGTATGCGGTCTAGGATGACGTGTTCTAGGAATTTGCTTAGGCACGATGTGATGGATATGGGCCTCAGGTTTTGAATTTTCAGGCTCTTGCCCGGCTTTGGGATGAAGGTAACTTTCACGGGCCTCCAGAAGGCCGGCAGTTCCCTTTTTCCCAGCAGTTGTTGAAAAGTTTGGTGATTCTTCGATCGAGGTGTTGTCAAGATTCCTAATTAGCTTATTGGTTACCCCGTCAGCTCCCGCTGCTGAGGAAGTGCGCAGCTGGTGCAGCACCGCCCTTACCTCCGCTACGGTGATCTTCTCGTCCATTTCTGGATTTGGCGACCTGCTGTATTTCAGGAGTTCTTTTGACACGGACGTGACTAGGTACTTGTCTCTGAGCGATTCGAGGAGTCTGTTGTCCTCAAGTGAGTGCGTGTATATGATTCGACTAATGTTTTTGTCGTGCGTCGATTTGCAGTTCTCCGTGTCTAGGAGGTGTCTAAGCAGGTGCCTTTGAGCATGTGTCTGAGCATGTGTGTGTGAGCATGTGTCTTTGAGTCCGAGCTTGCCGCTCATTTGGTCGCACGTTTGGCTCCATTGTTGTTTAAGCAATTCTTGCGCATGCGATTCCATGTCTTTGACGAGGCGCGCAATTTTAAGTTTTAAACGCCTATTATTCTTTTGTTTCATCCACCGCTGCTGGAGGCTTTCATGCGCCTGCCACATGTGTAGTAGTCTGTTGTCCACGGGCTGCGTTTCCGCCGTGACCCGTACTGCCTCGGTCACAGTTTCAACATGTTTTTCTAGCAGTTTTAACCAATCTTTGAGGTTCTCTATTTTACTCGCTTTGTTTTGCATTCAAACGAGCTAGAATTTATCCCAGTCTGTGATTTTGATTTCTTTCCTTCCCTTTTTCTTGAGCGACGTTGCCGGGATTGAAGTTTCAATAATGTAATGGTCGCTGCCTAGGCTACACGCTGTGTTTTTCCACTGCCCGTTTCCCACGTTCTTACAAAGCGTGAGATCCGGGCTAGTGTCAGCTTGCATGCTGTTGCCTATTCGTGTAGGTTGTAGCGTGTCGTTTAGCAGTGTTAGACCTTCGTCCTGGATGTAGTTCCAGATTGCCGTGCCTTTCTTGTTAATTTTGTACCCCCAGGTCACGTGTCTGGCGTTGAAGTCACCCACAATAATCAGTGGTCTGCATCCACTAATTTTGGGAGCTTTGCCTATGGCTTCTATTACTGGGGGGTGTTGCAATTTCGGCGCACTATATACGTTTAGAATAAAGAGACTTGCATTTCCTCTTTTTGTCGGTATGAGTTCCACGAGGAGGCAGTCTGCGTCCTTCGTATTAATTTTGTGCTCAACAGCCGTTACATTTCTATGGGCCAAAAAGGCTGCGCGCGAGTTTTCATAGGTTTTATAATTTCTAAGCTTTACCTTGGTGTTGGTTTCCTGAAATGTGACGACGTCCGGGATTTCCGAGACACTCACATTCTGGATGTGGTGCTGCAGGTTCTCCCGCTTTTGGTGGAAACCCCTGCAGTTCCACTGTTATACTCTGATTTCCTTAAGGTTTTTCTGCATATTGGAGCTCTGCCCGAGCGCGTGACGCTGGGGCTACGTCGACCCGGCCTTCACTTGGTAGCGTGCAGAGACTCGGGGTTGAAGTAGGATTGAATCTTCGAAGTTGGTGAAATATGTACAAGCAGGTTGTCCACAAAGCAAAACAGGCTTACAAAACAGGATTCCTGGAAACAGGCTCACTTAGAGCCATTGGACCATCACCACATATTCACAATACTTTTCCATGCCCACAGGCGAACAATAGAGCGCGCAAATGCGGATGCACGGTCGTAACAGCCTCCTCCCCCGCCAGAAGAGTCACGGAGGGCAGCAGTCGCCGCTGCTGCATGAAGAGACGACTTAATGGCCTGCACGTGAACGCTTGAAGCTCGCTGTTGCTTGTCGCGTTGTCTTGATTGTTGAAGGTCAAATTGCTCGAGCTGTCTGAAACTCAACCACATGTCGAAGCAAGCACTCGGCTCCCGTCTGAAGAGACCAGGTTAAAAGAAAACTGCCATTGTTGTTCGAGAAAAGCCCACTCTCAAGACGTTCAGGACCCACGTATTCCTAGAAAACCAAACGTGCTGCTTTACATAGCCACACATATACAAGCGCACGAAAAAAAAAAAAAAACCTGATTATCAATTTGGATACATGGTGAGGAACATCTCGGACCGCTTAGAAAGAGCGGCTAAGCGCGTCCGCATTCCCATTTAATTTCCCCTTTTTGTATCTTATGTCAAAATTGTACTGCTGTAAAATCAAGCTCCACCTAAGAAGGCGACTGTTCTTCGATGTCGCAGTTTGCAGCCAAGCCAGGGGACAATGGTCCGTCTCTACGATGAATTTGGCCCCTCCAAGATAGCACTGCAATTTTTGAATGGCCCATACAATGCAAGCGCACTCTTTCTCTGACGCGCAATAAGCCCTCTCTCTAGAACTCAGTTTTCTGCTCAGGTAGAGCACGGGGTGCTCATTACCGTCGTCATCTCTCTGGCAGAGAACAGCACCTAGCCCTCGATCACTGGCATCACACTGGACCGTGAATTCTCGGGCATAGTCTGGAGCTCGCAATACCGGACGGCTAATCAGCACAGCCTTCAGGTTTACGAAGGAGGCTTCCTTTTGTTCGTCCCAGACTACATTTGTCGGTTCTGTCTTGCGGAGAGCGTCGGTCAGAGGGCTAGCCAAAGCTGAATAGTTAGGGATGTAGTGATTGTAGTACCCAGTCAGACCTAGGAATGCTCGAATTTCCGTTTTCGTGCTCGGCCGCGGATAGTCTGCTACCGCAGAAATCTTAATCTCGCTGGGTTTCCGGAAACCCTGACCTACATTGTGACCCAAGTAGTCCACGGTCGCCCTTGCCAGGCAACATTTCTCGGCCTTTACGGTTAGTCCAGCTTGACGCAAAAGGCTCAGTACAGCTCTTAGATGTACCATATGGTCCGCCCATGAGTCGGAAAAAACCGCAATGTCGTCTAAATAAGGCACCGCGAATGTTTCACACCCCTTTAAAACCCTATCCATGAGTCGGGAAAAACAAAATGGAGCATTTTTGAGCCCGAAACTCATCATTGTTGGCTGGTAGCTGCCCGTCGGAGTGACGAAAGCCGCGTATCTGCTGGCGCGTTCAGTGAGCGGTACTTGCCAGTATCCTCGAGTAAGGTCCAGCGTAGTCACATATGCCGCTCTACTGACCTGTTCTACTCTCTCCTCAATATTCGGAATAGGATACACTTGATCCCTGGTGAGAGAATTTAGCTTTCGGTAGTCTACCACAGGCCTAGGGTCTTTACCTGGAGCTTCTACTAAGATCATAGGCGAAGCATAATCGCTTTCCGAGGGTTTTATTACTCCCAACTCCAGCATGCGAGTTACTTCCCTATCCAGAATTTCTCTTTGCCTTGGAGAAAATCGGTAGCACCTTGATCGCACTGGCACGTCTGAAGTCAGCTCAATATCGTGCTCAGTCAAATCAGTCCTGCCTGGCCTGTCCACGAAGCAGGCCTCAAACTCTGTTATTATTTTGCCCAGATCGGACAGCTGGGATTTCTTTAGTTCTAATCTCTGCTCCGTCTTTTTGAGAAGCTCCTGAGCGTTGCTTCCTTTTCCGCTGAGGCAAATCCCCCATCTCCTCGGGAAGGTTTAACGTTAGATTTACCACGGTTTGCTCCATAGCTAAGTCCTCTCGGTTTTCACTTAAAAGTCTCGTTAGATTACTAGACGCTGGCGGCAAGAGGTTACTCCCAAGGACGTCCTCATTCCGCGTCTCATCAAGATCACTTTCAAGTTGACTTATTTGAGATGCCTTGCTCTCAAAGTTTTCTGACCCACTGTCTTCCGCATCGACCACTGTTTTAGCTGTCGTTTCCTCCGCGGTGGATTTTTCTGGAATTAGCAGTGTAGCTAGTTCTCGCGCCTTTGAACGTGTTAAGGCTGGCACAACTCTGTCTCCGAAAAGGATGCCCCTCTTTCGCAGTAGCATATCCGATTTGTTGGAGAACAAATACGGATAGCACTTAGGAAGCTTTCCTGAAACGGCAGCCTCGGTTGTTAACTTGCCGAAAGGGCCCTCGATGACCACGTTCGCGATTGGCAAGCACACACTCTGTTCCTCCACTACCTGGCGGATCCACGCACACTGTCCTGTATAGTCGGAAGGCGACACATACGCCGGATGGACAACATCCATCGTTGCGGCCGAATCGCGCAGTACCTTGCACGGCTTCCCGTTGACTACTAGGTCATGCAGGTAGGGTTCCAAAAGCTGCATGTTTTCATCGCAGTCACTGACATACGAGAAAGCAATCTTTTCTTTCCGGCAGTTGACGGCAATGTGACCCTGCTCATTACACCTAAAGCATGTGAGCGGCTTCCTAGCCTCAAGCTTATTCTTTGTGTTCTGCGCGTTGGTCACTTCCTCACTTTTCTCACTGCCGTCCTTTCTAGGGCGTTTGCCTGAAGAAGCCTTCCTTTCTTCGTTTGCAAATCTAGCAAAGTGCCTTTTCTGACGGTTATTCACACTCGACTTGGAATTGCGGGGCCTAACCACTACTGGGTTGCTGAATTGTCGGCGCGAAGCATAGTCCTCAATGAGTTCGGCAGCTTCAGTTGCCGACTTAATGTCGCCTCGGTCCTGTAACCAATTTCTTTCTTTTTCTGGGAGGCAGTTATAAAACTGCTCCAAAAGAATTCGCTCGACTACAGCATCCCTCTCACTGTAGGAATCAGTGCTCTTTAGCCACTCGCCCAAATTGACTCTTAAATTGTACAGGAATTCAGGGTAACTCTCGTCCCTGGTCTTACTAGCTTTCCGAAAACGTTGTCTGAACGCCTCGGCGCTAAGCCTATACTTTTTCAGAAGGCAAGCCTTGACCTTCTCGTAGTTGTCCGCGTCCTCCTTGCTAAGCCGCGCGACAACCTCCGCTGCCTCGCAGGGCAGAACCGTCAGTAATCTCTGAGACCACGTGTCTCGCTGGAAGGACAGTTTTTCGCATGTTCGCTCAAAGTTAACCAGATACAGACCGATATCCCCTGATATCACATATGGCTGCATGTACTTTGACATCTTGAAACCTGCCTCCTTGTTGAGAAGAGGTACCGCTAGCTGGGGACAATTGCCCGACCTCTTGCTCAACTCTAGTTCTAATTTCCGGAGCTCAACTTCTAGCTCCAGCCTTTTTGCTTCTCTCTCAATTTCACGCTTCTTTTCCTCTTTTTCCCTCTCAAGTTCACGCGCCTTTTCCTCTTTTTCCCGCTCTTTCTGCTGTCTGAGCTGCTCCTCCTTTTTTTGGGCGATGAGGTTCCATGCTTCACTGAGCTCCTCATCATCGGTTCCCAAATCAGTGATTGCCTTTATAATCAAAGGTTTTCGTGCCAAACCACTTTTATCAATTCCCAATTCCTCACACAATTGCAACAGTTCCGGTTTCTGCAGCTTTTGTAGGTCCATGATCGCTCCGAGTGTCGGCTACTTCCAAAACAACTGTGCAAACTACCAAACCTAAAGGCGTTTCCACACTCTTTTTACCAGTTCTAAAATCTAACCCTGTTCTAGAACCTGGTCCACATCAGAAGAAAAGCCAAGCACTCACCCACACATGCGATCGATGTTCCGAGCTGCTCTCTTGTTGGCCGATTGTTGCGCCTGCTTGTTGCTTGAGATGCCACCTCCGATCACCAGATGTTGTGGCTTGCAGATTCTGATCCACCTCGAATCACCAGATGTTGTAGCTTGTAGATCCAGATCCCACCTCCAGTCATCAGATGTTGTGGCTTGTAGATTCAGATGGGTTGGGTTCGGAAGTTGTTGAGCCTGCAAGGATTTCCACATGGTTCTTGAGCTGGATTTGCATAATGGCCACTGTAGCCTCCGTTTGGCTGAGCCGTGCTTCAAGGGAGTCCATGCGGCTGTTTAGCTGCATGGAAAGCCCAACTATCTGGCCTTTTATATCGGCTCTGTTTTTCTCAGCGGTTTTCGTGATCTTCTCTTCCAAGCTAGCGTTCGAGCTTTGTATGAGTTGAATTATGTCTTTGAGGGTGGGGTTCTCCGACTCTGTAGTCATTTCCCTGGTTCGCTTTTTAGCCGGGGGGCTGTTACGCTGTGGTGAAGTGGCTTGCGAGGACCTCGCAGATGCGGGTACCGAGTTGTTTGGGTCCCATGGAGTATATTCTATCGAAGGGCTCGGAGTCTCCTTTTGTGTGGGGAGGGGTGGAGATTTCTTTTCTGGTTTGAAATCACCGTCTTAACTTCACCGATCGCCTCGTTTTACTGGTGAATTATTGGCCTGAGCTCCGCCATTTACCCTCTGTCTCTGTCTTGGGAGTTGTACTGCAATTTCCGGTACACCTGTTTAGGAGGGCCCTCTTTGCTCTCAGCTCTCGGTAGGGGCGGGAAGGAGTCGGATCGGCCTCGGCTCCTCTGGTTTCTCTAGTCAATAGACTTGGATCTGCTCCGGGGCTTCGTGTTGTCTCTGGTTGTGATGAAGTGGTTGTCCGTGCAGCCGCGCTTCGTTGAAAACGGTGGCTGTTTTTTTTCCTTGCTGGGGGTTCCCGGGTCTCTCAAAACGCACCCCTTGCATTTCTTCGTTCCAGTGTATGTAGTGGTCTCCACTGCATAGGATGCATGTCGGTGTGAAATCTGGTTCTTTTTTTGCCAGGTGCTCCTTCCTGCAGAGGCCGCATAAGTTCGTCCTTTCTCTTGGTCAAACTTCAGCCCTGTGGCCAGCTTGTCGGCAATTAAAACAGGCTTCCACTTTTGCTCTGAGAGGGTAGCACGTGTAGAGCCCTCCGTAGAATCGGATTTGCCTGGGCACTCTGTTGGTCCCGGTGAAGATAACAGTGCCGATGCCATGCCTAGCCGCCTGGTGTTGGCAACCTGGCAGTCCCTCAGGGAATCCACGAGGAAACCCACGAGGAAATCCTCAAGGACATCACTCAGTGATGTCCTTGAGGATTTCCTCGTGGGTTTGGTCGTCCAGTGCGTTGTAGACGATCACCTTGACGGCTTCGTCCGGGGCCGCCACGTAAACGCTGACCTGGTACATTTGGTCTTCTATTTGCAAGTTTTGAAGGTTGACATACTTGCTGGCTCTCTCTCGCAACGGGAAGCTCACGGTGAATGAATTATTGGTCGGGTTTATGCATACTTGGTCTTGCTTTCTGGCAGTGGCGAAGTCTACTTCGCAGCCCTGGCAGACCTTCTGCAGTAGGTTGTTGGCGGTTTGGGAGCGGAGGTCAAGTCCTCCTTTGGGTCTGAATATCACTATATAGTCCTCTGCCAGCAGGCGTGGAAGCGGTTTCCTCTTCCAGATTGGTCGACGCTTCGGGGAAGACGTCTCCAGTTTGACGGTATTGCCGGTGCCGTCTTTGGGTGTAATATCACACGCTGATGTAGCGTTTGTTTTCTTCGGGTGCACCCGGTCCTGGGCCTCGAAGGCGTGGGTTCATAAATCGGGGTTGTGATATTCTTCAGGAGGAATATCTTCCCCTTGCACGGTGTACTGACTCGATTGGCTAGACGTAGACCGGCACCAGCAGTGGGTTCCTTAGTTGTGCTAGGACTAAAAATAGGCCTAGCTCGACCATATGCGGCTCGAAAGCAAAGGTACCCGAAAACGGGCTAAAATTGGTGGTTCCTCCCAAGAAAGGTGACGGGAGGGTACTAGGCACCCTTACTGACCTCGGTAAGAAGTTTCCGGGTCCTTTAGGTCCGTATGTTCGCCCAGTGATGCGCAAATCTCCGGAGCCCATGCGAAACACGTCCGCACTGCTCGGTGGCAAGATGGTGATCTACAGGCGCTTCACGAAACACCACTATAGCATCACAAAAAAATTCGTTTCATCAAAACGAACGAAATTAAGTATGCAGCAGTCGCGCATATATGTTTACGTCCCAGAAGGTTTATTACGGTCGCGCGGTCACAGCTCGCCACTCGCGGCGCACACGCGCGACACTCAATCACGACGTCGGCGACGCACGGTCGCGAAGTCTACGATGCGCGGCCCGTGCGCACACGCTGCCGACTACTACTCACAGCCACGCGCCGCTGCAAACCATGCCGGCGATGTGCGGTCCGCCTGCCTCCGCGTACAGAATGAATGGGGGCGGCGACATGCGAGAGGAGGAGAAAACATTTATTTACAATGAAATGATTTGGGAAAAGGAGGTGTGTATGGTTGTGGACCTGAGTGACAGACCCTATTCCGGGACTCCATTGGCCACCGCCGCTGCCCGAGCTCTCTGGACCAGGGCACGCTGGGCCTCCAGGTCCGAGCTGGACAGGGCCACCTCCCAGCCCTCCCTAGTTGGCTGTTTTAGCCGCGCGGCGCCGTAAACTGCTCGCAGATCGCAATCGCAGAGCCAGCGATATGTCCGGTCCGTGCGCACCCGCCCCGTACGCCACCGCCAGCTACGGCGGTTGCGACGTCTGTAGTTTAGGACCACACGCCGCTGAAAGCTTTTCGCAACTAGAGTCACTCAATAATTTTCAGAGTACCGTGATTCTTTTTCTCGCGCCACTGTGCCACCGATGTCAGCATGGGTCACGTGGTGCGCCGCGGCCCGCCTTCGCCATTCAGCTTCCAAACAGTCACAGCGTGGACGCCTTTCACCGCACAGCGTGTGCGGAGATTGCTGTATTTTGCGTCCGTGTTTTGTTGCTCGTGCTTTTTTTTTCTAGTAAGAAGTACTTGGCGGCATAATGCCGGGCTACAGAGCCTTCGGCTGCAGAAATCTGCATGCGACCGGAAAGATTTTTAAGATTAAAGCCTTTCTAGGCTTGCTGGTATAGCGAAAATGTGTGCGCATGATCTGTGCGCTTGTGTTGCTAGCAAATAGCGGACTTGTGTGGAGGGAGATGAAGAATAAAAACGATTCATGAGGTAGGTAATGAAAAAAAGTTATAGACATCGATATGGTTAATGACTAATGATAATGACTAATAATGATGATTAATAATGACTTGCAATGACCAGTATGTCAAACTACGACTTGTAATGACCGCAACTGATTGGAAATGAGTAAAATGCTTTGCGATTATGGTATTGACTACAATGACGACATAACTCATCATGACTGCTAATGAATATGAAACAACCAATACGACAAACGATGGCTTGAATTGACCACAACTGATTGGAAACGAGTAAAATTGCTTAGCTTTGAGTGGAAATGACGAGTGAGTAGGTATGACTCATCATGACTACAAAACAAATATGTCAAACGACAACTTGAAATGCTCGGAACTGTTTGGAAATGAGTAACATGACTGCAATGATTATGAAATGACCAATATGACAAACGACTTGTAATGACTGCAACTGATTGGAAATGTGGTAATGGTACAGTGACTTGGCATGACCCATCATGACTACAAAACGACCAATATGTGAAACGACTTGAAATGACCGCAACTGATTGGAAATGAGTAAAAATGCTTAGCTATGAGTGGTAATGACTACAATGACTAGGTATGACTCATCATGAATACAAAAGGACGAATATGTGAAACGACTTGAATGGCTGTAACTAAGTAGAAACGAGTAAAACTTGGCAATGAGTGATAATGATTTCAATGACTAAGTATGACTCATCATGAATACGAAACGACCAATAAGTCAAACGATGACTTAAACGACCTCAATTGACTGAAAACGAGCAACAATGCTTAGTGAATTAACAGTGATAATTGATTACATCAATAAAGGTGTTTAACAAGCAAGCACGAGTGAGCTTGCGTCAAAGTGTGTGCACACGTACGACGACATACAGTTTGTTAGCATCTTCATCGCCATAAATAATCACTCAATGTGATCATTTACGGCGGTAATCGAGGAAGGCAAGAAAGTGCGAGTGATAACGATACCATGAAAATCACAACAGAATAGCAAAGTGTCGGATTAATCGATAGAGCTTTTTGTCGGATTAATCGATAGAGCATTCCAGTCCTGCATGAGCACTGGAATGATCCTCATGCAGAACGCCGCTCAGCCTTCCACACAAGCTTACCGTTCACAGTTTGCTAATTCTATATACCGTTTCTAAAGTGTCTACGATGCTCTTCAATGCAATGCACAGGCAAATGTCCATGCTGCTTTCAAAATGCCCTCTACATTTGGCTTGAATATAGTCCTCGAGCAGTTGGAAGCTTCATGGCCGCGCCGGTCATGGTTGCTAGTACGCGATGGGACCTTCGCGGTACTCTGAAAATTATCGAGTGACTCTATTCGCGGCGTGAGCCCGACAGAAAATCGTGACGTCAGCGGGGTGCAGAACACGCGTTACCACAAACTGCTCGTGATGCGTACATACAGAGCGGCTGGCAATTGTGGAGTCAACAATGTGCGGGCAGTGCGTAGTGCTCAAGGTTGTGGTCGCAGTTCACGTGCTCAGATCATCTGTAGTTGCGCGGGAGAGTGTACGGACCATCCGGCATTTTGCACATTGTACACAATGCACTCTGGCCGGGAAATTTCGCAAATTCGTATCATCTGGAAATTCGTATCAACCGGATTCGTATCACCAAGATTTTACTCTGCTCCCAGTACAAATATAAAAGCACGATTACCTCCATGAAAATTAAGGTGCAGCCAATTTCCGTGTTTTCTACAGCGCAGGCCACGCAAGAGCAGCCACAAGCGTTCAGTCAGCTAGGCTGGCTTCCCCACACAGCAGTGTCGCACTGAAAACAAGCGTGCTAGATCAAAGCCCAGCCTCAAGCGCGCTGGATGTGCATGATACCATGAGGTTTTACAGTGCTAACACTGCCAGCAGGTGCCCAAGGCCATGCAGCCAACCCAGCTCTATGCACCAAATGTGATAGTGAGAGCTCCCTTAGGAGAAGCGGCACTTTCTAGGGGCTAGTATGCAGTTCAATATATAAATTATTCCATCGAATAGGACTTTGATAAATATGAACACTGCTATATTTTTGCATGGGATATTCAAAGAAATAATCTGACAGCTCGATATAAGCAATCATTCTATATATTTCAGTTCGATCTAACGTTGACTGACTGTACTAAGCTACAGGCACGTGAAATGTCAGGAGTAGCACTAACCGAGCAGATGCCTGGCACATCCAGGGAGCCTTGCACCTTCCCAAAGGACTCTCCTGTGTCACCGTCAAAGACGTCGATGCCCCGCACGGTGTCAGTGGCACAGAAGTTTTTGTCTGGGTAACGTCCCACAACAATGAGGTTCTCCAATGGATGCCAGCTGGCCTGCAACAGCAAAAAATGCTTGAAACTTGTGGGGACTCACCTTGCAACTGCATGGATGTACAGTTGTGTCCAATGCAGGGTTAGGGGCTTTCCCACTTATCTTCAATGAGTACTACCAATAGTGCCAGCTGCAGTTGCGAATTTCTTGACCTGACTTATGGTGGCAGTTAGGCCTGATTGGTGCAATACAGCTAAACACTGTGTGAACACTGTGTGACTAACTAGACACAAGTGAGATACACCAGCATGTTTATCTTGTGTCTTGCGCCTCCCACGTTGTTTATACGCTGCTCATATCCTCTGGCCACCAGTTCTCTTACACCTCCTATGTTTATTTTCACCTCGAATCCATCATGTTACCAAATATCGGCAATTTGTCCTCCATATTACATGCCTACCAGGTCTATTTCTTCTTCTAGGGTTACAAGCATCCTTCATGCTAGCAGGTGAGCGAAAAGCTAAGAAAAGCTTAGCTAAGAAAGCTAAGAAAAGAAAGCTAAGGAACAGAAAATTTTCAACTGAGCTATACGCAACTAGACTCAGTAGCTACTGAAATAACTGATTCAGGTTCACAGTTCTGTATTTTTGTTGCAAGAGCAACATTACGACAGGTTTCGGCCCGTCGCGTAGTCCGTGGCCGCAGTCACAAATGACCTTGAACAGCCGCAAAGAAGACGAAGAACGCTACTCGGTCACCCGCAGCTGATGCTTTCGCTCCACATTCGGCTCAGCAGCATTGAACTATTCTCATTTTTTGTTGAAAACACCAGTGTTCCACTATAAAATAGACAGGGTCATTAGCAGCCAGTGTGTGCAAAACATTTGGTGCACTTTTTGATGTCAGGTGGTGGCTCTGGTGCTCCATATGTCAACGGTAACATGCCTTGATGCTCTTGTTCCTGCTTTCAGTGTGGAGACACCCTTTATACCACCCTGTAATGCCATTTCCACCTAGAGGGTAAATGATGGGTCCCACTCAATGGTATTGATCTATTCACAATTTATAGCATCGCCTCATCAAGAAACATCAAATTTGCAGAATTCCATGCAATAGCCGTAGCATTCGCTTCCAGACATTCCGCCGCTGCACTGCACTCAATACAGCTGAATGGGAAAGTGGGATCCAACGTGTCGCCGGAGAGAGCGATGTCTTTACACTGAAAGTGGTGGTGCTGACCATTATGGCATATAGTCAAAGGTCGTAAAGGGCTTCCGTGGAGTTGGACAAAAGATGATACAGAAAATGATTGGGAAAGCCAGATGGAATTTCCGAAGAATAAAGACATTGAAAGTGGGAATGCAGTCACCACGGTCATCAACTAGGATTATAATGCGACGAAGATTTGAAGACCTGTGATAGGTATGCACTGCACAAAAAAATCCACATACACACCTGAATTGGTGTGAGGTGCTGGAACTGGCGGTGTGGGTGGGCAATCACCAGTGGCTCCTGCCAGGCAGGCCCTCGGTACACCCGCAGCTCATTCTTCTGGTCAGTGGTCAGCAGCGAGCTTCGGTCTGATGGGCTTAAGTAAGCTGCATGGGCATCAGATAAGCAGTCTAGTAACACTGCAACACTCGTCAAGCGGCTGTGAGTACAAGAAATGAACATCCCTCGGCTAAGGTAGATCTTGGGACTGGCTCTGAGCATTTGGTTCTGAGCAGTACAGTAGGCCTCCAGCAATTCTCAAATTCTGAGCTGCATTCTCATGTTCAACTTATTTAGAACACTGGCAAAGCATAGTCAAGCCACACAGCATGGCCCAGAAGGAAATCTGGAGAGCTGTATATTCTTGCCAAAGGTTGTATAGCATTTTGATACAATAAAATTTGATAGCCTTTCATTTTCCAAAGCTAAGAAATGAGTACAGGAGAATTAGGCAATTGGGTGTACATTTGGCAACATTTTTATGGAATGTTACCTGTCATATATTTTTTAATCATGAATTACAATAACATTGTGTCCACAATAACCATTCACAGTGGGAAAATATCAAATCAAATCAAATTTATTTTCCAACAAGTGGATGGTTGCCTGGGCTAAAAGCTGTACAAACAGCTTGACGGCCCAGGAAACCAGTACACAACATAGCAGAAGCAAACAGCAAATTCCAGAAGTTCACTAACAATTTGACTATGGCATCCAAAAGTGTTATACAATGCATACGTCACTGCAGCACGACAAAAAATAAAGAAGTTGATCAATAATAAAATCAATGAAAAAAGCTCAACAAAGCAGAAAGTTCGTAAAGGAGAGTACAATATATAAAGTAAGAACACATGTATGGATAGCTTATATTTTTTTTTTTTTTTTTTCGAAGAGTTTGCCACAAGGCATAAGTCGAGAAAGGGGGAATGGGATGCAGGAGATAGAAAGTTAAAAGAAGGAGTGCAGTCCAGTTGTGCTTATGAATTCGAGAAGGTTGGCAGTATAGCGATTGTCCATTGGTCATAATCACTATCGCGATTCCACCGTAGGCCCACCTTCATGATTATCCGTTGCCTGATGGGCGTTGTTGATGGACATGTCCACAACAAGTGGCGCACATCGCAGACGTCAGGTGGAGTGTCACAGTGAGGGCACCTGTCAGTCACTGGTAGGTCTTTTTCCCGCCATCGATGTCGAACAGATGGGGTCAGAGCCGCCCCTGCCCGGATCTGGCGCACTGTCACCTCCTCCTGCCGAGTAAGACTACGGGGGAGAGGGTGCGAACACGGAGGAATGAGAGCGCGTGTTCGGTGGCGCAGAACTTGCGAATCGGAAACGTGGGACAGGAACGGATCTGGGGAAGAGGGGAAGGTGGTGGATCGTCTGATGTGTTTATATGCGTCATAGCATCTGCTTGTATGTTATGTGGATCGCGAGCATGGCCGCGAATCCAGTGTATGCGAATAGGACATGGGTACTTTGAACATAGCAAATGTATGGACTGTGTTATTTGGAATGTGCGTCGAACGGCCTTAAGCTGTTTAAGGGCAGTGAGAGAGTCTGTGTAAAGATGAACTGCATTGAATGTAGGAACTGGTGGGAGGGAATGTATAGCATTGTAAATTGCTTGGAGTTCCAGTGCCAGAGGGGTGCACGTATCTGCGGTATATGTCACGTGAGTGTTGAGATGCGGATGAGAGGGACTATACACGGCAGTAACTCCTCGCTCTGCAGTATGTGATGCATCGGTATATAATATGCACCCTTCAGGCAGATGTGCGGATAATACCGACGAGGAAGCAGTGGGGCGATTGTCCGTGAGCTGGCAGTACGACCATGGAGGTAGTGTCTTTAAATGATGTAGTTGTAAAGACTGCTTGCGAGCTCTGCTTGCCATCCGCTGATCAACGAGTTCAGTGAGCGTATTTAGCTGGGCATACTCCTGAAGTACGGGTATGGGTGTTAGGCGGGGGAGGTACATTATTGCACGCATAGCCTCACGATTGATGGCCTCAAGGGAGTCCCACTGTCTGCGGGTGAGACGTTGAAACTGTGCCTGGTATATTATACGTGGCTGGAGGACAGAGCGAACAAGCTGGCGGGCCGTGTGAGCACGCGCGCCGCCAGAGCGCATAGCTATGCGACGAATGAGACCTAAAGTAGCGTGAGCGGTCTTACGGATGGCTGTCAGCCACGGTGTGCCAGTCCCAGAGGAATGTAGAAGAAGACCAAGAATGCGAACGGTTTGTACCTGAGGAATTGGGATATTATCTATCATAAAATTTATATTGGGAGCTTTCCGTAAGCCAGCTTTATTTCCAATTCGAATGAAACAAGATTTTGTATGCGAAAGAGTTAGGCCCAAAGGAGGGAGGCGAAATGTCAATACATCCAGCGCATGCTGGAGGGCCGCCTGATGGACAGACGTATCTGGGTGACAGCACCATAAGGTTATATCATCGGCATACGCAAGCACCCGTATAGAAGGGATGGCCTCTAGGGCTCGAATAAGTGGAATGAAGGCCACATTAAATAAAGTAGGGGCGAGAACGGAGCCCTGGGGCACTCCTCTGTTTGAGGGGAAGTGACCAAAGGGCTTTCCATGGACACGCACACTGAATGTTCTATTTGTTAGAAAGGCGTGAATGGCGAGGAGAAACCTGTGAGGAAGACCAAGAGTTTGTAGGGAGGCAAGAATGGCTGAGTGAAGGATGTTATCATATGCCTTTGTTATATCTGTAGCGATCACAGTTCTAACAAGATGACTGTGCGGAGAGTGGTGAAGCACGTCAGCAGCCAAAGTAGCAAGACCGTCCTCCGTTCCTATATGCGGGCGGAAGCCAATTTGGGATTCTGGATAACAATCATGGGATTCCAACCACCACGATAAGCGAGTGGCGAGAATGTTTTCGTAAAGCTTGCAGATTGTTGGCGTCAGGGAAATTGGACGAAGGGCCGAGAGAGATACTGGAGGATGACCTGACTTCGGTATTGGAACAACAATAGAATGCTTCCACTCGTCCGGCATGACACCAGAATGCCACACGTCATTGAATGCATCAAGCAGGGCCTGCAAAGCAGTCCCTTCCAAGTTGCGGAATAAGGAGTTAGGTATGCCGTCGTGGCCGGGAGCAGAGTTAGATTTGAGGCGTTCAATGGAGGCCAGCAGCTCTGCCATGGTTAGGTCAGAAGTAATCTCATCGGGGGGTTCGGTAACCGGTAAGCAAGGTGGAGAAGTTGAGGTGGAATCATAGTGGGGAAAAAACTGTCTGGCCGCCTGTTTTGCAAATGTGTCCTCATCTACATTCATAGCAAGGCGAATGCTCTCTGTGTAATCAGAAACTTGAGAAGAGCGCTCCATGGCGTGAAACACTCTCCAAAGTTGTCGATTACTCTGCTTGGAGGACAGGCGCTCACACCATGAAGCCCAACGTTGCCTTCCTAGACGCTTTTCATACCGCCTCGCACGCGCGGTAGCCCGGTGAAGAGCGGGGATAGCCGATGGGTCATCGGGGTTACGAGCAGCATAATGATCTGCCTGGCGACGCAGAGCCCAAAGATTCAGGAGGTGGATGTCCGGGTTTGGCTCGTCTTCATTTACAGTGGTGGTAATCGTGTGGGACGCAAGAACAGCAGAGAGAGTAGACAATGCTGATGATGGGGTGAAATCAGATAAGCGATTGTCTGCGCGTACAGAGTCCCAAGATGTTATTCGTACGCTACGGCGTATTTTACGTATCCGCGAAGGAGTGAGAGAGATAAAGATAGGACTGTGATCACTACCCCAGGTATCTGGTTCAACAGCCCAATGAGGGCTACCAGGGCCTAACCACCAAGTCAAATCAGGTGAATAAGGCCCACCTCGTGGACGGGTAGAGGTATGCGGGTGGTTTAAAAGGTGAAAAGAATTATCTGAAAAGCTTCCCTGGATGTGTGCACCCCTGGGAGAATCCGATGGGTAACCCCATGAGGTGTGTGCACCATTGAAGTCTCCACCGACTAGAATAGAGATACCCGAGTAGGTAGAACGCAGAAAACGAACCCATCCAAGATTAGGAGATGCGGAACCAGGACGGCCATAAAAGGAAACTAGTATAAGTGGCGTGCGTACAGGCTTAACTAGGAGTGCTACCACCTCTTGGCGTGTGTTACACCAGCGTGAAAGGTCGATCGGTGTGTGGGGAACTGAAGTGTGAATATAAATTGCAGATTTACCTGGGCTGTGGGAAGAGGTGATGCAACGGCGATCAGGAATGGAAGGTGAATGGTAAGCGCAGAATCCTGAAAGGCGAGGAAGTGAGTTATGCTCTTGAAGTAAGAAGGCCCACGCCTTTAGCTTTTTGTCGCGAAGACGGATGTTCACTTCAGAGGCCTTATTCGCAAAGCCTCGACAATTCCACTGCACCACCAGAGACAGTGCATTATCCATTGCGAGGCCGAAGAGCTTCTACGATGAGGGAGGTCACCTGCTCCATAAGGGCTAATATTTTATCCACTGTCGGGGTATTCGGGATTAACGTGTTGTCTGCACGTGATTGTGGTTTGTTGCTTAATCGAGGTGATTCATTTGAAATCTTATCACGAGGTATTATAGTTCTTCGAGAGGGGTGAGAGCGACGCTGTTCTCGGAGCTGGGTGAGTTCGTCTAGACGTTGGCGAGCCTCTGCAATGGCATTGTCTAAAACAGCGTCTTCATCTGCGGCATCCACATGTGATTGGTGCACTGGCCGTTTTGGTGTACCATTTGATCCACGAGGGTGGGTCGCTTGTGCGTATGAACCATGCTGAGAAGACGCATGATGAGCAGGTGGGTCAAGTAAAGGAAGTGCAGGGAAGTCGGTTTCTTCACATGTAAGAGCAGCGAAGCGATTACTTGTAGGAATATCTTCTTTTCCAGGCGGCTTGCGCGACGGCCTCGTTCTCTTCTTCTTTGGACAAGCGGGGGAGCGCATGTCATGGTCCGCCGATTTGCATAGGGCACAAAGCGCTATTGGTTCATTCATGTCGGCCACAGCTGCCGGATTAGGGCAGGTATTTTGCATGTGCCCTTCTTTATGGCAGTGATAACAAAATATACGACGAGGTCGGAAGGGCTGTGGTTTGATAATCGCACCATAATAGGTTAGGTACTCAGGCAAAGTCAGCGGGCCTTGTAGAGTGAGTAGGTATGAACCCCTGCGCCCCAGAGGCCGTGCTTGCAACACTGAGTGAGTTGAACAGCGAATGTTTGCTCGCACCTCCTCAGAAGGACTTCTGCTGTCAACATGGTAAACGACGCAGCGGAGGTGTCAGGGCCAGAGGCAAAATATATTTGCACTGGGACATGCTCATTCGCATCCAGGGGAATTTGAGTAACTGCACACATTTTCTGGGCGTCCACCAAGGATGGCAAGTTCACCGTAATGGTGTTCGATGGGCGATGGACGACAAATCCACAGTAGTTAGTAGAACCTAGAACTTGGTCAATTGTGGCTTGGACACACCGAGGAGGGATAGTCGTTATATCAAAGCGCAATGTAGGCTTGATGGTGACGCGGAACGAGTTAGCAGCAAGTGGAAGCGAGGCTCGACTCACTGGCGGCATCTGTGGTGGTGTCAGGGGCTGACACGCTGTAGTTGGCCTTGGAAGGGAAGACTGAATCGGTGCGACGGGCACAGTTCCTTGAGGGAGGGTTACAGGCACCGAGGCGGCGGTGCAATCCATGGGACAAGCCGAAGTCGTTCCATCCGAAGACGAAGCAGACTGGGGGCATGTAGGCGTTGATGATTGCGTGGACGTGGATGTTGCGCCAGGTTGTAACACAGCGGAAATCCGCACACCTGTCGTCGGCGGAGCAGAATCCATGCAGGCGCGTAGCCCAGCCTCGCTCGGCAACGCCGAGCTAAGCCTAGCCTGCGCCTGAGGGATCCGGTTGGACTTTCTTACTTGAGAAAGGGCCCACCGAGTCGGAAATCGCTCCACAGGGGCGTCTTCGTCATTCGTTCTTACGGAGGGCACTGTCCTACCCACACAAACGACAGTTAATAGGCGAAACAAGATAAAAACACAGAGCTCTAAGCGGACACGTATCAGCTCAGGCGCTTCTTCTTCCTTGCTTATATTTGCATGAAGTAGGTTCTCAACTGCTTAGGACTAAAACCAACAGTGTCTTTATATTTGTTGAGAAAAACTGGAAGATTATGAGCCAAGGATTGTAATTTGTAGTCTGTTCTAAAATGTGGTAGAGACCACGTGTCAGTGCATCTAGTGCTTACTATTGCTGTGCTGTGTTCAAGAGATGCAAGTTTTACCAAGAAATGACCCATACCTGTCGAATCGAAATAAGTTAATTGTAACAAGCGATATTCATAAATATTATCCACATAGATCATATTAAGTGATGTTATTATGGGTTGCATATTTGACGTTGGCTCTAAGTTTACGATGAGACGAATAATTTTTCTTTGCAAGACTAAAAGCTTGTTCATATTTGTTTTAGTTGTTGCCCATACTAGAGCACAGTAGCTAACATGGGAAAGGAACTATAACCGTGAGAAAGAATCTATAATGGTGGACAGCTGCAGAACTTGGAAGCAAAAGAAGATAAAAACATTTTACTGCACTATATCTTTGGGCCATATGACACAGGCAAGACAAAGCACCATCTAAAAACAGATTTCATTGAAAGACTGGAGGGCATAAGGGAAAAACAATACACAAGTGGTAAACAAAAACCAAAAATGACTGCATGGGTATGGGCGTGCAGACACTCAAACATCTTGCGTCTTCAAGCAGCATGGCTGTTCACTATGAACCAAAATCCCACAGATAATCACCGTGTCGTAAAATGAATAGCCTGCATGACAGTGACAAGTTAAATGAACACTGAGGAGAACTCAATCAATTTTCATTCTATAGTAAAATTCCACTGTTTTGCTTTTTATTTCAGAGAAATACTGAGTTCAGAATCGAACATAATATCTTTTTGCTGACAACTGAGTCAAACTTGTGACACCGATAAGAATATCATGAGTATAAGGGTATTCATGATTCCTGGTTGAAAGTGGGTGGTGTTTGGAAACGAAAAAGCACTTTGCTTTGTTGGAGTTTGCTTGCAGAACCAGCCTTTTTTCTTTTTTTATTTGCTTTACAAAGCTGAGCTTTCAGTGAAAGTAGTCTCTTCAGGATTAAATCATGGTAATCCACTGATATACACCAATCTTAATGGGTCTTCATTGTCCCATTAGTTGACCGCCATGCATGTACCGTCTGTTGCAGAAGTATGCGGCCCAACGCGCCGGGCAGAGGAGCAGTATCGCTCCCGAGAGGCGGCGCTGCGCCCGCCGGCGCTGCCTGGTGACGTAGCTATAAAGAGTGAGGAGGCTTGTTCTCTTCTCCTCATCCCGCGGTTGATATCGCACATCTGTGCTCTCAGCCGCAGGATGAGGAGAAGAGAACAAGCCTCCTCACTCTTTATAGCTACGTCACCAGGCAGCGCCGGCGGGCGCAGCGCCGCCTCTCGGGAGCGATACTGCTCCTCTGCCCGGCGCGTTGGGCCGCAAACTTCTGCAACAGACGGTACGTGTTGACGCAGCCAACTTTAATTAATTTGGCCAAATGTTCCAGCCAGCAGTGCAGTCCACTGAATGAGACTCACCAGAGTTCACTCCCTGAGCGTGTGGCAGCTCTATGAGGAAGTCCTTTGGGCTGTTAAGCTTTCGCACATCCCAGATGCGCACTGTGTGGTCCACAGAAGCAGTCACCAGCAAATCTGAACCTTGGCCCACGAACTCGAGGTACTTCACCTTGCCCTTGTGCAGGCGGTTTGGCTGAGGCCACAACTGCAACCCACAAATGTTCAGCATCATTTTTTTTTTGCACACACTTTCAGTCAAAAAAGCCCATTGAGAGTAGGCGTGAGCATGAAATGCTCAAAGTGAGTAGCCCAGCACCATCAAAGGATAAACAAATTTCTTTTTGTACAATATATAAGTAAATATGCAGCTTTAATTTGGCACCCTAAAAGGATGATTTTAATGCATTAACAAGAAAGCATTTAAAGATAAAGCAGCTCATTTTATTCTAACTACAACTGCACTGCCAGTATAACCTTAATAAATCTACCTTACCAAGTCAATCACCAAGTGAAAAAATCATAAACGAAAGAAGGGCAGACGGCTCGTCTGCCCTTGTTTCGTTTATGATTTTTTACCATACTTGACATAACAATGAACAATCGCGGCACAACCAGCTTTATCATGTATTCTATGGTAAAATAAACCGTATATAGCTATGCTCTCATAGTAGAATATCGGTTACAACAATTAAATCAGGTCACTAAGCACCAACCCTAACAGACTCACAATACAGTAAAACCTCGATAATTTGAACTCACTAAATTCGAAATCCCAGACAATGCAAAGAATTTCTGCGGCCCCATAATTTTCCACTTAAATTTAGTCGCACTTACGTGACTGAAAACTCGGTAAAAAAAAAAATTGGCTGTTGCTTAGCTCGACTATGCCAGGATATACGTAGTGAAAGCTAAGGCATAGCTTGGTTAGCCTTGGTTAATCTTGATTGCACGTCTAGGTTAGTGTGGCTACCTAGCTAGGTCTCTTCGGCTCGTTGCCTTTGCCTGTTTTCATTCCAACGCATAAGCCTGGCGTGTTTTAAGCCTTTCTGACTCGCTTTCCATTGCTCCAAACACGGTGGCACCGATGAACCAACTGCTTTTTATACAGCGTTGCTACGCTCACCAGCTGCTTTCTCCCCTCCTACCTACCTGGCAGCATGCACGACACGGCACAAGGCTGCTCTCTCTTCGCCTTCTTACACTCATTCTCTCTTTGCTGCTGCTATGCGCTCTGATGTCACGCGCTGCACACCTGTCGCTCTTCTCCAGTTTCCGTGCATGCGCACTAGTGGCCTGTCTACACACGCCGAAATGTTCTGGTCGTATACACACTAGATGGCGAGGAGGTTGTTGCTAGGCAGCGGCAATGAAAGCGACACAACCACGGTGGAAATTGGTGCCACAGTGAAATTGCAATTGAATTGAATTGGCGCGGGGTTTGCAGACCCTCTTCCAAGCGCACACCCCTATGAGAGCCGGGCGCCAGGCCCGGGGACGCTTGTACCCATTTTTACCGGTGGGTGTCCGGCGGTGGGTTTCGAACTAACCACCTCCCGCAGCCAAGATGGGTGCTCTAATCACTAGGTATAAACGTCCCCAGGCCTGGCGCTCAGCTTTTCTAGGGGTGTGCGCTTGGGAGAAGCTCCGTAAACCCTGTTGCGCCCAAACCCAGTTTCGAACCTCGCAGCCTGCAAAGGTGGTTCATATTTGTCTTGAAAAGGTACTTCCGTTGAGCCTCATCTGCAGTGCTCCCTTTGAGCCACAGCTGCAGCAGTTCTAAAAAAAGGGCCACATAAGGGCTCCTGCCAAGCGAGGCCGACTTATGGTTGTCCGATGGTGGAATGAGTCACTTGTCCCATTGGCGCAACTATTTGGGCCATGAACCCTTTCCCAAGCATTTCACCCCAAAAGAGTCGAGCACCAGGCCGGAGGATAGCTTATACCCATGAAAAACCGGTGGGTATCCGGCGGCACCAGGGATCAAACCTGTACCTCCCGAATACGAGGCGGATGCTCTAGCACAAGGCCACGCTTCGATCAATCCAATCAAATGTAAGGTTAGGTTAATCCTAACATTTTTCTCAGTTTCAATGACTTCGAATTGACGAGGTTTTACTGCAATGCAACCACGCCAGCCAAACCACATCAGGAAGCACCAAGAACGATCAATTCCATACTGGGACTTCGTTTGTGCTAAAATCTTTCACACGGATACTTGCTACAGTTGGACGCCTTGTAGAGAGATATCAACAAGACTGCCGTGAGACAGTTAAAGCTCCATGGTTACCGATTTCTGCCTGGGAATAAGTAAAGAGTGTGAGCCACTTTTCCCTCATTAAATTTACTTTCTCAAGTTCGCAATGTTCTTTTTTTTTTTTTACTTAACTCGGTTATAACAATTGTATTTCCATGGCACTTCAATATTGTTATAGTGGGTTTTACTGTAATGTCACTGCAACCATTGTGATAAAATAGATGTTCCAGCGTACCAGACTAGTTCCTAAATTCTATGCTGTTTATTCCCGAATCATCAAGTGATTAGAATCACCTATCGTCGACAGCATGCACTGGTAACATAATTAACTTTTGTTATTTAGTATTTAATGAAACTTAACAAGATTTTACTACTATTTGAATGATCACCATTAATGTCCTTATCCCATTCCTCTCCACTATGCTTTTGCTCTGAGGACATAAAAAGTTGAGCTGTTCTGTGGTACAGCTGGCCAGAATAACCAGTCCTTAATATGTGCAGCCTGTTCTAATATGTTAAAGGATTATACAGCAGCGAACATGACATACATGGTAAAGCTCAATAATTTAAGATTACCTAAACAATACAGTAAGCTAACTAAACACTGTTTTAATTCTTTACTTTAAAGGGCAAGATTATACTGCGGAATTGAAAACCAGCAACATCAAGGTGAGCAATCCTAAATTTTCTTAACTGACATTGTGCATAAAATACAGATGACTCCTATGTGTTTGATGATATAGAGTAAGTAGATTCAATTTTGTCAATGATACTATGAGCAGCGACAGTATTTTATAAATATGCAATACAGAAAAGAAAACTTGAAGAGATTTGAAATGCATATTTCTAACATTCCATATTTCAGACACAACAGCCGATTAAGAAAATGAGAAAATCTAGGCACCCATTCTATGTGATGGCCTTCAATTTTGCATCAATCTTCTCCCTGAGTTATAAAACGAAAAAGTTAATTAGTTAAGCATCTATTTATTGAGCTCCACTAAGCATTTATTGTGTTTCTTTCTTCTGTTGATGTTAAAAAGCTTTAAACCTGTTAAAATTGAAAAATATATATAATAAAGCACCCGACATAGATAGAAAGCAAAACTTGTAGAATTCAGATAGACTTCAAACCTGCTGCACACTCAGACCAGTTTCTTTCATCTCCCAACTCTCAAGTGGGACATAAGAGAAGGTTTCTGGGTGTTACAGTGTGGACTGCAGGGAGACAATGCATCTACTAGAGTTAATTGTATATAAAGGCATGAGAAGTAGTTTACAGAACGTAACTTTTAGAGAGAAAAAAGAAAGAATATTTTTGAGTTTCCTCGTTTTGCCAGGCTTTGGTTATAGTGGATCAAGCAGGCACTGACCTCATTAACTCTTCACTGAGCTCTTTCACCTGGCCACACAGAAAAAAATTTTTTTTTTTCCATGAAGCTGCATCTTGCAAACTTTTGTTTATGGCTGTACACTTCGTACAATTAAGCACTACTGTAGTGAGCTACAGTAAGCATTACTAATGGCACTGCTACTACTAAATTGCTACAAGAGAGCTGCTAGAGTCAATATTTTCTATTTTCCCGAATTTCGGCTGTTTATTAAACCGTTTCCACATGTTCAAATATATGATAGGCCAAGCCTGGAGGCATACAACATGAGAATTTTAAAGGAAGCAACAGTTCCCCACCGTGATGGCTTCTCTGGAGTGCCTATAGCTGCAGTGAGGAAGGGAATAAAAAAAGTGTGGAAAGTTGCTAACATGCAAGAGGGCAGTACCTGTGGGGGATGCAAAAGCAAGAGCAGAAACACAGCAGCTTCATCAGAGTAGGAGATTGAATCATATGAGAACTATGATGGCTATAAGTCTCGGAAACAGAACATAAAATGCAAAAACATCGTGGCTGCTTCCCTGCAGTGCACTGATGCAAGGAGGAGATACTTAGTCGACGGACTGGATGCATTGTCAAGTTTCATTGCTTTTAAGGTCAATGCAAATGCACACTGAATTCTGCAAGCACTACAAAAGAAGCTCTTAAAGACCATGTGCGAAAAAAAAAAAGGTATTCAACAGTTTTATGCTCTGGAACCACCAATAAATCCCTATGTAACTTCTTTCAGAAGAGTCATCTTTCAAAATTATGCTGCTTGAATGATATCTCTGATATAATTCAACATTTTTAAAAAATAAGGTTTCATAGTACTGTCTCCCCTTGTCAAGTCTTGCAGAGTTCGTATCACTGCACACTAAGTGAATAGACTGGGTTTGTTGTGTTTACTTTCCAACACCCTCCACCACCACGCACCAGTTCGCCAGTAGTGCTGAACGCATAAGCGCAACCCATGTTGTCTCCAGCCAACACCATCTTCCTTTCGTGAAGTACATCCAGTGAGGTGAACCACACTCTGAAAAGGGGTAAAAGGGCATTCATATAAGCAACCGCATCTGATAGAGCTTCATTAGAGAAAGCTCGTCATTTGCTTCTAGTAGGGCTACCAAATGTAAAAATATGTATGCCCAGTGTACTCCACTACAGGCATACATCAAAAATATTATGCACAACTCATATCAGTCACTAGTCAAAAAGTTGCTCGTGCAAGGTGATGAGAGTTTATGACCATTTTTTATACATATTATTTGCAATCTGCTGTCAGAAAAAAATCCCTTTAGCTTTTTTCAGAAAACAGTGTCACTAGATCTGTTAGAGGTCCCTGTTGCTGCAAGCCAGGTTCCCAGATAACACTTGCTTTTCAAAATTAAGCACATACCAATGTATACTTTGCACAATCATTTAAATCTAATAACTGTTCTTGCAATAGGGTGACTAGTGAGGGAATACCTATCGCTCATCCACTTTACTCAACATAGCTTTATGCATTTCATAGTCCCTTTAAGTCCCATATCAACATGCAGTTTTCTCATCATGCTTTAAAATATAAAATAGGCAAACAAATGCAATGTACGAAATTAAGGCGTAAGCAGCACAGCAAAACTAAAAAAGAAAAAAGAAAGAAGGCTCATAATGCAAAAGCATTGCATGAGTCAAAAACTGTCTGCTGTGTGCCTGAAGCCTCTGTCACCTACCATGAATGGTACACAGAAAAGCCAGAACAGGAGCCTTAACACTGTGCATTAAAACAGAGGGAAGGAAATTTCCCTTTTTCTCATGTAGGATATAAGTGAAATCGAAAAGGTGTATGCTTTTGCATTTCTTCTGGAAAAAAACAAAAAAAGCAAAAGCATGAGAATATCAGTTCTCATGTTTACTCTTCTATGTATATTTAGCATGAGGCTCAGACATGCTTTCTTAGTTATTAATATTGAAGCCCTAAACTAAATCTCTTCTTAATAGCCATCATTTTTTTTTATTTGACAATTCACAGTGCAACTTCAGTGTCTAGCATATGATTTGTTACTCAACCAAAACATGCCTGCACTTGAACTGCAGTAAAATCTCCTTAAGTCGGCTTTCAGTGGAACAGAAAATTATTAAAATTAGCCCGCCGCGATGTTGCAATGGCTAGGGCGCTCAACTACTGTACCCAAGGATGCGGGATCGAACCCCGGCCGCGGTGGCCGTCTTTCGATGGAGGTGAAAAGCAAGGCACCCATGTGCTGTGCAATGTCAGTGCATGCTAAAGAACCCCAGGTGGTCGAAATTTCCGGAGCCCTCCATTTAGGTGTCCCTTATAGCCTGAATCATTTTGGGACGTTAAACCCCATAAACCAAACCAATTGAAATTAGCTGAAAGTTCAAATTATCAAATGGCTCAAAAAAACAGCCAAATACAGTTCACACTGCAGTAATTTTATCTAATGAACACCTGGAATAAGTCTTTACATTTAAAATAAAACTGAGTGAGCACAAGAATACTTCGAGTGCTTTGCTTTGCTTGCACTGTCAGAGATACCGAAGAATTGCCTCAGAATTGAAAGTGCCTCTGTGGCCCTTTTCACAGCTGCGACGCAGTAGCAGCGGTGCCTCCTCACAAATGGTTTTGTCACTTCACCAGCATCCTCAAAAGCCAATGGTTTGGCAAACTCAAACGACGTGACGCCATCCCAAAATTAAAATAAAAGACCAGTGACGCGCAAAGTTACGTTCGAAATGGCAGGGTGGGGTGAATTTAAGGGAAACAGAACTGAAATTATTCTATGGGGCTTATTCTGGCAATAGGGGACTTCCAATCTTCATAGCACCTGCCATAGCTTGCACTCCTAAGATGCGTGGGCAACTCTGCTTCATAGCATTCAGATTCTGTGAGGTCTATTTGGATGATCACTGGCTTTGCGGATTCTACCTTGACAAGACAACTGCAAACACTGGAAGGAGGCCTGCTCACCTCTCGGACTCTGTGTCCCAGAACACTTGGTTCTCTGCACCTCCAAAGTCCTGCAGCATCACTTTGCTGAGCAGAGTGGCAGTGTACATTTGGGTCGCATTATCAGGGTGGAACTTCATGGCTGCCACGGCCGACCCACTGCCTGTCTGCATGGAGAGTTCAGAGTCAGCAAAAATCACAAAATATCTCCCCGCCCGCTTCCCGTACCTAATGCTTTGGAACAAACTTTGCTATAGAAGCTTAGCACCGGCTTGCACTATGAAAACAAATTATGACATTGCTACCAGAGTTCTTGCAGCAGTTTGATATGAGGGCCAATGCCTCTAACATGCTCAGTTTTAAAACAAAAACTTTTCTCAAAGGTTAATTTCTTTATTACAAATATTGACGGCCCTTCAAATGGGCCTATCAACTTTAGCTGTGAAACTCCCTCTGCTGTCGCTTAAGGTGATTCTTGAAGTCTAGGAATGCTGCTTGTGAGCATTTCATGCTTGTAAAATGCACAAAAGACTTCAGTATATCTGCCATTAATTTGATTCATTTAATACAGTCCTTACACGCAAAAACTACTGAAATTACTCGGCCTTATGATGGCTGCTAGGTGATGAACCCCCTTGTTTAAGATATTCCATTCTTAGAAGAAAACTAACCCACTGTAGCTATGCTTACAGCCTACATGCTTTGCCTAAAGATCGCCTTTCTACTCCAAAATAAAAATGCATGAACAAAAATGCAGTTTAGTGAGACAACCTTTTACTTCTATCCATTTCTTTATTTATGCATGTGTCAAGCGCACTTGCTATGGGCATCACTATAACATAGAGAAAAAGCAGTAACGTTAGAAATATAGATAAAACAAAATGCAAAAACAAATCCGACTTTTATGAAGCCACAAATAATGAAAACAAAGTACATTGCATACTGTATAAAGTTTCCGTACAGAGCATGAGTGCAGCAAGCTAACATGACAGCTTAAAGGGCCACTGTCCAGGGAAGGACCTTTTAAGCAAAGGAGCCCAGTGCTTCGATCAGGTACCGGAGATAGTCTGTGCAAAATGCTACAGCAATACTCACGCCGCAAAGCAGCAAAAATACAAATCAAAACTCTCTCATCTTCCCCGTCAGGAAACCAGCTTCCTCCTTTCCCTACGAGCCGCAAGGATGACGTCATAGTCGAAAACGACATCCATTAGTCCGTCTCGCTGTCTGAGGGTGAAGGATGGGTGTCTACCGCTCGCTGCGCGCTTTTCCCTCGCCACGGCCAGACTGAATCCAGTGGTGCGCGCTCCCTCGCCCGTTTTGCGCCCGCGGAGTGCCACGCACCACCTCCCGCCAAACGCGGAGGAGGAAGGGGAATTTGTCTTGCGGAGGCTAAACGACCGGGCAGGAGAGTGAAAAACCTTTGCGAGGGAACAGGAGGAGAGAAACACGACAGAATCGGGTGATTGCGGTGGCTGTAACTGCGTTATTAGTTACTCTTTTCAAAAACATTTTGCGGCCTTGCGTTCTGGGGGCGAAGTCTCACAGTCACCGGGGAAGAAAATATTTTCGACCGGAGGGCGGACAGTGGGCCTTTAAGAACAAGAAATGTCCACCGAGAGAGAGCTGGAAGCTTCTTTGCATCTTGTAGAGCTCCACACACACAAAAAGAAAAGTTCTAAAAATGCCTTGGAGTAAAAGGTTCCGTGCATTTTGAATCCTTCCTTATCTTTGTGTTTCACTACATTTATTGGTGGCATGCAACTGGTAGAATGTTTTGCCTTCATAAACTTTATCTGTGTCTCACTATTATACTCCCCGTTCATATGATTAAAATCACAGGCAATAAAAATGTGCCACTAAGTTACACTTAATAGGTTCCCAGATAACATAATTTCCCGGCTGGTACCTTAAAGCAATAACATTAAAGCTCCCATTCAGTGCAAAAAAATGGCATCGGCATAATTTTGAGAAGCCCACATCAAGCCTTTGCCAAGAAACCTATGTGATGTCATGCTTGTGCTGAGAAACTCGCATCATGCAGGGATGCCTGGAATGAAAATAATTTAAACTAGGACTTTTCATGTGACATAAAGGTTCCTAAGTCTGAAATGACAACTTTACAAAGTAATTTCATTTTCTGTAAACAAAAATTTTCGTAAATGTCAGTTGGAATTCAAACACATGACCTTTGGCTGCCAGCCAGACCCTGATAGTACGCTTGTACAGCTGCAGTAAAAGTGCGGATTTAGATGCGTTAAGTAAGGTCTTTCACATTATGTGGCACCTTATGAGTGTATGTTAACGAGCATGAGTCTAACTATAGGGAAGTTCTAATTATGGAAGTACTAATTAAATGAGTACCAAAGTGCATGTTGGCATTACTTATCTCTCCTTGACATGGCATAGTGATGGCAGCATGCAGCGGACGATAGAAGACCCCCACTATCTGATGTATAACACTTCCCCAAAAAATGACGCGGAACCTTCATCCTAGTGGAATGCTTCTTTGTGGCTTCAATGCTCTCTGTTTGCAAGAGGCTTTTATGCTTATCCCCCCCCCCCACAAAAAAAAAGAAGGCACACGCAAGAACAACCAAGTAATATGCTGAGTGTTAACATTATCGATGAAGTGCTCCACGACATGTTCGCAGAATGTGTCATGATTACATTGCAGAGCGATGCGGCTCCGCAGACCGTTCCACAAACAGATGACATCGGGAGTAGCGAATAGTTAACTCCTTAACCTTTTCGTTCTGCCAAAAAATTTCTAAAACTGCTTATTATTATTATTATTATTATTTTTGATCTTAACTTCAATTGTTCTTCTAAAGAAATGAAGTACAAAATAACTGAATCAGAAACTAAGTCAAATTAGTATAATGAAGTTTATAGCTCACTATTTCTCATCTGAGCTGCAATCTTCATCGGAAGAATTGCTCATATCAATGTCATCACTGTAATGTTCACTTCCCGAAACAATGTAGATCTTCGCGTCTGAATCATCATGTTTGGATGACGAAGGCGATGAAGAAAAGCTCTTTTTCCATGCAGCTGGCCAGCAATTCATGCATAGCCTTGCCCAAATGTCATTTTTATAATCCAAGCTGCCATATAATGAGTGTTCAAGTGGTAGAATAAAAGCAATAAAATGTTAGTGATGCCATCTAAATGCTCAAGGTGAAAAACTATCCTATGGGAACAAGCTACACTCGTCCAAAACAGTTTGGGAAAGGCTCTACAGAGCTCGTTTAAAACAGTTAAGGGGCTAAAGGTATGTGTACTGCCGTAAATGAGGGTGAAACTGCAGGAATGTTGCAAATGTGGACTAAGTTTTATTTTATAGGTGTGTTTATAAAAGAGAAAATGCCACAACAAATTTTTATCAACTGGAGTGTAAAGTTCGAGCTTTAGTCATGGTTACTCTGTGCTCGCAATAATAATTTCTCAAAATAATATGACAAGCTCTGATCTGAATTGCTTCTAACTTGTCAAGCGAGTATTTTTGGTGAGGTACCCTAGCTGCAGCCTGAACAAAGTTAAAAAGGCTTGCTTATGCACTTGAGGAGCAGTTCCTTGAATGCTACAGCGGAGAAAACCTAATGACCTTGAAGCATCTGCAGAAATGGCCGATATGTATAAGACTAACCCAAGAAAGATTTGGTGTGATATGGAGGCCTGGGTACTTAACTGAGCCAACATGTTGCTAATAATGTAGTAAAAAAAAAATGTGAATTAGAAAATTTTCGGGTAAGAAATAATGTTACATTTAGAATTGTGCACAGTCATTAAGCCATGTTTTGGACCAGTTGTTAATGTTTGGTTTGGTTTACAGGGTTCAATATCCCAAAGCGGCTTTGGCTATGACAAATACCATAGTGGAGGGTTCTGGAAGTTTCGACCACTTAGGTTTTTTAATGCACATCAACAGCGCACGTACAAGGGTGCCTTGCTTTCTGCCTCCATCGAAAAGTGGTCCCAATGGTCAGGATTGAACCTGCACTTGTCAATGTGGTCAAGGTCACTTTGATGAGAAAGATTGTCAGATCTTTAGATTGGTCAATAAATAAAGCAATCATCAGCAAATATGTGCAACCAAGATTAGATGTTTTTTGGTAGATCATTAGTGTAAATTATGAAGATCGAGGACACTTCTTTGTGGCACATCTGATGTGACGTCAGAGGGAAGAGAAGAATAATTGTTGACAACAATGAACTGCTAGCAATTAGAAAAAAAAAAAACGTTAACGAGTTCATAAGAAAGTTAGAGACTCTAGTATAGGCGCAGAAACATTAGATATTAACAATTTGCGATATGAGCAAATGCTTTGGCAAAGCCCAAAAAAGATGCAATTGGTTTATAAGTTAGTGCTCATGTTGATATGTAGGCCAGTAACAAGCAAATTAATATAATTGCAACTGGTGGGAAAAGTCTCTCATAAATCCATGCTGGTCAGGGGCAAAAAAATATGGGGAACACTTAAACTCCGCCTTTAAGGATATGATGCGATAGCAAAAGCTACTAGCCCACATTAAAGCTCACTTTAACCAAACCGTATGAAAGTGCCTATGTGGCCTATGGGTAACTTTTGCACCCATAGACAATAAAGAAAAAAATGTGGCCTATGGGTATTGTGAATGAAAGGGTCCTGGCAGGCTGATTATGACATCACCCTCCCATATGAAAGGATAGGCCCGAGCTGGCAGCTCGTGCCAGCTCCCTACACAACCCTACACTACGACCTTGCAGCACCAGCTCATGATTTTTCGCTCATAACACTAATGCCAACAATAACTCCGGCGCCGATACCGGATTTTTAGTGCACTGGGCCTTTAATGTTGTCGCGTTCAAAATTCGCAGATGATCAAAGAGAATCACGCAGCATATGTGCGAGAGCAGCAGTCTTCTACAGCATGCTATATACATGACTATGTTATCGCCTATGTAAAGAAATTACAGGCATTTATGGTCGTTTCCAAATTATTTACTGTACTGTGGAATGATTGTTGAATTGTGTACCAAACCACGACAGTGCTTTACACCTCCTGTCACATTGTGTGAAAGGCCACCTGACATCGATTTAAAGGTCTCTCTTAACCAAGCAGCACGAACGTTCCTGCATGACCCAAGAGTAGCATGTCTAACTCAGAGTCCACGGATCCAGTGGGTGCAATTTCTACCTTGCCCTTTCACATGAAAGATGCTGTCCAAATTAGCAGCCCTTTCCAACTTGACCATGCTAAGTGGTTCGGTGATGTCGCACAACCCGCCGAAGAATCTGTGCCCTGGTATGTCACTTGCGAACTGCCACCTGCCAGAGGCATGCTCATGAATTTTCGAGGCTGTGAGGCTTCATATGGTCGGCTCCACCAATACCGATGCTGTCGGACAATTTTTTTTAACATGAATAATGAGATTACTAACGCTCATGGGTAAAAAAAAAAAATTGGTTGTGGTTTGACTCTGGTTAACCCTAGTTGAATTGCGGTAGCAACGGCGGAAGCTTCTTTTGCCTGCTACATTATTCGCCTATCACGCCCTATCAGTGTAAGATGCTACATTATTGGGGACACTTAAGCTCATCCTTTAAGAGTATGACGCGAGAGCGTAAGCTACCAGCCCACACATAAATGAGAAGGATTCAAAGCTGCTGAACCGAATGTGGAGCAAAAGCATTAGCTGTCCCAAGCGTTCTTCTTCTTCCTCTTCTTTTTCTCCGCAGCTGTTCAAGGTCAAACGTGGCCCTTCCCGTCCAATAAAATGAAAAAAAGAAAAAAAAAGGAAAGAAGATGAGAGTCCAGGTGACTGCAGGCATTCAATGTATATTGTGTTCAACAAGGTTGTCTTCAAGCAATATGGTGTTTAGCTGCCAAGTGCATATGCGCCACATACGAGTGGGTGAAACCCTGGGCCATGCAACACAAAGACGAGTAATGAATGCACAAAAGTTCTTAATGCCAAAATGGTATGCTCGAATATAGCATCAGTCTGTCATCAAGGTGGCTTGCCCGCAGCATCTAGGCCCAAAAAGGGGCAAAGCATAAAAAAAAATAGAAGGGTTCAACGCTGCTGAACCAAATGTGGAACGAAAACTTTGGCTGCGGGCAAATGAATGTTGCATTGAACACAACCAGCGTTCCGTTAACGCATCAAAGTTCACCGGCTTTCTAGGCGGAATCCACTTTAATGCTGGGAGCATGCGATACCGGCAGACGCTTTCCTTCTCCACTCGGTCAGCTCTCCGCGGTGGCACGTGCATTCGCAGTGCGTAAACTACCCTTCTACTCTTCTCCCCGCCGGCGTGAAAAGGAGAGGGGTGACCAATGCGGGCTACCAGCCCGCATATAAAGCTTCGCTTTAACTAAGCCGTATGAACGTGCCTGCATGGCATTGGGGTAATGTGAATTCAAATGTCATGGCAGGCTCATTCAAAAGTCACCTTCCCACATGAAAGAAGAGGCTCGAGTTGGTGGTCTTTCAGGCACCGGTAGCGCAAGGGCAGTGCAGTGTAGCTTTCACTACAAAAATGAATACAGACTGAAAGATGCTTGGATGGTCTGCTGTGACGCACTGCATAAGCAGAATGCGACTTTAGGATGATGCTTTTCCCTTTCTAACATGATAGCGTTAAAGGCCCTGTTTGCCGAAAATCCGGTATAGGCACCAGCATCCATTCACCGGCATTGGCATTGTGAGCGAAAAATCACGAGCATGGCACTGGTAGGCAGCAGCTAGCAGCTGACATTGCCAAGCACTAACTGGACATAGGGTTGCCTGACATTACATTTCGCAGGAGCTGCCAACTCGGGCCTCTCCTTTCATACGAGAGGATGATATCAAAATCATCCTGCCACGAAGATTGAATTCACGCTACCGCTAGGACACGCAGGCATGTTCTATGGTTTGGTTAAAGCGGGGCTTTATATGTGGGCTCATGCCCTTAAAGGCCGAGGTTAAGTGCCCTCCATAATTTTGCTGCATCGCATTGCATGAAAGTAGTACCAATTTATTTTGCTTTACTTTGGCTGGCTTTTATGACTTATATGATTTTTCTAGTGGTTTTACACCTGTTTTATTATGCACATTCCGCCTAACTTTGCGCATCACGTTTGATCAGCTGACAATGCATACTCGCTATCGGCATGCTTTCCTCTTCTTCACATTAGCCGCTTGCTCCAGGACCTTGCACTCTCTCTACTACTCTTTGTGCCTCCGGTCGAGATCCCGCACTCGATTCGCTGCAGGCACCGGATTCTCCACTCAGCTTGTATATCTGCGCATTCATGCTATTTGTGGAAGCTGCCAGGTTGTGCGTGGGAAGGTTTAAAGCTATTCATGGCATGTGAGTTGTGACTGATCTGACAAATGTAGCACGAAAAGAATGCTACGTCAGTCAGGCACCGTAGTAGCTTCCCTGAAGCGCACTCATGCAAGGGGACAAAGCCTCCCAAAATAATGAGCCTGAGAATTTAGGGTTACCAGGTGCAAGAAACAAAAAGTCACCAGAAAAACTAGAAAAGTAGCCAACCAGGTCTAGAAGAGTACAAAGTAACCAGAAAGGAGCCATGGTTTCACTAAAAACAACAAATAAACATTACTTGTTCAAATTCAGTTTTTATTCAAATGGCCATGCACAGACAAACCATAGATAGGAATTACGACAGCAAACATAGCTGACAAAACTTCTTCAAAACTACCATACCTATAAACTCAAGAAAATAAATTGCATCCAATCACAGTGAAACTAAAACATATATTTGGCTCTGCGATACCTACACAACTCAAGCAAATAGATCCACGCCTAAAAATTATGTCCAAATTAAGTGTGCTAAAACTGTGCAGGCTCAGGTGTGATGTTAACGGCCCTCTATAAATAGATAAGCTCACCTTCTCGCTGATTTTTTGTGGGACTGTAACACTAAGCTTGTGGCCTTCCTCAACTGCACGTCAAACTTGATACTCGAAATGAATATACAACAAGATCATTGGACATTCTGTCCCTCAGCACAGTTTTTTTTTTAATGTGACAGTTGAAAATACTTGCTCCAGCCGTGTCACCTTTTGATACAGGCAAAACAAAGACCTTCAAGGCTCCTCCTGAAGATGAATCATGGGTTTGGCAGCAACCAGAAGGATCTCTGTAATTGTAAAGCTAATTGTCCAAAAATCAAGTGTAGTTGCTTTGGAACTAACATTCTAGCTGCAAGTACCTCAACTCTCATTCGAATTGGCTTTGAGGGTAACCAAATATTTCAAGTAGCATGTCTTTGAGCGCTTTCATTGCACACGGCCTAAGGATGGACTGCATACTGATGGTATCAATTTTTGCACTAGTGAAGTAGCATTTGGCAAATGTCTTTGGAGGTCACATTTGCGATTTGCAGAAACGAAAATAATAAAAAAAAAATAAAAGCTCTTTCACAGTATCTTTCTCGCTATCCAAGCTATCTTGCACAAATTCGGCAAACAGTACTTTTAGGTCTGCATCCTGAAGGCTTAAAAATATAGACTTGAGGTCCGCAAATCAAAGTTCAGCAGGCTGTTTTTATCATGTTGCAAATTAAGGCTTGATAACTCTAACCAAGAGCTAGGCTACACCACACGATAAAAACAGCTTTCTCAACCCTGACTTCGTGAAGCTCGAGTCTAAAAGCTTTTCTAACTTCTCAAACACACTGATGGGGTAAATCTTCTGAACTTGCTTGCCAACCTGCCCAAAAGTAGCCAATTTGACGCAAAGTAGCCAAACCTGGCAACCCTGGCTAAGATTCTGGCAATTCCGCCATTTCTTTTGGTGAGCCAGACGGGCAGCGAAGTCTATTCTGCGCCATGTAAATTGTAAATGTGGGCTAGATTGTGCAAGCACTAGAAATCGAGCTGTTCAAACCTTGTGCTAGAGCTGTTGTATCTCATTCAACAGATAGACTTTTCAAAATCAGATGTTTTGGGTCACACACTTTCCCAGGTTACATAGTTTTTGAGATCTTTTTGAATGCATCAACAACAAGGTTCCAGTTTAATATGAAATGTTTCCTTCGTACCGGTGGTGTGGCAGCCTGTTTTTTGGGGTCCCAAGCATTCCACAGAATAATTTCGCCATTCTTCGACCCCACAGCAAGCAGGTGTGGACGTGTAGGGTGCCACTGGAGGCATGTCACTCGTGCGGACTCCTTGAACTGCGGCACAGGCCCAGTATCACGCACAAAGTCCAGTACTCCTCGGGCCAGAAGACGCCTTTTCAACTGAACAAGCATATGCAAAGATCAATCAGAAAGACACCATTTGCTACTCCATTTAATGGCATAAAATGACGAAACAGTTCGATAACACAAGAACAAACAAGTCCAATCTAAAGAGTAATAGAGCGAGTACAAAATACTTTAGTGCACATAAAATAAAAGCAGCCGGGATGAGAAACCCCAGCTTCCAAGGACCGCTTGGGTCACTGGCCAATTATGAAATATGAGCGCATAAAGAAGAAATGATTCACAAAAGTTTTCAGTTTTAGTGAGCATGCAAGTACAAGGTAAACAATACAAAGGACAAGTTTCTTTGCATCGCTAGGAATTGCATGCCAGAAATACCAAGCTTGGAATTCATCTCCTATAAGTTAGGTCATCTGAAAATTTTAATTCAATGACTGTTATATGTATATATAGAAGCGGGACTTTTTGCTTCAAATGAAATGAAACGTACCATCTCACCTTCACCTGTCATCGCTATACTGCCTCTCTGATTAGCTCTAAAAAATCTCAATCAGAGTCACATGCTTCAAACTTGTGGTAAACAACAGTCATTTAAGAAGCCTCTTTCTGTGTTGATGTCAAAGCAATGTGGCATTGAACTTCCAATTTCAAGACCGGTTGGCCATCAAAAATGCCCATGCCAAGAATCAGTTTTCCAGGTTTTGTCATTTTGACATAAATGAAAAAAAAAAAGTGGCTTCCTAAACTGATTGTTTTCAACACAAGTTCAAAGCATGTGACGCTGGCTGACACATCAGAGAGCCAATCAAAGAAATGATATGGTGACGACAGGCAAAGTCAATTTTCTAAATTGGGCTCCAGAGGTGTCCCAACTAAATTCAACCAAGCTTTTAAAGAACATTCAGTGTCCTCGCCAAGTGAAACCAACTGAGGGTCGTTCAAAGTCGCCTCGTCTAGCCTGCAGTATTTTTTTCGTTTGCAAAGCTGATTAGTTAGTAAAGAATAATTAGCTATAACATTCAAATTAATGACCTGAGGAACACAGTGTCAATACAACAGTTGTAGATTGTCTCGAAAAATGGCTAGCAGCCCTGTTTCCATCTACATACTATTTCATCATCATCATCATCATCCTCAGCCTGACTATACCCACTGCAAGGCGAAGGCCCCTCCCATATTCCTCCAAATAACCCGGTCCTGTGCTCACTGCATCCGCTTGACCCCTGCGAACTTCTTAACCTAATCCTCCCACCTAACTTTCCGCCGCCCCCTGCTACGCTTTCCTTCCCTTGGAATCCAGTTTGTTGCCCTAAGCGACTATTGGTTATCATTTCTTCGCGCTACTTGTCCTGTCCATGGCCATTTTTCCTTCTTGATTTCCACTAGAATGTCAGTGACTTGAGTTATTTCTCTGACCCACTCTGCACGTTTCCTATCTCTTAACATTATCCCTACCATTTTTCTTTCCATAGCCCTCTGCATTGTCCTCAACTTAAGTAGAACCCTCTTTGTTAGCCTCCAAGTTTCAGCCCTACAGGTAAGTACAAGTAAGATGCAACTGTTGTATACTTTCCTCTTGAGCGATACTGGTAAGCTGCTAGTCATATTCTGGGAGTGCTTGCCAAATGCGCTCCATCCCAGTCTTACTCTCCTTGTTATTTCCCCTTTATGGTCCGGATCTGCGGTTACTACCTGTCCTAAGTAGACATATTTGCCTACCACTTCCAGTGCTTCGCTACCTAAAGTAAACTGCTATTCCTTCCCTAGACTATTGAACATTACCTTAGTCCTCTGCATATTGATTTTCAAGCCTACCTTTCTACTTTTCCTGTCTAGGTCATCAATCATCCTTTGCAATTCAGTACTATTTACATAACTTTATATCAGCCTTCAATGAGCTATCACGTGACCAGCCGCTGGCTCACATCTTAGCCTCAGTGCGCACACACAGCGCCTCATCGGGGAAAGCACTTCAGAAAAAGAAATTTAAAAATAAGTATATTCTGTTCTGTGAGCCATGTCCCGGAACGTTAAAGTGGCACCACTATTATGCTTTTTTTATTGTATGATTGTAGTTTAATGCCAATAAAACTTACTTTAAGGAAATGGTAGCTTGCTGCAAATATTTTAGTAAGCTGTTTTTTAAAACTACAACTTCTGTAGTGACACTCTGGCCCTGAAGCCAATAATTAGTTATCTAATTAGTCTATATTATTTATTGAAGCATGAAGAACAAAAATATTACTGCAAACTATGCCATGCAGCTCGCAATGATGCAGATCGCAAACAACCCTTGGTTTGTTTAACTGGGGCTAAGACATACTGTTTTTTTTTAAAACCTTGGTTACATTTGGCTGGGACGCTTAGTGCATGCGTATGTGTGTGTATTCCTTCTTGACAATGGCTTTTGTGGTGAAAAAGGCGAAGACAGGAGGCTATTTTTCAGTGTGGCGTTTATGTTCCCTATTTAAAAGTAAATGTGAAGAAGCAGTAGTACATAAGGTCAAAATTTACAGTCTGAGCATGTCGACTGCCTGGGTGACTATACTCGCGGACAAAATTGTGGCTTTACAGTGAAGGCTAGCTGTCTGACACTGTTCTTTCCCTTCAGCACCAAGTCAGTCGAGCCAGATGGTGATGGAAGGCAAGGGGTAGGAGCCAACTGCTGGGCAGCTGGGCAGTGGAAGAGTCAATGGGATAGGTTTGCTAGAAGCCTCATGGAGATCCGAGTGTTGAATGACCAGACGCTGCAGGAAGTGGGTTGCCAAGCGGCAGGTGGCAATGGTGCGGTGGAGGGTTTGCATGTTCTGGACTGGATGCAAAAAGCAAGCCAAGAACTGTGCACTTGGTGACAATCAAAAAAGCAGTACCAGAGAAATGGAAGGAGATTAGGGCGTTAGCAGTATACTGGTAAAAAGAGTGGCTGAGAAGCAGAAGCTCATAATTTCCCGGAGCAGGAGAAAGATCAGCATTGGTGAAAAAGGCGTCAATGAGGTCTAGGGCATGTTGCACGGTATTCTGCACGTGACCTGGAGAGCTGAGCGAACACCAGAGAATGATGCTGTTGGCGTAAAAGATGTGGCGAAGGTCGAGAATTTATGTTAGTTAGGAAGCAAGAGAGGCCATAGCCGGATTTAACAAGGTAAAGGTGAGAACTACACCTTGGGAAATGCTCTGTGTGAGCTGATGGGGGTAGGCCAAATGGGTATCTACTCGAAAGTGAGCACTCGTTTAAAGAGGAAGGAAATAAAATGCGGAAGTCACTAGCAAGAGAAGAAAGTTGTGACAAGATGTAGTCGTGCCAAACGCCATCTAAAGCCTTGCGGACATCAATGGTTACGAGAGCACAAGTTTGTGTGGAGGAGCGTGAAAGAGAAGTGGGAACATGTCCTGAGCACTGACATTATTTTGGAAGTCAAATGAGAGAATGAGAAATGAACTCATCTCTCATCTTGAGAAAATGAGAGAGGCGAGTCAGAGCCATCTTCTCAAGGGTTTTACCCATGCATGATGTCAAAGAGATAGGGCGGAGGTTAGAGAGGGAGGGTTGCTCAGCTTAGGAATCATAGTTAGGATGGAGGAGGTCGGGGAGCCAAGGAGGCCACTGCTGTCCCAGGTTTCATTGGAAGTCTGGAGGAGGAATTCTTTGGCATGGTGCAGGAGGTTGCATGTAACTCTATTCCCGCCGAGAGCCGAATGGGTATCACAAGCAGCCAATCCACTTCGCGGTCCTGTAGAGTGAAAGGGCAGTCTAGATCCGGGTGAAGTTTGCTCGTGCAGGACAGATAGAAAGGGGTAAGAGGGGGCAGCGAATAGATAGAAGCAAGCTGGTCGAAGGGGAGGGGTCGAAGTCCCTTGGGAATGTGCTTTAGCTAAAGTGGAAGTTAGGGTGGGATTTGTGCCTAAGAGGTATCTGAAGAAAGACCATGGAGACTGGCAATGCAATGCAGAGTTGAGACTGTTGCAAAGCGCACTACAATGAAGGAAGTGCAGTGGATGACTATCATGGCGCCCAGAGTAAAGATTCGGTAGGTACGTTGAGTGGTTTAGTGTCGGAAGCAGAAAGAACACTGGCACTCATGGCGATGCCATAAACGGAGAATTTGGGGCTTGGATCGGGCGGTGGGAGGAAACCTATGCAATAGCTGGCTACTGGAAGAAAGCAACACGAAGATGCTGGACGTTCGGGCATCTTAATATTCAAAGGAATAGGAAGATAGTGCAGCGGAAGGCGTGCCACTCAATGTGAGTGACCATTTGGCAACCAAAGAATGTGGGAGAGAAAGACGGTAATTGAGAAAATACATATATGCTATCAAGAACAGTGATATGATGCATAACTACAGCCTTTAGAAAGGTAGGCACCTAATGAAAAATTTACAATTAGGGTAATGTAAGATTAAGCCAGATTATCGAATAGTAGTGGGTGGAACACATGAAAGGAAGAACAAAATCTTTTAGTCCTGCACGAAGTGTGGAGTATCGCCCCCTTTATATTCACTTAGAAAACGAAAACAGCGCTGTGGTTAGGACATGCTGTGCTGCCAATGCCAGTCCCTCGGCCTGTCTGTATAGGAACACAAGCAGAGGAAGGAAACCATCACATATCACCCACTACCCTCATCCTATAATAAGATCAAATTGAATTGTAACTTCTTACATATATAGCTGTCTAGCTGTTCCATACCACAATAGGTCACAAACTAATCAAAAACGTGGTGTTGCTAGTAAAACACAATACAGTGTGTAATTCCATAACTTTTCTTTTTTGTGTGTAGGGAACCAAACAAAAGTCCCTGAAAAGTGCTTATTGGAGAACAGATGCACTGAACACGTATAAACCACTCAATATCTGCCCTTCTGATCGCTTTATTGAACATATCCTCAACTGATCGCTTCCACAGCCTTTAAACATTATCTAGCTATTCGCAACACATAGAGCAGCACCTGCAGCATAGTACTATGATACAGATCACTAACTGCCTCTTGCCGGCCGCACTGTCTATCAACCACATCCCGTTCCTCTCGTCCTAAGTGCCTAGCAGTCGTTGACGTCCGGCTCGCCTGAGTCGACCAGGTATCTGTGTCCTTAAACTGTACTTTCTCTCATATCCTTCATCATTTATTGCGATGAAAAAAATAAAAGGGGGGGGGGGGGGGGGGGGGACTCGCCGAAAAAGACTCAAGATGAGTTGAACGCGCACAGCGTATATGTATAGTTAAGACCGGCGAAACCAGCGCGCGAAAAAAGTTGAAGTGCTCACCTTGCCCAGGAGCTGGTCGCTAGATCTGTCTCGGAGCAAGCTGTTATTCAAGCACTGAACAAGATTGTTCTTCTTTTGCGCAGCATTAGAGTAAACATTCAGCTTTCTTCTGACAGCACCTTTCTTGGAACTGTTATCAACACTGTCTCCTCTGGCATCGTGTTTTTTACCAGCACTCTTTTTCGCACTCGCAGAAACTGCGACTGGCGGCCGACGACGCGCGGTTGGTGCTGTTGCTTCTTCGTCGCCTACTATGGCGCGTCGTCGGTGCCGCCTTGGGCGACGACTTGCTCCAGCCTCTTCCATGGTGCTGCGCCAGTTGCGCTCACTAAAACAACGTACACACAGCGCACTAGGGCCAATACTCCGACACAAAGACCAGATGATGAAACCGACGAAACTAGCGACCTGCCCACCTCCACGTGCTTTCTGCTTTCGCGGACAAGTACAAACACGCCATTCGACGCGAATGGCCACCAGCGTGCGCGGTGCGCGCCAACCACCAACCGCGCGGGCTAGTCGAGGACAACTTGCGCAATACACGCGCGTCCCGAGGTTGCTAGGCGGCCGCAAGCTCAAGGCCAAGTGCCCATGCTTGAATACCCTGCGAATGCGGCTGACAAAAAAATATGCTCTAGGCAGTTTCCGTCACTGTTGATAAACAAATATAGGTCCCGCATGAAGGGAAATGAAAGGGGAAAAAAAAAATATATTATGCACGCTCAATATGCTAATCGCAGATAAGCGTCGGTAATTCGGCACATTTTAATTTTCCAAAAAGAAGCGTTAGGAAGCAGTTTAATCGCCGACAGTGTATCAAAAACGTCTACAAAATCTGCACATCCCTGGCAGTTTTAATGAAGCTGTGGGCAATTATTACTATGACTACATTGAAAGCTGCTGCATCTCTGTACTTACCTTGTAGTCCACTGCTGCAACTGCACCGGTATGCGATGACAGCTTGTTCCCCTGAAGCATCAAGTGATGCAGAATATACTCTCTCCTCTAGCCTGAGATCTAGAAGTCCCACCTAAAAGGTGCCTCTTTTATTTACTTATTTTTTGTAATAAGTTCAATTTGGTCAGCTGCGATACCAAATCACAGCTTTAAATTTCCTTCAGTCAGCAGCCTGACCCCATTAACCTTGTGAACCCATTAAAAAGTGCACGTGCAGCTTCAACATTGATTAATATGCAGCAAAGTGGAGTTGAGCTGTCCTGTCCTTTGTCACCACACTGTTCCTTCATTGACTGCCATCTCGAAAACACACACAAAACATTAGCCATACTGTAATGCAGTAATTCTTGGAAAATAAAACTATTGGAATTTGCCATACTTTAAAAACACACACACACAAAAAAGAGATTGCAGAGATTTAACATGGCTAAACCTAGTTAATACGCGAAAGCACATTATACTAAGCACATCTTGGTAGATGGCAGATTACTTTACGCTGTCACCGCCTTCTCTCCACCCTCTGCCAGAGGCACATTTGCGAGGAGCACTGTTATGCATGTTGCCCAAGTTTCCACGAGTAACATAGATATAAAGCCCCATTTTAACCATGCTACTTCATGCTATGTATCCTGGGCAGCGAGTCTAACCTTCAACGCAAAGGTCCTGGAAGGCTGGATTCTGATCTCACCCATCCATCTTAACAGTGAACCCAGAGTAGTGCTTCCAACTCGGGCCAATCTGGAGAGGTACAGATTCGGTGAGCCAGTTAGACCTTGTGAAGTAGAGCATTCGCACTAAGATATACATAATAGCTCTTCCTGCGTAGCAGACCCCATGCTCTCCTGATTTCAAATTTCAGACTATGATAAGGTTACCAAGCATTCTTGAAATTCTAGAAGGTGCAGTTAACTATGACTGGCACGTGCCTATTGCCTAGACCTCTAGATAAGAGTGTGTACAACATGAGGTCCACTCTGAACCACTTCATCTCATGCGCAAGAATTAACGCGTGAAATTTTTGGTGGTTCAGTTTCTCTTTGGAGAATCCTATCACTTGTGGTGCATGTGAAGAAGCCTGCTGAAGACCATATTGTCACCAACACACGTAGCAAACAGGAGAACAAGCGAGCTGCCTTCTTTTTTAATCAAGCGAAACTCGAGACAGAGGAGGACGACGCTCAGCCATGCGCCAAGACATTCGGCCACTTGGTGGCACTAGAAGATGGGCAGCGGTGTGTCAATATTATATGACCAGAGCATATGTACAGGGTGTTAACCTTTTATTCATGTTCTGTGATGAGCATTGCATAAAAGGTCACTCGTTAAAAACAGTCACATTAAAATTGTCGGTCTGCAGCATTCATTCAAATGGGCACCAGACAATGGTCAACAGACATTATGGCGAGAGTAGTAATTGTGCCAGTTGGAATGTCCCCACATACTAGCTGGCACAAACATGCACACACACACACGCACGGCTGGCTGCATCAGCACAGCACGGGTGCAATACGACGAGTGCCGTAATCCACCACAGAGTCACAACCACTGCCCAGTGATGATTTGCTATGGCCACTTGCAGCCAGTTGAGGACTCTAGAAAAAAAAAAAAAAAAAAAAAAAAAAAAAAAAACGCCTGGGCTGCCCCGCTGCTGTGCATGGAAAAGACAGCAAAACAGTGGGAGGTCATTGGGCTCAAACATGTGCTGGCTGCCAGAAGAGGTGTCAGTTTTGCCACAGTCCTGTGATGATGGTCTAGTGCTGCCCCTGGCTCCACGTGATGGCTAAGGCGTTAGACCAAGCCCTTGTCTGAGTACTGATACTCCAAGCCATCCTCTTCCACTGCAAAGCAGGCAAGGGATTCGGTTAGGGAGGACCCCAAAGAGCGTGCAATGTGCCCGAGCAGACAGGTCAGGCATGCAGGACTGTAGTTGGCACCGAATAAAAACAAGCAGGTTAGTGCCAGAGCAAAGCAAGGGCTTTGTAAAAGTGCTACACCAATCATACAGGGTTAATGTAACTAATGCATGCATAATAAACATCACACAGAGGAACATAGTCTTTAAAGTTTTATTTCTCTTTGAGTGGCAGCACACCACAGCACAACCATAGCTGTGTGAAAACCTGAAATGCTAAATGCAGTCTGGTTGCAGGTACTTGGCACTAAATGAGAGAATGTGGCCACTTCACCAAGGCTAGTGATGGTGCCACCAATGGCAACAGTTGTCTTGTTCTTGCCTAACAGCAATTGGGCAAGTTAGCAGAGCACTGTAGCCATGCACTTCAAGCCTGCTTGCATGCGTGGCTACAGGAGTCAACTCTCACGCACTTGTGACAAGGGTGGGCACCAACGTGTTTTGCTGTGATGCCTAACCAGGGCTTCCAAGTCCCACCCTTACAGCAACCTGCTTGTTAGCCATCCACTAGCTGTTCGAGTATATATTGCATTGCTATTGAACTAGAGTTTGCAGTATACAAAAGTGCATCAGGAGGATTTAAAAAGCCTTGAAATGGTTCTCTGAGAATTCAACAAGATTCAAAGATTCCAGCATGTGAAGCTTCTAGGTAAAGAGTGCCAAGCAGTTCTGTGGCAGCATTTAAAATGGTGAAGTAAGTGTCTGCCGAAACCATAGTGATGTCCCAATCAGTAAGGAGAAACTCGTGGTGATTGCCTTTGCTACCAAATTTTCAGATTTCTATTGCCTTCATGCACATGCTGCCCTGCGTCGCCTGATGCCACCAAACAATTCTTTGTGGGCTTTGCCTTCAGTGGCATCGGTTTTCTTCCTTCAAGCAACCCCCAGCCTGTTGCAGTGCATTGCAGAAAAGCCTGAATGCCGGCATTGCTTTATTAGGCGATTACCTATGTCACCATTTCAAAAGATAGCACAAACAGTTCATATGCTTTACCTGCAAGTTTCAAGCATTCGACCCCATTCACCTTGCCGAATTCTAAAACCTCTTCAGTTGCCCTAAATCGCAAGCGCAGGCCCTATGAAACCTGTGTGAAAAATAGCGAGAGTTTGTTCAAATGCGGATGAATATGCTGCTTGCCTCAGCATTAGAAACAGTCATTTAGAAAATGTACATGCTTGACAACTTGCAATTAGTGTCAGCCATCTGACTCAAAAGACCAGTTCAAACTTGCCAAAACACAACAGGAATCAGCTGAAATCTGATTTGTTGCACATAGTTTCTAGCTGTGTTTTGTACAGTACAAATAATCTTTTTCTTTCTTTTTCTTAAATGGAAGGCCACTGAGAACAATAGCAATTACCCCTTAAAGAACCAAATGTTTGGCAGCTCACTGTTCACTTTCTCAGTACACCAGCTATGAACTAAGGTATGGAAACGGCCTGGGAATGAGTTCTCAAACTCCACAACCTGTACTTAGACCAAACGAAAAATATATGCACAATAAATTGCGGACAGCACGAGAAGCTCTGGGTGAGTAGCACACGTGTTCAACACACAAAATCTTTGTACACGGCAGGCACCTCCTATTTCTTTTTCACAACATAGGAACAACTGTTCCTATGTTCTGCATGCACATGCCTAAATCTTTATCAGCAGTCATCAAGACCACTTTGTAGCCATAGATGGCAGATGGCTGAAGCACTGTACACAACTACAGACTTAATTTGTAAACCTTTAAATGCAGGAGGCATTGCATACACATTACTTGTCATGCTATCTTTGAGTCTCCTCGAACAGCACTGATTCTGCAAGCATAAAACGATAACAGAGCTTGGCCTCTGAAGTAGACCAATGTAAAAAAGTTCTGCAGCACACAGCCTCTGTGAGCAGCTGTAATGAGAAGTACTATGTATACTAGGAGGAACTAAATGGCGGCAGTAATAGCGCTTCATGTAAAGTATTGCAACTTTCTAGAGAATACAGTATGTCTTTGAGAAGCCTATCTGGTGTACTTGCATGGCATGGGACATACTGGGGCATGCTCATGCACATGTCACATGACATCAACAAAAAGTTCGCAGGGGTTGCCCATGGCCATGCGGAAGGACTGCCTACTACCGGTCAGTTCTTGGGAGCCCTCCGCACCGTCCACGCTGCGGCTAGGCTCCGCGGGTGGTCCACCACTGCCCCCTGCATTACCGCCACACACCAGGCATTACACAAGACCTCTGCCAAACAGCAGCTAGCAGGAAACTTGCCAAGTCTATGATGAGAAGGTTACTAGAGTTCTGGAGACTGGTAACATACCTTAATAATACTAAATAGTTATCACGTCTTCATGTGGAGGGATGCCTATCACTAAATGCTTAGTGAAGTTAACGTTAAGTAGATTAACTGGCGACAAGGAAAAAAAGAAGTGTTCCGAGAGTTTTGTAACGGATACAAAAGTATTTATTTACACAGTGAAGGCATCTGCGGTTCTGGCAAACCTAGGGAGGCGCGAATATTTGAAACTTTGAATAGTTTTTGAAACAGCATCAGTTATTTGATTCGATTCACTTTACACTTTCAGTCTGAACCTCTTAACACTCTGGAATTCTGAATTTCCTGTTTATCTGCACTCATAGCAAAGCACTGTAAGATTTTAAAATGGAAATATCCTGCAATTGTAACAAGAATCAACTTGCCCTTTTCTCACATCACTGGCTGCCAGCATGCAGCAAAAGCCCAAGAACAACATTATTAGGGCTTGCATAAAATCAATGAGCCTGCAGCCAAGTCGCCGCTTGTGGGTCAGAAAACTAAGAGCAGCAACACACATCACATCAATGCACCATGCTATGACAGTTGGCTGTGAGTGTGAATGACAACAACCCTGTAGTTTCAAATCACTACAATAAGAATCACTGGGTTCATCAAGGAAAACCAGTATGCAAGGACAAAACAGGCAGCATGTCATCATGAATGGTGCATTTTGGGTGACACTCAAAAAGCTGACAGTGTGTCTTCAAATGTTGGACAAGAGCATGGAAGGGATGGTCATGTGAGGCTCGTGCTGCAGCTTTGCTTGCTGCTCTTGCATCCACTTCACAAGCTGTCTATAGTTGCATTCTACCAGCAATGCCCGATATAGTACCCTAGGTCCAGAGATAATAGATACAGCCTGCCAGAGCCATTCATTGCGTAAGAAGATAATCTGCAGATATGTCATGGCTGCCTTGTAACTGGAATTTTTTTGCTGAATGCAGACGCTATCGAAAGAAATGTAAACAATGTTTACTATTAAAATAAATTCATGCCTTATAGGCTTCACTGGTATAGTATAAAAATGGTTATGGTTGAAAGCAAAATTTAACACCAATGTTTCATTCCACAGCTGTGTTTTGAGGAAAACATTTGTCTTGGTTCATGATGTAGTTAGCGCCAAAAACGAGGACCAACAAGAAAGAAAGACACAACACAAGCGCTTGTGTTGTGTCTCTCCCACCTCGGTCCTCATTTTTGACAATAACTATATCACGAATCGGATTCAGCTTGCCCAACCTTTCCCCTTACTACCATTTGTCTTGAGTTTGAACTAGTAATAACAATATTCAAAATGATCACAAAATACTTAGAATGGCTTTAATATATTCGATTCAATTTGCAACTATTTTTTTTCAATCACGTATGCTTTGCGGCCAAGAATTTGATACCATGTGCATACTTCTAGACAAGATGCACTAGCTCTACAAACACAAGTCATGATGAGTGGGTTAATACGATCCTCTATGGTAGAAGATGACATCGCTAAAGACATTGCTACACTTACTGCAGCAGGCATAATCTAATGAAAATTTAAGATGCTGGAATATGGCTTCATGTTTTATCTCTGCAATGTGCCGGGTAGTCACTCAAGCTGATATTTTTGGCAATTCTGGCACAAGCAAACAGCTGTAAAATATTCCACTTTCCAACAAGCAGAATACATTATGTTGGATCAAGGTGGCAAGTGGTCCACAAAAAAATAGGTAACAAAATTAGCAAATGCTGCGGTGTGAAACCAAGATTTATGCATTTGTAACTGAAAAGTGGAGTCAATGAACCTGGTTTAAAAACATTTAAAAAGCATCAAAGAGCCATAGACAGGTCAGAGCCTGCCCACATGTTCAGATGCAGCACGTCATCTACAAACATTTATACTCCAGCTCAGTAGTTCCTTGCAGCACTAATAAAGTTGCGATGACTGCAGAGGAGACGTTCTGACGCTGGAGAATGCAGTGCCAGTATAAATTGCCAGATGAGCCTTAGGAATAGCATGCTTTAAAGCATGCGTTCGTGAAATGCTTTATTAAGTCAAACCTTAACAAAAACTTGCGTAACATATGCTATTTCTTGAGTTCAGTGTTTGCGACGGTTGTGTATGCTGAACCACACTTCCAACATGGCGCCATGCCTTGAAGCGGGACATCTCGCTTCGGAATCAATTCCTAGTTGTTATTAGGATCTTCTGTAGTTCACTGGCCAAAAATGGCGCATCGGGCATTCGTTTTGCCTCATCTCAACTACAGCAACATTCACAAACATTAAACTTCCTGTATTTTTTATTCTGGGCGTGATTCTGCTTCTCCCAGGACTAAAGAAGAAAGTCGGTTCATTGAAAAAAGAAAAGTTCTTGTCCGAATGACCAGATGGCACCATTAGGCTGAAGTTCACTTTCTTTTTTCGTCTACCGTTTTGGCTGGAGCACTATCACATGCCCACCCATTATAAATGGAATGATCATCATCATCATCGTCGTCGTCACCATCACAGCTTCGTTTGCATACAATGAACTAAAGCATGGACATTAAAAGCAGCACAATGTCAGGCAAAATGGTATTCTAAAGTTCCAAACATTTGTCTAGGGTTTGGTACATAAGCAGTGCCTATATACAGTCGAACCCGAATATATCGAACTCGAAGGGGATCGCGAAATAGTTCGATATATCGATATACAGAAATCAGCTTGAGACACCACTTGTGATCATGGAAATTATACCGCATTTGTCGCATAATCAACTCACTCGCATAACGAACCCACCATCTACTTTTGCCCCTGAGAATTTGGAAACGAAAGTGTCAAGGCCAGTTCACATGCAAGTGATTGAGTGAACTCAGTGATAAGCGGCAGCGACAGAGCGAAAAATTTCCAACTTGTTGGAACTGCGTCGCCAGACCCACCATGACAACTGAAAACAGGTTTTTGCGTCGCCGCGACAAAAATTGCAAGCGTTTTCACTTGCATGTGAAACATCCAGTCGGTGGCACGTCCCTCCGTTTCGGCCGCAGCATCCACAGCTCATTTACTGGCAGCGAGTCAAGATGCTGTGCAGCGATAATGGTATGGTGTGTTTATTTTTTCATTATACTTTGATGTTAGCACCCATGGTGGCGGGGAGCGAAATTGACTGAGTGCCCGTGATGGCTTGATTGCAAAAGCCTGATTCAATTTATCACGCTGTGCTTGGTGCGGGCGTAGTCCACTGTTGCGACTGTAGGAAGAAGAACAAGAAAATGCATGGGCCTGCTACTAGCTCTGTAGTTGAGCCACCTCCACTGCCTCGTGCGGGCAGAGGAGAAAATAGAGAAGAAAGAAAAAAAGAAAGAGAGAAAGACACGCGTTGGTAACAACCGTCGTCCACGCGTAGTCTACTGCCACAAAATTAAAATCATTGGAAAGCGTGAAAGCTGCAAATGCCATTTGAAGCAAACAATGCTAAAAGCCAGTGTCATGATCGCAGCTGACCGCATTCTTTTGTAGATTCATAGATGCAAGGATGGACAACTCTCGTGCAATCATTGGAAAGCGTGCTAGCTGCAAATGCCGTTTGAAGCAAACAATGCTAAAAGCCGGTGTCATGATCGCAGTCGACCACATGCTTTCGTTGATTCATAGATGCAAGATGACCGACTCTCACAAAAAAAAAAAAAATTGTCATTTCTTAGCATTTGCAGCCGACATAATTTATGCTATGCCGCACTTTCAGCATGACAACAAAAATGGATGGCTCTCGCAAAGAAAAAACAAAACAAAAAACAACGCTTTACAATGTCGCAGCCATAGCTTACGCACGTTCAGCACGACGACACAAGATGTGCAGCCGCTGCACGCTGGGGATTCACAATATGCACTGGACAAAGTGTCTGACGTTCTGTCTGCCATGGACTGAGCTGGCTTGTCGGCGCATGCGTAATGCGTGCTGCTGTGAACGAAAACCGGGAATGAGAGAGGAAGGAGAGAAAAAGCTTGGCAGAAGAATGGGAATTACTCGTGCTTCGCTCTATCACATTTTTCCCCTCTCCCGAACACCACGGCTGCATTGGCTGTGTCTGCTCCGTATCAGCCATTGCCAAACCAGTTCCCTCTCGTTCCTTCACGCATATAGCTTGCAAACGTCACCTGCTGGCGCGCGGCAAACGATCACCGCAAATGTGCGCGCCTTTGAGGAAAGGGTGCGGCGCTGCCCTAGCCGTCGCCGAACTGTTCCCTCTCATTCTTTCCGCACGTGGCTTGAAAACGTCACGCAGCAAACAACTGAGGGTGATGCGATCGTCATTGGGGAAGGCGAGGCACACCTTCCAGTGCGTGGTGCGGAGTTCGACGACCGATAAAACTCAGTTCGATATGCGATGCAGCTTTCCTGTACTTTTACATGGGATCTTCAAGGGAATATTCCATGAGTTCGATTTAACCAAAATTTGAATTATCCGGGTTCAACTGTATATTCGTTACTCTTTTTCAAATCACATCCGCATATGCTGCGAGCAGACAATGTGTAGATGATGCACCGTGATGCACCGAAGAGGTCTCCTAACTTCCACAGCACTGTGAAAAAGTGATGACATAGAGTACGCGCCATGACAATAATATCAGATAAACAAAGGTTAAACAAATAGTAAGGCTGCATAGATATCAATGCATTTGTGGTTTGCTTGAGCATATAAAAACTACCTTTCTGTACTTAGAATGGCACATAGGCACTTAGAAGTAACATCAAAATCTCAAGAAAAGAAAATTGTATCATGTGCACTGCGCGGGGTTATTATTACAGTCAAACCTCGATATAACGAACACGCATATTACGACTTATTGAATACATCGAACTCTTCCGAAATTATTTTGTCAAACACATGCATTTTTAACTTCCCATAGCGAACACGGTTCGGCATAAAACGGATATTACGAACTTCGCGACGCCAAGCACTACCTCACTTTAATAGCAGGAGGCAGGCTTCGTTGCACTACATGTGTGTTGTGAGGCGCAGCAAACGTTCAGGACTACCTCGCAGGCGCTGACAGCGTCACAGATGCCACGACGGCATTGGGAGTTGACAGCCAAAGAAATTTATGGCCTCCGAGGGAGGTAATCTCGGAGGCCATAAGAAATCGTTCGAATCTCACAATCGCCGACAGCGCCTGCGGCGGCAGCGGTCGAATGTTGCTTTTGGTTTTTTGGTTTTTGCGTCTTTTGCGTTTTTAGTGTTAGCACCTGCGTCGGTCGTCGTGTCGAGTGTGGTGCGCGGGTGTGCATAGTGCTGTGATGGCGGTGAACGTGAAAAAAAGAGCAGCACTGACGTTAAAGACCAAGCTCAAGATAAAATCAGGGCCTTCAAGGCAGTTTACAAGAGGAGACTGACACTCTTCTCGTGAAGCTTCTTATGAAGCAGGACAAGAGCGACTTGCTGGGAGCATTGAAGCGGCATCGGACAGCGTGAAAGGCGAAACGATTGCCAACTGCTTTCGGCACGGAGGTTTTGTTCCAGCAGAGGCCTGTGCATCAAATGATGATGGGAACGATCCTAACGAAGCAGAAGCAGATCTCCGCGAACTCCGCGAGCTCGATGAACCTGGAACGATTTTTCGCGTTTTGTTGGTGACATGGCCACAACAATGACTGTAGAGGACTTTGTAGGCGGCGACGACATCGCGGCGACCACGGCTGTACTGACGGACGCCGAAATCGCTGTGGAAGTTTCTGAACATCCCGCAGATGAAGCTCAGGCTGACCCTGCAGACGATGAGAACATTACGACTTCACAAGAAGCGCTTGCTGCATTGGATTTACTGTGCCGCCACTGAGAGCAGTGGGTTTGCCCTTGTTGAGTGTTTGCAAACTGTGGAACAGGGTGTGATATGGAACACGATCAACACAAAAAAGCAGGCCGCGATAACGCAGTTCTTTGCGCGTAAATAAATGGACGTGACCCAAGTAGGCACCCTCCAAGTTACTGTGCCTTCTGATTGAATTTCGCTGCTCTTGTGTGTATTTTCTACGAAACTTTATATTACAAATTATGGATAGAGCGAACTATTTTACGATTTTTTAACTGTTCGTTATAACGAGGTTTCACTGTATAATGATGGGAGTAAGATGAGATCTATCTCACAATAAATGACAGGCGTAGAAAAACGAATCTGACACACACAGGAAGCATCAATGCACATGCTGGTGATGGTGGTAACAGCAAAAGCACGGTGGTTGGTTGCAATCCATGGTCCAAAAAATTCATACCGCAAAAGACATGTAAGGAACAAACAAGACAAGTAGGTGCTACACTCCCAATTGAATTTTATTTGAAAAGGTTTGCCGCCTAAATACAAATAACGCTCGTGGTATGAAGTCCAATCGGAGTTGTCCAAAAAGGCCATTTCATTCTCAAGCAAAGGTAATGACAGCATTTCACAACCGCGTCAGCACGTCGTCGTTACCTTTGCTTGACAATGAAATAGCCTTTTTGTACAACTGTGATTGGCCTTTATGCCACGAGCTTTGTTTGCATTTAATTGGCAAACCTTTTAAAATAAAGTTCAGAGTGCGTAGCATGTGCCCTTTTTTGTTTGTCCCTTGCGCTTGTGTCTAAGCCTATTCTGTGTTGCGAATATATTTTTATCATAATAGTGGTAGTGGTTTATTTAAAAAAATCAAAATGAAAGAGAAAAGAATGTTGCCAGCATCAGCAATTGCTGTCTAATAGCTTAAGCATAACAGGCGCACCTGAGCTGCGGCCGGCGGGAGAGAAAAGGGACTGGTGAGGATAGCGAGAAGGAAGGAGGAGAGCAATAGCAAGAAAGTAGGTGTTGTCAAGAGAACAACGCTATGCGTTTACTTGAAATCTGGCAGCAGTCAGTAAAAAAGGAAGGAAATTTTATTTTCTATGCCAAGTCTTTTTCTATGGAAATGCTTCTACTAGTACAGTCGAACCCGGCTATATCGAACCCGGATATATCGAATTTTGGTTATATCGTACTCACGAAATATCCCCTTGAAAATCCCATGTAAAAGTATAGGAAAGCTGCGTCATATATCGAACTTAATTTCCCCGATCGTTCGATATATCGAACTCCACACCACGCACTGGAAGTGTGCCTTCCCCAAAGACGATCGCATCACTCTTGGCCGTTTGCCGCGTGACGTTTTCAAGCCATGCGCGGAAGGAATGAGAAGGAACAGTTCGGCGATGGCTGGTCTGGGCAGCTCCGCGCCCATTCCCCAAAGGCGCACGCATCTGCAGTTATCGTTTCCCGCGCACCAACGCATGACGTTTGCAAGCCATGTGCGTGGGAGTGCCCATTCTTTTGCCGAGCTATCTCTCTCCTTCAGCACGCGCTACACATGCGCCAAGCCAGCTCAGCCCGTTTTCAGACAGACGTCGGTCGCTTTCTCCAGTGGGTGTTGTGAACCCTCTGCGTGCGGCGGCTGACGTGGCTATGGCGCCTGCGGACGTTAAGAAGCGGCAGCTGTCTCTTTTTTTTGTTTTTGTTTTTGAGAGTCATTCTTTCTTATCGTTGTGTTATTCGGACGTTAAGCGGCGGCAGTTTTTTTTTTTTTTTTTTTTTTTGCGGGAGTCGTTTATCCTGGATGTATGAATTGCAGTAATACGGAAAGTTGAGCTAGTTGGTACATGATTGCAAATTACGAGCGCTGCGACGGAGAACAACAACGAGAGAGTAACAACGAGTAAGCGCCTGTCCTTGTCATTACTCTCTCGTTGTTCTCCGTCGCAGCGCTCGTAATTTGCAAGGATGTATGAATCAAGGAAAGCACGCGGTCAGCTGCTGCGATCATGACGCCCGCCCCAAGCGCGGCGTGGCTTGTGTAATCAAGCCATCACGGGCACTCTGCCAAGTTCGCTCCCGGCCACTGCAGGAGCTATCAAAAGATAAATGCGCCCGGACGTTATTGCTGTGCAGCATCTTGGCACGCTGCCAAGAAATGAGCTGTGGATGAGAGCACTGAAACGGGGTGACGCGCGCCATCGACATGCAAGCGAAAACGCTCGCGGCTCAGAAACCTTGTTTTGAGCGACCGCGGTGGCTCGAGTGGCGAGAGGGACGCAGTTTCAACAAGTTTGAAATTTTTCGCTCTGTCGCTGCCGCTCGTCGCTGCGATCGCTCAATCACTTGCATGTGAGCAAGCTGGCCTTTACGCATTTTTTTTTTTTTCAAATTCTCGGGTGCAAAAGTGGAGGGTGGGTTCATTATGCGAGTGGGTTGATTACGCGACAAATACGGTATCGTTTTTTTCGCATCGTAAGTGCCGTCACAAGCCAATATCTGTATATCGGATTTTCGATATATCAAACTATTTCGCGATCCCCTTCGAGTTCGATATATCCGGGTTCAACTGTACTCCTCTCCCAACATGTGGTGGACACGCTGTATTATGAGTGGCATTTAGAAGTATTGGAGTTGCTTTGTTGGCAGGTTAAAGGTCCACAGAAATGGCCACCAAGAAGAGTAAGCAACGCCATAACACTGATAGATATTGAACCACCCATCCTTCTCCCGCAAAAATTTTCAGTCTAGCTTCTGCAACACCAGAGATATCGGTAATTAAAAATGGCCCTTCCAATTTTCCCTCTCAACTCCTACGCCGAAGGGAGTCATAAAAAAATGAAGAAAACAAGCAAGTTCAAAGCTCCGCCCAGAAATACGTCACTTCGACGAACTTCCGGTTGCCGCGCGCTCGCTCGCTGGTGTACTTGTGTCAACCCCAACCTGTCCTTGCTCGCCAGTTCGAGCAGCCCCCATGGTTAGTGTAACTGCGGTTACGCGAACCCGCTGTTAGCCCATGTTACAAGGCGGACCAAACCATTGTTACACTACTAACCACGGTTATTGCAAACCGAGCTTGGTGACCTTAGTATCATTTGAATAGCTTGTTGCTGAGCAGAACGTCAAAAAATGCGTGGCCTTAGCTATGAAAGTACACGAGTTTGCAACACTTGCAGCACGGGATGCCACAAGCAGGCTGAGGTATGTTACACAATTACCGCGGTGGTGAGGCGCGCGAGCGCGGCGAACGACGGCGCCGTGCGTGACCGTCCCTAGCCGTCACTAAGCCTAAATTGTTTCGCTTCGAAGCCACGGCGGTCGGCATTTTGGAACTGATCAATGGCGTCGTAAATCGTCTACTTATGAAACTGCCTTATCGTAAATCCTATCCTGCCATAGTAAAATAATCATAGGATTAACTCTGGCGACGCATTAATCGCTGAGCTAGTACAAGCAGATCGGATGAGCCGAAATGCACCAGCAGCAGCTGGCTTGAGCAGAAACTTGCTTGTATCACGGCTATCACTCTTACCAGCAATTTGCTGCTGGTCAGCGATCCTCACGAGGGCTTCATACTTGGTATTCGGCTCCGTATTCCAGACGCCAACAAATTTTAGCACGCTTTATTTCGGACATCGGCACTAACGATCCGCCGTGTCGTTCGCGCACGTGTTGTGGGAGGGGGGGCCACAGCGGCGGTGTTTACGGCGGTCGAGGAGGTGCTGCCATTGTGCAGTGTTTGACCATGCTGTTGATGCCTCGTTGGACGACACTCCGGTACTCCCGAAACCACGTTATATAAATAAGATATTGGTAAATGCAGCTTCGTTCTGCCGATCACTGCGTCACTTCGGTTGTTGTACTTGATGGGCAATGGCCGCCTAACCGAGAAGGGCGGCGAGCTATGTAACAACAGCCCGCACAGGGCAGCCCACGAACAGACTTTTGCAGCTACCTGAAGTGTGTCCATGATATCATGGCTGCAGTGGCCACAGCGAATGGCAGCTTCTAGCAAGCCTTGCCAGTCAACTCACCCGTGACGTCATGGTTTAAGGAAATAGTTTCATGTGACATCGCCAAGCGACAAACTCTCTGCCCGCGAATTAAAAAAAAAACGCTGTATTTTAAAATGAATAAAACGTTGGTTTTGTTCCAAGGAGTTATACTTTGAGTTAATGCTCATTATTGCCTTAAAAATATTGGAGCTTCCCAAATTAAATTAAAAGAAAGAACACTGGCCAAAATATGTCATGAGGTTATGGTGAAAATGAAAAGATTTTGCCTCCTATGGTATAGCTTGAGCACTACAATATCAAAGAAAAGTGGCTGTACGAGGTGCCATCTTGCGGAGAAACCTTACTATCACTGTAATACCCCACGTGACTACATGTCTGCAAAATATCACTGATTTTCTTAAGTGCACTTTTTTTTTTTCTTCTAGGAGTGCTTGTCATATTATATTTTGCGCTTTCCATAGTGCGTCTTTAAATAAAAAACACCCTTCCTTTCACATTGTGAGTGTTATGCTTTCAGCTTCTGTCACTAGATGGTGCCACAGTGTTTGAATTCCGTGGATGAAGCGGTAATAGCAGCCACTAGAGCTTTCGTCGACAAGGCATGCTGCAACAGCCTTGAGTGCGGAAACTGAAAAGGATGCTGCTCTGCGCTAAAAATGTCTAATTACTTACTGGCAAGTGAAATTTATATTTGCTTTTGGTACATCCTTTTCGTCGACCACCAGTCGTCATCGCATAGCTGCTTACGGTTTCCAGCATCGGGCTACACAAAAATGGGCGCATGCATTTACTGATATGGAATCGAGCACATTAGACAGCAATCTCTCCATTGCGTAAAAGAAATTCGATGCTGAAATTCCAGTGTTCTGTCCCCTTAAAATGAAATCATCCCCCAGTTTGATGTCTTCTTAAGTGTGGACTGCAAGCTTGTAACCCAGGTGGAAATGACTACAAATCAGCATGTCAATGAAGCCCTCTGGCAAAAAATTATGTTTACTCTTGTTTAAATGCAGTAAATGCAATAAATGTTGTTTTACCATTATGCCTTGACATGGTTTCACACAGGGTGAGACGACGACAAGTGTATACTGCTAGGAAGCAGTGAAAAGAATGACGCAGGTGTGAGAGCTCTGTTTATTACAACTGACTTGCCAACATTCATAAGCACTCTGAGCTTGGTGGCGACAAGCTCCGAAGAGTCTGGCTTGACTGTAGCCCCAGTTCTTAGAGACAGAGTTGGGAGGAGGCAAAGCGCTCACCAGATCCCGAATGGGTGCTTCCCTCACGGGCGTAGTTGACGTAGGAGGCTAGCTGTGTCTCTGCAGCGCTCGGCGCTGCAGTGCTTCCGCACACGTACCCTGCCGGCAGGAGTGGCCCTAAGCATCCCCAGGGCGGCACCATGCCCCCCGTTCCACCCTCCTCCTCTTCCTCTTGCAATCGCAGTGAGCACATGTCTGCACAGAAGATATGGTCGCATGAAGCATGGCCGTGCAGTGCTTTCACGTGATGAACAGCAACCAACCACAGTGAAATGCCTGGCTCCTCTCTCTCATTTCCCCTTCCCTTTTCAAGTTTTTGCATTCCTGCGTTAACCCATTCATTCATCCTTTAGAATGCAGGAGGCGTAAGCAATACCTTTCAGTGCAATTAGATGTCTACGCAATGAAAAACTCTGCTGCGCATTCCCAGACATCAAGTTTTCTCGCGTGATGGTAATCGGAGTGAACGGTGAGTCAAATGGACACCTCAATGTTTACCCCGCCGAGACTACAGGAATAAATGCCCCAAGAATATGGGCCACTTGTCAAGTAACAGTTTGGTTTGGTTTGTGGGGTAGGGCAGTGGAGGGCTCCCGAAATTTTGACCACCTAGGGTTCTTTAACGTGCACTGACATCACATAGTACATGGGTGACTTGCTTTTCGCCTCCATCAAAAAGCGGCCGCTGTGACCGGGATTCGATCCTGCATCCTTGGGCACAGTAGTCGAGCGCCGTAACGACTGAGCCACTGCAGCGAGGCACTCGGCAAGTCATGCCATCCAGTGTGTTGCAAAAAGACTGTACTTTAGTTTCAGGGTCAGTTTCTTTTCATTTTTTTTTTTTTTTTTGTCAGCCATATGAACAAATATTTTTTAACTTCACACTAAGCCTGTCAACATGGAGGGATCAAGGGAAGCATGGCAGCCAAAGTGGCATCATCATGTCCAACTGACCCTGCTTACCAACAAAGCCTTTTTTTCATTATTCCGCAGCACTGACACTTGAATCAGTACTTTCAAACAGAAGCTTTGTGTGAAAAATGATGTCCCTTCATCTTATTGAGGAAATTCACTGCTTCCGAGGCTTTTCTCAACATGCTGGGCATGTGCTCAACGATTCTGTGCGACCAGCAGTGTAGCGAACAGAGTTCTCTGCAAGACGGTCCAAGGTCAATCCTGGCACTGAACTGCGTAGTAGTCCAAAGTGCTGAGCACAGCCAACATTTTGTTTTTCTGACTGGAAAGCTCTGCAAAGAAAGTCCTGTTTTTGTTTTTCTGACCGGAAAGCTCTGCAAAGAAAGTCCTGTTACTTTGAATGCTCATTCTTAATAAATACTAACGCAAAACATAATCTAATTTCTTTCATTCATAGGTAGAGTTGCCCAGCACTTTTTGAAATCCGCTGGGGTTCCCCTGAGGAGTTTATAAATGACCCCTGCAATAAGCCATAAAAAAAAAAGCAGCCAACTTCCAGAATGACAAGCTGCTGTGTTAGTGGTAGTTGGGCGCACTTTTTCTCCAATGCCATCACAATGACTGGCTCTTGACCTGGATGCGAGGAAAAAGGTCTCACCAAGGGAAAGGTCGCTGAACACATAGTAGCACTGCTCGGAGAAGGAAAGCTTGTTGACGGTGTGCCGTATGAGGCCCGCCTTGAGAAGTTGGTTGGCAAACTTTTTTGCTTCTTTGCGATCTTGGAAGCCTTGCACATGTGTCGCGAGCCAGTCCACCACATCCACACCTGCAGTGACAAAAGATTTACTACTATACAATGGTTGCAACCCTAATAATATTGCCGGTATGCACCATTACACACAGTAGGAGGCGGCATAAAATGCCAAGACAGACAGACTGATTTGATCAGAGTCCTTTGGTAAATAGGCAGGCAATAGCTATTGCTCTGGCAGTAAGAGCATCCTTTGCAGTTTCTTCTCAACAGTACTATTTGCTAACATTTATGCTACAACAGTTTTCAAATCATATAAGAACAGAATAACTAGCACATTTGGTTGGTGTTTGAAGTTATGAATTTTCACGCACACTTAGTAACGATTCCATAATGTTGATATGAGAAGTTTAAATATTTATTGATTTTCAGTCGCCTATCATCCCCCTGCAAGAATTTCCAGCCTGGCACAGGTAACACCAAAGGTGTCAGCAATTGAAAATTGTCTTCGAATGTATACACCGGAAGAAGTGAAAAAAATATAGACTACAGGACGGGACCGTATTCAGCACATGAGAGCAGTCAGCATCACCCACCAAACACAGCTCAGTTGCTGCTCATCAACCCCGCTAGACAACAGAGGAGAGAAAGGAAGCAGAGATGTGCTGTATGTAGTTTCCTGCTGACTGTGCACATCTTTGCAGCTTTGTTTACCAAGCTTATAGCAGATTTTTGCAAGCTAGCGGCAGCCCCTTGCTACTACATCATTGCATGCCTTATGATCTTCAATGACAGAATTTATGCGAAAGATTGGCACTGGTGGTTGCATGAAAATGGGAAATTTTTGAGAATTACTTGCAATCTTTAGCTTAACTTTGAGGACCGGTATGCGGCCTGCATGCTCAATGGCATTTACTCTGAATATTGCACTCGTTTTATAGCCACTTTTGAAGTAATTGGCAGGCTCTTTAACACCTTCACTCCTTCATTACCCACTACACAGTATGAAAAACAACCCTTTTTCATTAACTGCTATTTTGTACAACCTTTAGATTCCTTCTTCCCTCATACAGAGTCAAACCCAAATATACTGAAACTGAAGAAACTTATTAAATAGCTTAATACCGTAAAACCTCTCATATAATATGAACAATTTTTTCCCCAATTTTATCACGTCACATTTCCGCCTTGCAACATAATTTAAGCCTCAATTTGCAGTTTTGGACTCGTTATTCAGCGCTATCAACATCAGGCTTCCAGCGAGATGTTGACCATCTGGGGTTCTTTAACATGCACTGACATCGCACAGCACATGGGCGCCTTGCTTTTCGCCTCCATCGAAAAGCGGCCGCCGCGACCGGGAATCGATCCTGCATCCTTGGGCATAATACAGTAGAACCCCACTGTTACATTCCTCACAGCTGCATTTTCTCGGCTGTTACATCGTTTTCATATGGTCCCGGCATAGCTTCCATAGGATGAAATGTATTGGGAACCCAGCTTTACGTTGTAGCTGTGAAAACGGTTCCGTATAATACGGTGCAACCTGGATCCCCGAATCTGCCTAAGCAACGCGTGCCAGCTTCCATTTTGGCTTTTGGCAAGTCGACCAGGCTTGGCTATAGAACTGGCGGCAAGAAGCCACCCGCAAGTTGGAGAGGCTGGCACTAGATGTTCATACCATACACCTCGTGAACGTCGAACCAGTGCCTCCTGGTCAAACCCACATTTTTTTTTCCGCCACCATCAAACTTGTAACTTTCAACGTCTTCGTCATGCTTTGATGACATCAATAGCGTCGTGCATGTGGAAAGCCCTTCCCCTTGACGAAAAGCTAGCCATACCCAACGCAGTCGACAGGCAGCCAGAGTGGGAAAGAGTGGATATTGCGAAAGACTTTGGACTGCCCCCCTCTACGCTTAACAGCATCATCTTGAAGCATGCCGAAATAAAGGGGAATGCTGCGCTCTTAAGCCCGAAGGCTAAGCACGCTTATGGTGCCAAGTATGCAAACCTCGACGAGGCTCTTCTTATCTGGTTTAAGCAAGCTCGCACTGCCGGTGTCAACTTCAATGGGAGAATTCTGTGTGAGAAGGCGATGTCCGACAGATTGGGCATCACCGACTATGTGGCGTCGAATGGCTAGATTGACCGTTTTCATAAGAGGTACGGCATCGCTTATAAGATGGTAAGCGGAGAAGCAGCAAAATGTCAACTTAGAAACAGTCCATGATTAGAATGCCACCCTGTCCGCAACAGTTGAGGGGTATGAGCCTCGAAACATTTATAACGCTGACGACACGAGCCTTTACTTTCAGGTGAAACCATCAGTCATTAGCCTGAAGGATGAAACATGCCATGGAGGCAAATGCAGCAAAGACGGATTGACAGTGCTTCTTTGGTGTAACATGGATGGCTCGGGGGTAATTAGAAAATATCAGAACCCATGGGTCTTGAAGAGCACTCGCTTGCGGCCATGTCAGTACAGAAGCAACAGTCGTGCATGGATGACGGGTTCTTTGTTCAAAGAATATCTTTGGTACTTTGATATCAAGGTGGGTTCCTAGTGCAGAAGTGTTCTCTTTTTTTCTGGACAATTGTGCTGCCCACCCGAAAGACCCGCTGTTTCTTCAGAACATGAACCTTGTGTTCTTCCCATCTAACACTACAAGCCATTTGCAGCCGTTGGATGCTGGCATAATAATGAACTTAAAACATGCCTGCAAGAAATGCATTGTGAAGAACTGTCTCGGATGGACTAATCACTGGCAGCAACCTATGGCCACTTCAGTACTTGACGCTATGCACCAAGTTGCTTCAGCATGGACTGCAGCGAGCGCGTCAACAGCACAGCACTGCTTCGCTCTGTGTGGCTTGTGCATAGGTGGGGAATTGGGAACTGTCACAGAGGCTGAAGAGTCAGAAGTAGCATCTTGTGATCAAAAGCTAGCTGAGGCTATGAAAGCGCTGGGTGCCCACAGGAGTCACATATGACGACTACGTCGCCGTGGATGCCGCCGCCGTGACATCAGGGTGCAAGAGCATTGCTGAGATCGTTGCTAATTAGGTCACAAATGACGCTGCTGACTTTAATGACGAGGAGCATGAGCTGCTTGATTCCGAGAGGTTGACAGGACCGAGCTTTGGAGAAGTCGTCGCAGCTCTGTACATCCTCCGCAGGTATGTCACACCTCAAATCAACGCTGACACCAATACGCTCTTCCAGGCTGTTCAGAAACACATGGTGGTTTTCAGTGAGCAAAATAAATGGCAATCCACCACTCTCGATTTTTTAAAGTTTTTTGTTTTTAAGCTTAATAAATAGTTTCAAATCAAAGCTACACTGTTTTCATTCACTTTCAGAACTTTCCTCATTGTTGTGTTTTCCAAGCTGTTCCGTTTTTTTCTCCATGGTCTAGCGAAAAATGCATGAATGGAGTTCCACTGTAGTTGAGCGCCCTAACCACTGCACCACAACGGCGGGGTAGAAAATTTGTCAACAGCGATTTCGTCAAGTGCTTTGGATTGCGCACACTGTCAGGAATGTCGAAGAGTAGCTCCATAATCATTAAGTTTCTCCGCAATATTTTTCGCACTGCAACACAGTAGCAGTGGTCTTGCTGTGTTTTGAGAATGTGTCCCCACACAGTCCATTCTATTCCGTTTTGAAGATGCTTGATCGCACAGCAGTCTTCAAAACACAACAGTTCAGCGTATTCGAAGAGCAGAGGAAGCCCATGGATGAAAAAGAGAAAAATATGTGTAGGCGTGCCCAATGACAGCAACAAGAAGGTATGAATTTAAGAAAAGTGAAGAAAACTATTCAGCTGGACAATACAGTAGCAATGGGAGACTTCCGATTTTTGTTTCACCTGCCACAGCATGCACACCTGGGGTGCGCAAGCATCTGTTTGATGCGTTTCAAGTTTTGAGAAGTCTTGGGCGATCGCTAGCCTCGCACGTCGCACCCGATGTGACGCCCTCTCTGGATAAACCGGTGCGAGCCTTGTCCATTGTTCAAATTAACGAACGATGTGACGCCCTCTCTGGATAAACCGGTGCGAGCCTTGTCCATTGTTCAAATTAACGAATGTCTAGCACCATAGACTTAAATGGCTGCCGGCCAGAATCGCACTCCTAGTTCAAATTGTCTGACTTCCTGAATTGACGCGGGGTCGAGTTAACAACCCATGCTACCGTGTTTAGTTACATGCAAAGACATGTTGGCCACTAAGTGCTCTTTTAGTAATCTTTTCCCACAACTGCTGACCTATGAAGGCCTTTGGGATGGTGATCTTGAGCCACATGCGATCTCGCACATCCAGGCCTGAATCGGGAGCAGCCATGGCCTTCACAATGGTCTCCATGTCAGTTTCCACAGTCAAAGGTGGCTCCTGTAGTTGCCCTGCATGGAACGTTGCCCCTGGTCAGAGCTCAGCATAAAACAGAGCAATCTGACTTGCTTTCAACTATACACCATGTTACACCATGACAGGTATGTAGCAGAAATTGTACACAAGAGTGCCTTTATGTCATAAATAAAAAAAAAAAAAAGAAAACCGAGCAATGTTTGTTTAAATCTACTCCTAGAATGATCAGCAAAACGCCATCTTTCAGCATTTTACAAATTTTACACTCAACAGATGCATGAAAAATTTTAGAATCACCAACAGCTACTCAAACACGAGAGAATGCAGGTGCAGATTCCATAGCTATCGTTGGCTGACGAAGGCGTGAATGCAGTCAATGTTGAAAGCCATGTGAATCCAGCTCATGCTCCCAGCAAAGAATTGACCTTCTTCACAAGATGTGGTGTCCCCTAGAGAGTTCATGAAAGATTGTCCTCAATATGAGAATGGCATATGCACAGGGTGGCTGTGTAATAATAATAATAATAATAATAATAATAATAATAATAATAATAATAATAATAATAATAATAATAATAATAATAATGATAATAATAATAATAATAATAATAATAATAATAATAATAATAATAATAATAATAAAATATTGACTGCTGGTTACCACGCCCATGCAACATGTGAGAGAAGAGTTCAGCATGCAAAAACCAGACTAATAACAAGGCAAATGCGGCTAAGCAAATATGGCAAAGAAGCAATGCCGACACATTACCATATTGGCCATACTAGCAGTACAGGAGCCAAATTACACAATGATCACATTACAAAAACTATCACAAGCCAGTCAATCAGCCCTCGGTCCTACTGGTGATGGGTCACCGGTCAGAATCGACCAATATGAGTGGGGCTAGGCGATTAGTTTCAGGCAGATTTGTAACAGTATCTGCGATGTGATGTGTAATTCAGCCCCAGGTGTGCTAAAACTATCTGTTTGGGATTCTGAGTGCCCCTTCTGAATGCGCCATATGCTGCACCACTGCTTGGTACCCTCTATACGCACAGGCGCGAATGGCACATGAACTAATTCATGCCCCCGCATATGAAGGATGCCAAAAATATCCATAATGCCACAATAACTGTCACCCGCCCCTTCCCTGTCTGTCCTTCATGTTATGCCAACAAACAAATATGCTCTTAATAATAGTTTCCATTGCAAAATGAGCATTGTGTGCTCAAGTTAGGTTAGGTTACTTTGGTTTTAAGGCAGCAGGTACTCACTCTCGGACTCAGGCACAGATGAAGTGACTGAGGAGGACGTGGAGGTGAGGGTAGAGACTGAAGGCGGCCTCAGAGGCCCATCATAGAGAAGCGGCTGGCGCAGGGAGGGCCCTGGGGCCAACGACAGGCGCGAGTGGCCCACAGCCGAAGAGGAGCCTCGCGCGGCCTCGGTATGGGCCACCCAGGCCCCCGGGTCGATGGGGCGCACAGGCTCCGTGCGTGGGATGGTGAAGTAGCCCTTGGGGTTTGGGTCCCAGCATTTGGCCACCACTAGCTTGATGGGTCTGCAAGGAGCAGTGGGTGTCAAGAACAGCACACCAGAGTGCTTGACCATGACCCGCATAAAGGGGGACATCTATATTGGTGTCACTCATTTTTTTTCTTTTTGAACTGGAGAATCGATGCATGCCTGCTTTCTAAATGTGCTACTTAAGTACACGTTTCCTAGGTAACAACCAGCCTCGGTTCACTTAGCTACTTCTATTGCATGTTTCAACATCGCTGCAAAGACACACTTTTGTCATGTTGGTACTCTGGAAATAAGGGAAAGCAATACAGACTAGGTGGTGAGCAGTAAAAGGCATTAGCAACAATGGGATTCCAATGACTTCAGGGTAGAACTCTTGTCTCAATGTTTCAAAATACCAAACCAGTGGAGCAATCGAAACTTTTTGGGGCTCAAAAAAAAAAGTTTAGTGCTGCTCAATATTCTAGCTGTTGATAAGAACTTAAAAAGTAGCCTTGGCTTCACTACAGCAATTATTTGCGTTCATAAGCAAGATTTTGGCAATTTAAGGTCCAAAAGATGATTTTTGAGAGCCCACCGTGAGTTTTAAGAGTCTCATATGTAGGTTCTACCATATGAAAGCCATATTGTTGGAGTTCAAACCAGCTTGAATCAAACCTCAGAAGTTTTCGTACTGCAGTCCTGCATTTTTACAGCATGGGGTCATGATATCCTGTGCCAGAATTTATTTTCTTTTGGTGCTGACGGTGTGAGCACGTTGTGAGTTGACTTTTCTATTTCTGTGTGGCATTCAGTGTAGCAAGACAGACAACGAAAGACAACTAGGAGACAACCAACTGCCCGCAAGTGTCAGCAGGAGAAAACGAGAAGGCAGTAATGTGTCTGTCAGTATCCAATACCATGAAGTAAACAAAAACAGTCAGCAGAAAAGGGCCATTTAAGTTTCCAATAGATAAAATGCTATAAATTCATTGAATGCTCACCCAGGCTTTTGGACGGTCTCACGAAGCACCCGGACAGCATCGTCATTACTCATGTTCTCAAAGTTGATGTCATTAACTTGGAGGATCATGTCACCCGGCTCGATACGACCATCCAAGGCAACAGCACCTCTGCAAACCACAAGAAGTACTCATCATGTTTTATTGCGATAGCAATACTACGGCAGGTTTCATCCCGTCACATAGTCCCGGGAAGGGCCACGTTTGACCTTGAACAGCCGTAAAGAAGACTGAGACGAAGAAGAAGAAGACGAAGAAGATGACGAAGAGCGCTCGGTCACCTGCAGCTAATGCTTTCGCACCACATTCGGTTCAGCAGCACTGAACCCTTCTAATTTATATGTGGGCTGGTAGCATAAGCTCTGGCGTCATGCTCTTAAAGGATGAGCGTAAGCGTCCCCAATAATGTAGCACCTTACACGGATAGGGCGTAATAAAGGAATAATGTAGCAGGCAAAAGGAGCTTCCGCCGCGCCGTTGCTTTCACAATTTAACTAGGGTTAACCAGGGCTAAACCACATTTTTTTTTTTAGTTCAAGAAGCAAGGACACAATTGCCATTGGTAATTACCTTCCTTTTTTCTTACCCATTACGTGTACTTAATCTAATTTTGGTTTAGAGACTGTCTTACACATTTCAACAGTTCTGAATCATACAGTGATGATTGTTACACTTGTCTCAATGTGAAACGATTATGGTTCTCAAAAAAACAAAAACACAACTTGAGTGTGAGAGCAAATAAAACAGATTTATTTGATTTTACATCCTAACATAACACAAGCAACTTACTAAGAATGTTTCCTGCGCTACAGCTGAGCCCAGAAATGTTGAACCCTGACATGCTGAATTGTTGGCTATATTGAACTCACTGAATGTCCCTTTGAGAAATGCCATGCAAATGACATTTCTCTTAATGGCACTCTTTGATTCACTTTCGTGAGTGAAGATGTGTTGGCTGCATGGCCTTGGCCATTAGTCGCTATTAGTCAGCCATTAGTGGCATGCTGAGATAAATGTGGGCTGTGCTTGAGTGTGGCCTTTAGCCTTTTGTACGCATTCTTCGTGTAACATCATTAATACGTGATGAAGACAACAGTACCTTCAATTCTGTGAACTGTTAGGTATTATACCCACAATACGACAACTGATTAGACATCCTATGACAGGCTGTGGCTAGTTCCAAAGCAGCATCTGCTGTGGCTTCGACGCGAAGCATATTAATCCTAGCAACACCTAGCGAGTGGTGCCTTTCAAGCATGCTAGCAGACTGCATGCAACCCAGGTATAAAATATTATTGCATCTGGATGATAAATAAGCTTTTTGTTACAACTTTTTTAATATAGTATATGGAATTTATTGACTTATATATAGATAACTTTGCAACCCCCTTCGAGTTCAATATATTCAAGTTCGACAGTACAGTCATACCTCGATATAACGAACATGCATATTACGAATTATTGAATATATCGAACTCTTCCGAAATTATTTTGTCAAACACAGGTATTTTTAACTTCCCATAGCGAACGCGGTTCGGCATAAAACGGATATTACGAACTTCGTGACGCCAAGCACTACCTCACTTTAATAGCAGGAGGCAGGCTTCCTTGCACTACATATGTGTTGTGCGGCGCAGCAAACGTTCAGGACTACCTCGCAGGCGCTGACAGCGCCACAGATGCCACGACGGCATTGGGAGGTGACAGCCCAAGAAATCCATGGCCTCCGAGATCAGCCCGCGTGCCTGTTTGTGAGCGCGGAGGTGATCTCGGAGGCCATAAGAAATCGTTCGCATCTCACAATCGCTGACAGCGGCGTGATTGAATGTTGCTTTTGCCTTTTTGGTTTTTGCGTCTTTCGCGTTTTTAGTGTTAGCAGCGGCGTCGCGGCGTGGCCGCCGTAGTGTTCAGCGGTGGCTGCGTCGGTCGTCGTGTCGAGTGTGGTGCGCGAGTGTGCATAGTGCTGTGATGGCGGTGAACGTGAAAAAAAGAGCAGCACTGACGTTTATCTGATTTTATCTTGAGACCAAGCTCAAGATAAAATAGGGGCCTTCAAGGCAGTTTACAAGAGGAGATTGATTAACACTCTTCTCGTGAAGCTTCTTATGAAGCAGGACTTGAAGATCGACTTGCTGGGAGCATTGAAGCGGCATCGGACAGCGTGAAAGGCGAAACGATTGCCAACTGCTTTTGGCACGCAGGGTTTGTTCCAGCAGAGGTCCGCGCATCAAGTGACGATGGGGACGATCCCGACGAAGCAGGAGCAGAGCTCTGCGAGCTCGATTTTTCGTGTTTTGTTGGTGAAATGCCCGCAATAATGAGTGTAGAGGACTTTGTAAGCGGCGACGACATCGTGGCGACCACGGCTGTACTGACGGACGCCGAAATCGCTGTGGAAGTTTCTGAACATCCCGCAGACGAAGCTCAGGCTGACCCTGCAGATGATGAGAACATTCAGACTTCACAAGAAGCGCTTGCTGCATTGGATTTACTGCGCCGCCACTGCAGTGCTATTGAGAGCAGTGGGTTTGCCCTTGTTGAGTGTTTGCAAACTGTGAAACAGGGCGTGAAACAAAATGCGATCAACACAAAAAAGCAGGCCGCGATAACGCAGTTCTTTGCGCGTAAATAAATGGACGTGACCCAAGTAGGCACCCTCCGAGTTGCTGTGCCTTCTCTGATTGAATTTCGCTGCTCTTGCGCGTATTTTTTACGAAATTTTATATTACGAATTATGGATAGAGCGAACTATTTTCCGATTTTTTAACCGTTCGTTATAATGAGGTTTCACTGTATTGTGTTTTTGGAGAACTGAGGATTTTTCAACTAACGCAGACAGGCACCAGCATAAGTACAGGGTCGTCCACTGCTAGTGTGAACATTCAAGCGGGTGGTCGCTTTGTTCACAGCTCCAATGCATCCGACCTGGCCCAGCACTGAAGCAAAGTGGCAGGCCGTGCCAAGCATTGCCTCAAGGTGCCCGGGCCACTTTGTTTCAATGTGAGCCACATCGGAAGCAATGGTGCTTTGAAGAGAGCGGCCGTCTGTTTCAAGAGTAAATAATTCTGCACATCAGAAATAAGATGAGAATCCTATGCCAGCTCCTCTCACTGCTGGTTCTGGTTTTTTCCTCTGTCACTGCTGAATGCAGTTTGCCCTTCGCAACACAAGAGAAAGTAGCCTGCAGAAAAGTTAAACTGCACTCACCCTTTCATGATGGAGCCCACATAGATGCCTCCGTCTCCTCCTTTGTTCGACTGGCCTACAATGCTGATGCCTAGGAAGTTGACTGTGTCTGAAAACATAGCACACAGACATGAGGAAAAAAAGACTGCACTAGTAACAAAAAGTGCAATATGCAAAAGTGTCGCACTGTTAACTATTCCAGCCATGCTACCCCGATTGTGTTCCCATTCCAAGACAGTTCGTGGCTTCTGGAAATAAACTGCTTACATCAGCAATGTGCAACAGCATGAGCCTACGTTTCCACCAGCATAGATATGATCAATTTAACAGTAGGAAGACGAAAAAAAATGCACAAGTCATTGCATGATGTGATGCAAAACTATTCTTGCACTTATAGTCCCGGTTGACGCCCATTATGTCTATGGCATCGGATGCCCATTAGTTCAGATATAGCAGGCTCGCATCAGTTCATTTGGATGAAGGGTGACATCGAGGTACAACCAGAGAAGCCAGCAACCATCTACGTACACTTCCCAATGATAACTGCATAGAACAGGGTGTGCATGCTATGGCAGGCGTGGCGATGGTGAAAATTCCCTTTCTGCCAAAACAGAAAACCGCAACATAGTTTCAGTTTCACTTCTCTTAAATTCATACCACCCACCACTGCCATCAGGTGCACACAAAAGCCATTCACAACGTTCTAATGTCTACGCATATGTCTCTCTTTTGCATCCATGTGCTTCTTCTGCTCTTTCAGTAAGCACATTGAACAATCGTGTTGCGAGGACCTCAAAACCCAGCAGAGCCATTTGTGAAGAGGCACAACTGCTACTGTACTGCACTATGAAAATGTCCACGCAAGAACTTACGATTTGGGGCAATTTTTCGACGTTCTTGACGGTGTAAAACAAAGCACTACAGTCAATTCTTATTATGAACACCACATTAACGAAATTTTCAGCATTACGAATACTTTAAAAATCCCCACTAAATTTACAGTACTTTCGATGTAAAAATATTTCAGAACTACGAATTTCAATATAGCACATATTTCAGAATAACGCACATAATACAGGAACAGCCCTTCTTGTGTGTATGTCCAAAGGACAGTAGCTATCATCACTACACCATATCTAGAGCCGACTCCTAGCTCCCCGACAAAGCTGCGGTTTAATATGCAGCAGCCTAGCAGGCCTAGCCACCTGCCTTTTTCTCTGTGTTGTGTGTCGCTCACCGGATGGTCATTCGTGCAATTCAGGTATGCAGGCAGTTATTTACTGTTGCGGGTGACCTTACTCCGAAGCAAATTGACCTCTGCAGACAACCTTGCATTGCCCTATATCCTGCCATCGACATATCCTTTAAAAATATTCACATTACTCGAGATTCAATGACCAAAAACGAATAAAAGCCTCATGCTGATGCTTCTGTGCTCGTACCAAGTGGTCACCCGAAATTCTGCACACTTAACACAGTTTACTTCAGACAAGAAATTCTATAAATTCATTACCATAACTACACTGGTATCAACTATGATTACATCTCCAAGATTCTACGGTACATGTTACACAAACACTATTCATTAAAAAGAAACATGTCTAACAACAACTGCAATAACCTCATAACAAGTGATAAAGGTAATAACCATAGAAGTGATTGATACTAAGGAAAAATAAAACAAAAGCATACCAAACATTTTTTGCCTTTCACGAGAATAACTGCTCATGAATATCACCACTGACAGCAGACGTAAACATTATTTGCCCACAATAAAAAACATATTGCGCTTCAAAATGGTCTGCGTAACGTTTGCTTGCCTCAAATACACTTGAAAGAAAAGATCAATGCACATCTAGTTCAACGAGGATCAAAAGCTCCTTTGGCCCAGAATGTGAGAAAATGCGTTTTAAGCAGCCCTTAGTTCAAAAAAAAAAAATACTTTAATCTAGAATGTTACCGCAGGAATGCAAGCAGCAAAAGTAGAGCAGTAAATTAGAAAACCACTGCATAACCAAGTTGTTAGGGGGACGTGGGTCTTAAAACTTGGTTCATTATTTACTGCCCGAGTTCTGTGAAGCCAAACAGAATTGTTAGGTCTTTTTCTGGTAATTTAAAATATTCAAAAATTTCCCTTCTAGGACAATTAGTTCTAGGGGCAGTAGAAGATTATTGCTATTGCGTACTGAAACAATAGAGAAAGAATGCTCATCAGAAACTTATTTTTAACATACAGGTAGATACAACAAGATGCAAGGAACGCAGTGTTGGAAGCAGTTTTAAATTGAGTTAATATTAGACAATTAGCAGCCCACTGAATTTGGCGCTCACAGCCATGGCAACTATATATGAATTTCAAAAAAATATACAAAATAATTTACAGGTGAAAATAAAAAATGTGCTACCAACACTACATTCCTTTCACTTTATAGTATATACCTCTGTATTAAAAATTGATTTCTGTTGACGATCTTTTTTTCCTATTGCTTGAGCAGACAATAGCAATAGTTCTCTAATATCTTAAGAACTAATTACCCTAGGAGGAACATTTTTGCCTATTTCAAATTAGCAGAAAAAGCTTACCAATTCTGTGAAGTCTAAATTTGTGCAGTAAATAACAAAATTATCTTTAAGACCCATGTCCCCTCTTACTCATATCTTTTTCCTTGCGTATGTGTTCGTGAGCACGTATTTGCCACTCTTTGCTTTCAGAAAAACCTCGATAGTCACTATGCATGTGCCTTCTTCAACCAAAGTGATGCTAGCAGCCTTCTGCTCTACTTTTTGCGCATTCAGAATCCGCCTTTTGCGCGAGGATGTGGCGCCATCATGCGGGAGCGGGCAGGAAACACATTGAGCGGCAGTGTAGCAGACGACGCGAAAGCGCACCATACGAAATAGCCACGCCAACGCTGGTAGAAAGCGAAAGCTTCCCCCCTTTTTTGGCCTCGGAGCGGAAAGTAGTGACAGTGATTGCAGAACATCATGTTCACGCAGTATGGGGGAAGGTAGAGCTTTTTCACAATCCACTCATAACGCACGTACGCATATGCTATCTTCGTATTGTAAGAGCGTGTAGCGCGGGCCGTGTTCGACGTGACAGAATGAGACGCTCTCAGCGTGCAGGTTTTCGGCAGACAGGAGAGCGTGGGGGCAGAGAGAGAGAGAGAGAGAGAGAGAGGGATCTCAAAGGGCAAAGCAGCCAGGGGTTTGTTGATGCTGCAGAGCTAGGTGGAATCGTCTCCTGTGACTTTGAGCGGTGCATATGCGCGGGGTGTCTTGAGTTACCGAGCACAATGCGGTCACCGCGGCGCCGGCATGGTGCAATGGGCGTCGCTTCCTCCTCGCGTCATCGACAACCGTGCAGCTATAGGATTTCATCCACGAAGATCGGCAAAGAGGCACATATACACACCCCGTGAAAAGGGCATTGTCCCGGCCGGAATGCACACCTGCAGGAAACGCGCTGCATTTTTCTGGCAATGGATGATTCAGAGCTGTAGCCGGTTTCTGGCCTCAGGAGTCAGAACGGATGTGGTCGCAGTGGTGAAAAGGTTCTCGGTGCGCAGAGAATGGTCATTCTGTTGTGAAAGGATCTCCAACGTTCATTTCTGCCTCCGCCGCGATTTCTGCGGAATCAACAACTTGGTGACGCATGTGAATCTCCTACATATCGGATGCGCATCTCGGTCAGGAACCAACCCTGTTCTACGTCCAGAGCGATCCACTCTGCAAGTGAACGAGCATGAACCCTCCAGGAGACTCATTTATTGTACCGGGCGGTTTCCTTGCCGGTGCAAACGGTTGGACGTAGACGACGATTATCAAGCTCCCTAACGAAGTGCATCTGATTGCGTACACCAAAGGAACAAAATCCGGATGCTTTGGCGTGCACGAAGGCGAGCCTTTAATTAAAAAAAAAATACTGTGCGTTGTGCAAGAGTGTCAAGTGCGTCATATGCTCCGAGCGGCAAAAACACAGATACTACAGGTATGTATGCATCTAAACGAAATATGCATGATGAAATGTACCTACTGGAGTTTTCACCCAGGCTGTAGCGCACCAGGGATAGCTGCAATGAGGATTTTTTCGGTGCGTGGTTGCTTTAGTTGCGCCAGGGCCTGAATGCGATGTATTTTGTCCTTTCTTTTCATTATGTGCGAAAGGGCTAGGTAGCTTAGATATCACAGGCGGCTCTGTGCGCTAGGCCGTAATATTTAGCATGTTTTATCGTGACTGCCTAACAAGAAAAAAAAAATACGGCGTTTTAATGTACTGCCGTTCGCGAGCCTCATGACCAGCTCAACCACTCGGCTTGCGAACGGCGGTGCATCACAACAAACGCCCAATTTTTCTTTTCTTTTTAGTCAGGCGGCAGTCGCGATAAAACATGCTAAATATTACGGTCTAGCGCACACAGCCACCTGTGATATCTGCGCTACCCGGCCCCTTCGCACATAAAGAAAACAAACGACAAAATACGTCGCCATCAGACGCGCCGGACAAATGCTCATCGCGGCTATCACTGGTGGGTTACAGGCTTGGTGCAAACTCCGGTAGATACTTTTCATTATGCACATTTCCTTTAGATGCATACATACCTGCAACGAAGTGTTTTTCGCACAGTCGAGAGTACGCAGTAGGTAGCTAAGGTCGGCCATTCACATCTTGACGCTTGGTGGCCATAATTGTAGCTTCACATCGTTGTTGGCCGCGGCTCGGCGAAGGAAACCTGAAAAACCGCGTCTTGCATCTTGGCGCGCTTAGAGAGTGGCAACCGTACGCGGCAGATGTGGTTGGCATCGCTTTGCCAAGCCTGTGACGGCCACCATGCCGCCCGGTGCCGCCAGCCCCCGTGCACTGGCGGCGCCGAGAAACGCCGTCGACGCCGCTCAATGTGTTTCCATCGGTCGCCGCTACGACTTCGCGCATGCGCAGAAAACTCGCGCAAAAGGCGGATTGTACAAGTGCCAAAGGCTGACACTGCACTTACCTAGGTTCAGCGTGACTGTGATGATGTTTAGTGACAGTGTGCTGTCGGTGATGCTACTAATGGAGGACGTCTGAAAAAAAAAAAGGCAGATTCATTAGGGGATGAAATATCTGTGTTATACTGAGTCAAAAATGAAAGGTGCAAGCTCACACAAAGCCATCCTTGCCTAAAAATAATCACTACAAAGTATCAGCATCATCATCTTCATCTTCAGCCAGACTATACCCTCCGCAGGGTGAAGGCCTCTCCTATACTCCTCCAATTAACCCAGTCCTGTGCTAGCTGCACCCACTTTACCCCTGCAAACTTCTTAACCTCATCTGCCCATCTAACTTTCTGCTGCCCCCTGCTACGCTTTCCTTCCCTTGGAATCCAATTTGTTAGCCTAAGCGACCATCGGTTGTCCTCTCTACGCATTACTGCCCATGCCCATTTCTTCTTTTAGATTTCCACTAGAATGTCAGTAACTTGAGTTATTTCTCTGACCCACTCTGCGCGCTTTCTATCTCTTACGTTACACCTACCATTTTTCGTTCTATAGCCCTCTGCACTGTCCTCAACTTAAGTAGAACCCTTTCTGTTAGCCTCCACATTTCAGCCCCATACGTGAGTACAGGTAAGATACTTTCCCCTTGAGCGATACCGCTAAGCTGCTAGTCATAACCAGCGAATACTTGCCAAATGCGCTCCATTTCAATCTTATTCTCCTAGTTATTTCCCTTTCATGATATGGATCTGCAGTTACTACCTGTCCAAAGTAGACATATTTGCCTATCACTTCCAGTGCTTCGCTACCTACTGTTAACTGCTGTTCTTTTCCTAGGCTGTTAAAATTTACCTTATTCTTCTGCATATTGATTTTCAAGCCTACTTTTCTGCTGTTCCTGTATAAGTCATCAATCATTCTTTGCAGTTCATCCTCTGAGTTACTTAGCAAGGCAATGCCACCAGCGGATCGCAGATTACTGAGGTATTCTCCATCGACCCTTATCCCAAAATTCTCCAATGCCAAGTCTCTGAATACTTCCTCTAAGCAAGCTGTGAAAAGTACTGGGGAGATCGTGTCTCCTTGCCTAACGCCTTTCTTTATGGGAATTTTATTACTTTCTTCATGCAGAACTATGGTTGCTGTGCAGCCGCTATAGATATCTTGCAGTACTTTCACATATGGCTCGTCTACACCCTAATTTCGCAATGCCTGTATGACCATGAAGGTTTCTTGAGTCAAATGCTTTCTCGTAATCAATGCATGCTATGTAGTATAAGGGCTGGTTATATTCCGAGCATTTTTCTATCACCTGGTAGATGGTACGGATATGATCGATAGTAGAGTACCCTTTCCGAAAACCTGCTTGATCTCTTGTTTGATTGAAGTCTAAGATTGTCCAGTAATCTTTCAAGTCCTTAGCGTCCCCTTTCTTATGAATTAAGATAATGTTAGTGTTCTTCCATTACTCCCGTACAGTCGATGACACCAGGCATTGCGTATACAGGGTAGCCAGTTTTCCTAGCATGATATCCCCACCGGTCTTCAACGAATCTGTAGTTACCTGATCCTCCCTAGCTGCTTTCCCCCTTTTTATAGTTTCTAAAGCTTTTTTAATCTCGTCCTTCTTCACTGGCGGGACTATCCTGTCCATATTCGTGATGACATTGCCCGCCTTGTCCCTTAGTGTATACATCTGATTTTTGCCTGTGTCCAATTTTCTCTTCACCACTTTAATGATGCCCCCTTCTTAAAAACATGCTCAATTTTCCCCATGTTATACTTCCCAACGTTGGCCACTTAACACTTATTGATTAGCTTTGATATCTCTGCCAGTTCTATCCTGTCTGTTGGGTTTGAAGCTTTCAGACTTTGGCGTTTCTTAATCAAATATTTTGTCCCCTTAGAGAGTTTACTGGTATCCTCCTTAACTATCCTACCACCTACTTCTACCGTGCACTCAGTAATGGTATCTCTGAAATTATTGTTGATTGCTTCTACGCTAAGGTCATCATCCTCGGTTAAAGCTTATCTGTTCTGTAGCGATTCCTGAATTCTTCTGCCCTTCCCCTCATTGCTAATTCGTTGATGGATTTCTTTCTTACTAATCTACAAAGTGTAGCCTCCAATGCAGCCGTGATGAGGGAACCTGAGACAAGCAATCTTATTTTTCAACTTGGAGCGATACAAATGTACACTCCCTTGAAAATAGATTGGACTGTCAGATATAAGGTTTTAAAGTGATATCTTCAGTACTTTTTATCTTATCTAAGCTTTTGCATATTCACATGTTGCCTGCCCATGGAAAGCCTAGCATAACAAAATTGGCTACGAGTCTGTATATGGTATTAATATTCTTTAATCTCAATTCCTTTTTTAATTTCTGTGTTCTTCTTTAAAGGGTATCATCATCATCATCATCATCAGCCTGATTATACCCACTGCAGGGCGAAGGCCTCTCCCATATTTCTCCACTTAACCCGGTTCTGTGCTAGCTGCATCCACTTGACCCCTGCGAACTTCTGAATCTCATCCGCCCACCTAACTTTCTGCCTCCCCCTGCTACGCTTTCCTTCCCTTGGAATCCAGTTTGTTACTCTCAGCGACCATCGGTTATCCTCTCTTCGCACTACATGTCCTGCCCATGTCCATTTCTTCTTCTTAATTTCCACTAGAATGTCATTAACTTGAGTTATTTCTCTGACCCACTCTGCACGCTTTCTATCTCTTAACGTTACCCCTACCATTTTTCGTTCCATAGCCCTCTGGGTTGTCCTCAACTTAAGTAGAACTCTCTTGGTTAGCCTCCACGTTTCAGCCCCATAGGTGAGTACAGGCAAGATGCAACTGTTGTACACTTTCCTCTTGAGCGATACCGGTAAGCTGCTAGTCATAATCTGCGAGTGCTTGCCAAATGCGCTCCATCCCAATCTTATTCTTCTTGATATTTCCTTTTCATGGTCTGGATCTGCAGTTACTACCTGTCCTAAGTAGACATATTCGCCTACTATTTCCAGTATTTCGCTACCTAATGTAAACTGCTGTTCCTTCCCGAGGCTGTTGAACATTACCTTAGTCTTCTGCATATTGATTTTCAAGCCTACCATTCTACTTTTTCTGTCTAGGTCATCAATCATTATTTGCAGTTCATACCCCGAGTTGCTTAGCAAGGCAATGTCATCAGCAAATCGCAGATTACTGAGGTATTCTCCATCTACCCTTATCCCTAACTGCTCCCATTCCAAGTCTCTGAATACTTCCTCTAAACAAGCTGTGAATAGTACTGGGGAGATTGTGTCTCCTTGCCTAACACCTTTCTTTATGGGGATTTTATTGCTTTCTTTATGTAGAACTATGGTTGCTGTGCAGCCACTATATATATCTTCCAGCACTTTCACGTACGGCTCGTCTACCCCCTGATTTCGCAATGCCTGCATCACCGCCGAGGTTTCAACTGAGTCAAATGCTTTTTCGTAATCAATGAATGCTATGTATAAGGGCTGGTTATATTCTGAGCATTTTTCTATCACCTGATTGATGGTATGGATATGATCGATAGTAGAGTACCGTTTCCGAAACCCTGCTTGATCCTTTGCTTGATTGCAGTCTAAGGTTGTCCTGATTCTATTGGCGATTACCTTAGTAAATACCTTATACGTAACAGACAGTAAGCTGATTGGTCTGTAATTTTTAAGGTCCTTAGAGTCCCCTTTCTTGTGAATGAGGATAATGTTTGCATTCTTCCATGCTTCCGGTACCGTCGATGACACCAGGCACTGCGTATACAGGGTGGCCAGTTTTTCTAGCACGATATCCCCCCCGTCCTTCAGCAAATCTGTAGTTATCTGATCCTCTCCAGCTGATTTCCCCCTTTTCATAGTTTCTAGTGCTTTCTTGACCTCGTCCTTCGTCACTGGTGGAACGTCTGACTGTTTTTCCCTACCGCCAATCTCACTACGGTCCTGACTACTTTGGCTACTGTAGAGATCTGTATAGAACTCCTCGGCTACTTTGACTATCTTGTCCATATTAGTGATGACGTTGCCCGCCTTGTCCCTTATCGCATACATCTGGTTTTTGCCTATGCCCAATTTCTTCTTTACCGCTTTAAGGCTTCCCCCGTTCTTTACAGCATGCTCAATTTTCTCCATGTTATACTTCCTTATATCGGCTACCTTGCGCTTATTGATTAGCTTTGATATCTCGGCCAATTCGATCTGGTCTGTTGGATTGGAAGCTTTCATACTCTGCCGTTTCTTAATCAAATCTTTCGTCTCCTTAGACAGCTTACCGGTATCCTCTTTAACTATCCTTTTATCCTTTTAAAGGGTATAGTGTGCACTTTCTTCTGGTTAGAATGCATTACGGCCTAATTACTAGTTATTAAAAAAATGCGAGCCTAAACCATAGATATGAGACTGCCTGAATATGTCAGTGATTACAACAAAACAAATGGCTTTCAAATCCATGCATTCATTGCGGTGCTGTGCTTTCCATGAGCAAGGTGATAAGCTCAAAACAAACCTTGAGAAAACAAGTTCGAAAGTTCTAAACTACCATAAATTGCCCATGTACACTGTGCTGTCTATACATTTAGTCGGAGCCCTTACAATTTGTTTTTGAGTGAAATATTTTATTACAACAAAGAAAGAGTGCTGTATATGCTGAAAAGGTAGGTTTCCTAAATTGAACTTTGTGATTTTAGCGATCTGATTGCCACTTCCCCCTTTAAGATGCTTTTTGCAAGTTTATTCTGTCTGCATTTACCCCATGCTTTCTCAATGGAAGCCAATCTGCTGCAGTTGGATACAACTCAAGCAAATGCAAATGTGGCTTTTGCCCATCAAAGGCCCTCTACCTGACGCCAATGCCATTCCCGTGAACAATCCCCTCGGACCTGCTACTACTAGGAGTGCAGGGTACGGCGAATAAAAGGAGGTTCATCACGGCTTAAATGGATCAGCCACGGCATCAAGAGGGTCACTCAACTGCACTGGCTGAAGGGCTGATATCTTTTGAGGGACACCTGCTCCCTTTTTCAGTCATATCTGACTATAGCAGTACGGCTACATTAGGCAGCTCAAAAGGACTGACAACTGATATCCAACAACAAGGATTCTTCCAGCCCAATAAAAGACCTGTTGTCAAGAGTGCTTGATACTGCAATGGTTACATCATGCCAAACCAACGTTAAACTATTTCATAAAAAAAAATTTTCTGATCACATAAGTTTTCATGCATCCGTCTGCCGGAAATGAAAATCAGTTGAGAGGAAACAAAAAAAGAGATCACAGCTAACAGAATACAAGCTTTCTCTAAACAATGCAACTGTGATTTTGGCCTCTTCCTTCACGATTTTTTAATACCTTTTCGCTGATACTTTTGTGCCACTTTTTGTACCAAATTCGAATCAGAGTTTCCCCACTTGACTGCTTCCAATATACCTATCCTATTAATATAGAGCAAGATTATTTAATTTACACCCCGATCATATGGCATGTTTCGTTCATTTGCCCGAACTTTCAATAAACTGACCTTACAATTGTTAGTGAGCCGCCACCGCACGATGCACAGCGAGCAAGCTCAGTGGAAAAAATAGAAGAGTTGTCTAGACATCCTGACGAAGAAGAAGGAGCAACCCTGGGGAGGAAGAGGACCGAGAGGAGAAGAAAGATGGACTCCGCAATGTATGGACACATGTAACATCACTTATTAGTTTAATTATTAATAAACAGTTTGCAAAAGCAGCAAAAAAAGGCATCCTGAATTTAATCTACGCATCATCAAATAATCGAAATCGCCTACACACTGACACACTAGGCAATAATGCACAAAGCAAGCACAAGAGATAGAGGTCTCCTTACCCTGCTCATGGGTGGCATCTTCTTGCGTCGCCTACGTCGGTGCCTCGCATAGATGCGCGAAACGCTGCTCTCTTCTGTAGTCGTCGAGATCCTGGTAGGATAAAGCAGCAGAGGAGTTAGTAAGTTGTAAATGTGAGGCACGTCTCGCCAAAAAGTACACCGGTCAATGAGGCTTGCATTTTAACTTAAAGTGCCTGTTTCAGAGCTTTGTGAACTGTGCTAGGCTGACAGAACATACCGACTTGTAGTCTCATCCTCTGAATCAAGGAAGCTTGTGGTCTCTATGTCACTTGTGGTTAGTACCGAGGCGGCCCCGGGCTTAGCTGCTGCATGTCCATTGGAACGACCAGCTGCAGAAAACAAACAGAATCACACCCAATTTCCCGCACAATGCTCAGTGGGTTCTATTTCAAATGGTAGCTGTAAGCACAAATAATAAAGCAACTTTAACTCCCTGATGCATACACACAATTTTTTTACCTTAGTGTATTAATTAACCACCATGTGACACACAGTGTCACACTTTGCATGCTCATAAGGTTTCTCACAAGAGTCCTCACAAAAATAACTGTAAGGGACCGACGAGGTCACAGTTGATTAGTGCAGAAGGCTTGGAAAAGCAAGCGGCTATGCACCCAGCGTGTCATGGCAATCTTACTCGTAGCATAAAATCAGGCTGATGGGAGCTAGACAGAGAGGCACTGCCTATTGCCAGATGAGGCATGAAAAGCTATTAGAGTGCTGAGTGCCATGGAGACTGCCACTCAGCGAGGGTGGTCACAGGCTGGACACAAGAGCCAACATGACACAACCGTCGCAGGTCTCTTCACGAAAACACTGCATCCAAAAAAACAGGTATCATCCGGTGCCAGGGAAAGCTGTGGTGGCGAGCAGCAAGCAAAGGAGGCGTACTCACAGAGACAGGTGCGTGCAGCAGGACCGTTTGAGCGCTCTTTTCTTTGTGCCCCTACTAAGCCAAGGGTCACATACTTTGAAATTTCTAGGAAAAGCGGTGGGTTCGAGATAGCGGCAGTCCACAATGGGAAACAATGCTGCCCTTTAGCTTTTATGGTCTTAAGAAGCGCAAGGTTTACGGTGAATGTAGGCAGCAGGTGAAATTTTGTGTGGTTTACATTCTTTTTTTTTTCGTGCAGTGAAAGAAAGTTACACTCGAACTGTCGAAGGTATGGGCGTTCCTCACCATTTGGCAGTCGAATGCTTTTAGCTGGACTCTTTTCACCTTTGTAAAATTTGTAATGAATTTGGCATTTTTGTGCATGTATCTGTGGAGAGCAGATTTCCTTTTGTTGTGAATGTAGCCATGAACCAATAATCTTGACGTTCGTGACGATTGGACATTTCTGAAGTAGGGGCTGGACCCCGAGGGCTTAAAACCAAGCCCAAGGGACCAGTCAGTTGTTCTGAGTTAAGTCTAGATGCTCTGCATCTTCGGCTATGCCGAGGAGAGAACATCTCCTCGTTAGCCAGTTCCACATAGTATCTCTGCTGTAAATGTTGTAAATATCCTCTGTATAAAGCCTCAGTCACTTTCCTTAACGTTGTGTAGTCAAGCCTTCGCTGTACCATCTCCGATGAAGCACCTCTGGAATAATCAACCTCCGCAGCAATGTATAGCCTTTATCAAAAGTTTACAGCCCAGGGGGCCTACTTCTGAGCAATAATATGTGGCTCATAATGCATTCCCAGGCTTCCATACTTGCCGACGGAAAGATTTTTCGTTCTACCCTCTCCAATGGCTAGGACTTCCACGATTATTATAGATGTCATATTATACAGCTTATAACCAAACCCTCTGAGCTGTTAACTTTTGATATAGGCTGTACAACATCCCTGATGGGGCACCACAGGTGCAAATTTTCATAAGAACCAACTTCAAAACTTCACTTTATGCTTACAGCAACGTTCACTCAGGTATAGCTAATTCTTCCCTCCAAACATGTAGAGTGCCACTTCTAAGAAATTCCTGCTTAACTAAGACAAAGGGCAGAATCCTTGCTTGTTCTGCTTACCCACCTTTGTCTCGATGACGCCCTGGTCCCCGTTGGTGGTGGTGGTGGTGCTCTGCAGGGGCAGTTTTGGTAAACAAAGAGAATGGTAGCACTATCTGCTAAGCACTATGGAAATACTGACATTAACCGGGTTCATAAACGAAACAACACTTGGTTAGGACCAATCCTGTAAGTTAACAAAAGAAAAGTCATATTTTTGTTGGAATGCTCCTTGAACGGTATTCCAAAACTTTTAATCCTATTTTCTTAAATTCCAAGCTTTAAAAAGGGTAAATGTTTTGCCTGTTATTCATCTTGAGTGCTACAGGGTGTTTGTTTATTTTTTCATTCTTATGCCCACTGATAATTTTTTGTGCTACTAGTAACTCCGAAGGAAGTTTTTATGTCACCCCAGTTTTTTTGGACTGAAGATAACCCTCAACGTAAACAGCATGGTGGCAGTACAGTTCTGCATGCTGTTTGTGTAATTTTTGCAACAAATAATTTTGACTTTAAAGAATTTGCAAAGCGACAAATAACAAGTTTCTGAACGATCCTAAACCTCCAGTTCACAATGTACAGATGTACCACATGTGCACTGCTACACTACGCTCCATTCATCAGGCATCCTACCTTCATAAGCATAACTGTGTTTCGATACATGCTTTCTGCCAGTTCCACGTAGATATTAAAAGGAAGCCATGTAAATGCAGCAAAAAGAAAAAGAAAGGAAGGAAAAGAACCCAGAGAAACTTACAGTGACCAAGTTCTGGAATATCGAAAACAAGAACAAAGGAAATAACAAAAACAGAAACAAGAGCTTTGTGGACTGACTCGAAGACGAAAAGAGAGCAACACATCGAAACTATATGAAGACTCTGAAAAGCAACCTTTACTAGGTAAAAAAGCATCTGACAGGGACCTGTTATTTTACCTTTATGGGAGCTGATGGCAGACTCTGATTCTGTAAAGCTGGTCTCTGCTACATCCCTGCAAATGCATTTGAAGTTAGTGCAACGCAACAACATGGCAAATCATGCAAACCTCTTACGTACACTTTAAAAAAAAATGCGGGAGGAAGTGTAATAGTTATTTGCTAACAAAAACGTGTCAGTCTGACGTGTTTATAAGAAACAAAATGAAACTGTCAAACATCTACGAATGAGTTGCTGTTGTGCACAACAATGTAGGCAGAAAGCTAAGAGGAAATGTTGTATAGTCATTAGCAGAACGTGAAATTTATAATAAACCATGTACACTAAATAGAAAAAGGTGTAGTCAAAACTCGATTTAATCAAACGCAATTTAATGAGACTCTGGAATTAACAAAGATATCCTGATTCTCATTCAGACGCCCATAGGGTCCAACGCCTTGACTCACTCAAAATAATGATACCGATTTCATGGTGCTTAACAATGTTATAAACCTTCTTTTGAAAAATGATGTAAAAAAGCGTCCCTTTTGTTCTCTTTAGTAAAAAAACGACGAAAAATGTATTGATAGCAAGTCAACATCAAGATCGCAGAGCGCCTTCGTCCCACTTTTACCAAACTGTGCAGTCTAAACCAGAGTTCTAAGTTAGAATTAAATTCACCAAATGGTGGGTGAAGTGGTGGATGCCCTTCATCTGCTGCGGCAGTTTGCCAAAACACACGAGGGGAAAAAAAGACGTACTGGAAGCACTTCAAACGTAAGAGGAATTTGTGTGGATGCTGCTTACAAAGAGCAGGCAAGCAAAGATCACCTACTTCTTTGCTGGGAGATAAACTTGTAGTTCCCTGAGGCTCTTGATGAAATAACAAGTTTTGCTGTTTCTTTTCATATGCGCTAGTGGAGTCGGTAGTTTCTGCAGGCCGCAATTACACTTAGCTAAAATGATACTATGGTAGCTTTGTGGCTACCATTGCACCATATAATCGAATGTATTGAATTAAGTGACTGAAAAATGCCACACTCAATTTAACGAAGTAATTTGCGGCTCCCCTCAACTTTGTTAAATCGAGTTTTAATTGTAGTTAGCTGATAAGGTCAGGCTGGATCAATAACTTAGAGCCAGCATTGCAGTAGCCCACTATTTTAAATCAATGCTAATGAAACTAGGGAAACTTCAGCGATAAAAAGCACAAACTTCCTGAGCAAACTATGTACTCAAAAGCTATTATACAAACAATAAGTTGCTAGTCATTGGCCTCTTAAACTTTGTCACCACCAGTACATAGCATATGCTCTAAATCTATAATGAATGTTAATATCTATATCTACACCTTAATTTAAATACCGAATGAAGATATCTGAATACCGAATGAAGAGTTAGCACCTTTACCATGAAACAACTTTCTATGCCTTTGCCAGGAGTTGTTTGTGATCACATTAGGTTTCACAATCTTAAATAAAACTACGTGGAAAAAACTAAGTTACTCACGGAAATGGACGCTGTCGGTGTGTTTCGGTTCCCTCAGAGACAATGCTACTCCCATCTGCTGCAACGAGCTGCAATTCAAAAGGCATCATCAAGGTAAGTGTCAAGCGCACTCGCTATTTCTACTGGCCAGCTGTTCCAGCAATGGTGGTGCCACCAAGCGGCCTCTTATTGCAGCAGGGAGCTGGTGACTGCTGTTCATGGTGTGGCCGACTGCAGTGGTTTGGAGCATAAAAGATGCGACTAATCTTTTGCTATTCCATAATGTGCAAACCAATGTTCAACAAAGCATGGATATTGTTCCTGCCCCCGAGCAAAGGGGCCCAAAGCCCCGATTAGGTTTGCTTGGCCGGACTATAAGACGTTTCGACCCGACGACCAGCGCGATTTCTCAACGACATATTTTGTTGACGCCATGAGCCACGTCTTCAATGCATTCATGCTCGCAAATCGCATTAGATGGGGGCTCAATATCATGCTGCCACAGCTGGACAAAAGCACAGCAGTGCTTAAACACAGATGATATGCAGCATATTGGTAATGTCATTCAAGGTGGACATGCAAGAGAAGGAATTCTTTTTTTCGCTCATTTACGATTGTCATTCAGCTTTAGTCGACTGTGATTCATAATCAAGTGGTTTATTGAAACATAATTAAAAATGAAAAAAATACACGACCGTGCCTTTCTGGCTGTACCATCTCTGCTATATAGCGATATGAATTGCACAATGAGCCTGAGTAAGCGCATACATTTCTTGACAAATGTCTTCCTCTCACTCGATTAAGGCACTTTTCTCCTGCTAGTGAAAAATACACTTCAAGTGGCGATTTAAGCTGTTCCATTAAGCTTAAATGACCCTTTGGCTGCTGCTTCAAACAATAGCATACACTAGCGGCCTCTTATTGCAGCAGGGAGCTGGTGACTGCTGTTCATGGTGTGGCCGACTGCAGTGGTTTGGAGCATAAAAGATGCGACTAATCTTTTGCTATTCCATAATGTGCAAACCGATGTTCAACAAAGCATGGATATTGTTCTTGCCACCAAGCAAAGGGGCCCAAAGCCCTGATTAGGTTCGCTTGGCCGGACTATTAGAGCATATGTGACTAACACGCAGCAGACTAACCATTACACACTTGGTATGTGGGCAGCAACAAATAAATATACATGATAGCTGGGCAGAAATATGTCACAAAAGAGTAAATTGCAGAGAAACTACAGTTTGAAGTGTTTGTTGCATCTTACTGTGGCAAGTTTAGTACATGCATTATCACTGATGAGAGTATCGCAGCACTTAGACTAGTGATTCCATGCATGCTCATGTCAATGAATATTTATTTCAAGTCTATAGTGCAGCCACTCTCTTGCAACGCCTCTTATTTATGATGACATACTGCTGATGACACGTTAAAAAACAGCCCCACTTGTCAAGACACACACAACATGGCTGCGGTGCTATTACTGGCTCTTTCACCATGCCATACTGCTGCCGTGCCACCTATACAAGCTGAAACGACCGAATAGTTGAATATGTAGCATAACCTTTGCCACGAAGTCGGTCACCACAGTGTATGGTTTTCGGAGGACATAATATGCATTTCTGAAGCTAGAAATTAAATAGATTTGCATTACTATAGTGCAAACAAACTTCAATGAGATGAATAATTCCAGCTAAAAATGCAGCCCCAGCCGACGCCCATAAACTCTACAATGATGGGTGCTCGTTACTTCGGACATGAGTAGGCTCACAACTGTTGAGATATGATCGTCTAGCCAGCGGTCATCCAAATAGAGCTCTCTGAACCTGAATGACTTACAACAATGGTGTCCGCCGTGCGCGACGATGATCTGAAGTCCCCGATGGTCCAAAGATAGCCCACTGATACGTTCTGGCACATGCATCGGCCAGTTATGCCGTTTATGCTTTGCATGTCACTGGTGTTTCAGTTTTATTTTGGGATGGCACAAGTCTATTAAAAAAACTACATATATTTATCTCATACATCCATGTGCTTTACTACGCCTTGATTACACTCACTAGTCTCGTTTTGAGGATGCTTCGTCGTACGTGCTTCTTCATGGCACAGTGTGGTGAAGTATCCTCGAAATTTGAGAGGCATCAATGTTACAACTTTGAACTGAAAAAGGGCCCGTGCAGACACTGACAATTCTGAAATAATTTTTCAACATTCTGGATTGTGCATTCAAAGAAAAGCACTCGGTTAAACCATGATACATCATTTTAACTTAGCTGTCATCTAAAATGTAGACACCCATATTTCTGCGGGTCACTAGACAAAAACCAAAAAATTGCCCTGCCGCAATGATGCAGTGGGTAGGATGCCCAACTACTGTGCCGGAGTACTCGGGTTCGATTTCGGTGGAGGCGAAACGAAGAGCCATCGGTGTGATGTGCGATGTCAGTGCATGTTAAAGATCCCCAGATGGTCGAAATTACTCCGCAGCCCTCCCCTACGGCGCCTCTTTCTATCCACTTTCACTCCCACCTTCCTCTCTTCCCTTACAGCACAGTTCAGGTGTCCACGGGACCAAATGTGACAGATGCTGCGCCTTTCCCTTTCTGTGAGCCAATTATTATCATTAGATAAAATTACCGTGATGTAAATAGTTTCCTGCTCTTTAGGGACATTCGATAATTTGAACTTTGGGATAATTTGTGTATTTTTCTTGGTCTCTTCAAAAGTGAATTAGCAAGACTTTACTGTATATTATGAATAGCACATCACTCACCCATGAAACTACCCGGCCATTGAAGCAAGGCAACCGGCAGTCATCCTCAACGATTTCTTCCTTGACCACACTGCAATGACACGAACAGAACAACAGAGACATGAAAAACATGAACAATATATTTCATCATCAGCTGGACTATGCCCATCGCAGGGCAAAGGTCTCTCCTATATCCCTCTAATTAAACCGGTCCTATAGATCTTTCCACAAAAGTGGTCATGGCAGCTGCTATATTGGATGCTGGATTGTGCTAATAACACAGTGAAAATTGAGAATTCTTCCACCGAACCCGCCCCACAGCTCAGTCAAACCAGTTTCATTGAGGCTCGCGGAAAGGTCTATACTAGTTGCATCCATTTGACTCCTTCAAACTCCTTAACCTCACTCTGCCCACTTAATTTTCTGCCACCTCTGCTACATTTTCCTTCCCGCGGAATCCAATTCACTACCTTGAGTGAACACCGGTTATCCCCTCTTTGCGCTGCATGCCCTGCCCATATCCATTTCATCCATTTCTTCTTCTTCTTTATTCCAACTAGAATGTCACCCGCCGCGGTGGTGCAGTAGTTAGGGTGCTCGACTACTGTGCCCAAGGATGCAGGATCGAATACCTGCCACGGCGGCTGCTTTTCGATGGAGGCGAAAAGCTAGGTGCCCATGTGCTGCGTGATGACAGTGCACGTTAAGAACACCAGGTGGTCAAAATTTTTAGAGCCCTCCATTACGGCGTCTCTCATAACCTAAGTCATTTTGGGACGTCCAACCCCATAAACTAACCAAATGGAATATCATAACTAGAGTTATTTCTCTGACCTACTCTGCACGCTTCCTACCTTTTAACATAACACATATCATTTCCCGTTCCATAGCTCTCTGCATTTCCCTCAACTTAGGCAGAACCCTTTTTTGTTAACCTCTATATCTCAGCCCCACAGGTGAGCATCGGTAAGATGCAACTGTTATATACTTTCCTCTTGAGCGGTACTGGCAAGCTGCTAGGCGTGATCAGTGAGTGCTTGCCAAATGCACTCCCTCTCAATCTTATTCTCCTAGTTACTTCCCTTCCACTGTCCAGACCTGTGGTTACTACCTGTCCTAAGTATACATATCCGCCTACCACTTCCAGTGCTTCGCTCTCTATTGTAAACTGCTATTCCTTTCCGAGGCTATTGAACATTACCTTAGTCTTCTGCAAATTAAATTTTAGACCTACCTTTCTGCTTATTCTGCCTAGGTCATGATTTGTTCTTTGCAATTCATCCCCTGAAAGCAATGTGATCAGCAAATTGCAGATTACTTGCAGATCACAAATCAACCCTTAACCCTATCTGCTCCCAAGTCTCTAAATACTTCTAAGCAAATGGCGAATAGTACTGGGGAGGCCGTGTCTCCTTGCCTCACCTTTCTTTATGGAAATTTTATTACTTTTGTTATGAAGAACTATGGTTGCTATAGATGACTTCTAGTATTTTCACATATGGACATTTAAATGGAGATAAGCAAGAAGGCACCGGTGGCTACATAGTTATTGAAGCCATGTGACTGAGGAGGACCAGTTTTTATTACAGCTACACTGCATAGCCTGGAACCTATGTGTGTAACTATAGAGAACACACATACAGTTAGTTTCACAATACAACCACAAACTACCAAGGTGTAGCACCGAGCCACAGCAACACCGATGGTATTTGAATATTTTGGATGTATACTTTTGTAAGGATATTTGGAGAAGCAGTGAACAGTAGTGTAAATATTCGATGCGTAATGAACACTACTGAGTTTAACTACTATATTTTTTGATGCCTGGATGCAAGTGGCAAAAGGAGCCAGTTTCAGTTTCTTGGAGGCTACTGAGTTTCATGCATTTTTACCTTTGACAGATAAACAAGCACCAGTGTAATGTACCCCAAAATCACTTCACTGAATATCAAGACATGCAGCTTTTTGACACATGAACAAGTAAACAAATGCAAGGAGCCCAAAGCTATCCAAACACTAAGTGACAAACTGAAAAGATTTCTACTTTCCTACTGGTCAACACTTAATATAATAACTATACCTCTTCATATTTCAGTATTTGTATGCCACAGTTTAAAGACAGGAGCCATTTTGTATCATTGCAAGTGACTTCTAAAAATTCAGTTTCATGACCTCAACATATTTCTACTGCCAACCTTGTATTTATGACATCAAGGCTACCTGCCCATTATTATTCACTACATGGAAAATGAACAAAATTAGAGCTCTTTTCTAGTCGTACCAGAAACATTACCTGAAGTTGCAGCTTACAGACACCACTCTAGTCATTTAATGCACGCATGAGAGCTTTCCTGGCAATGTGTGTGACATCATCCGCTGATAATTCATGACGTCTTGCGTTGGGTGCAGACCTAGCTTAGGCTTCAGTTTCCTGTAGCTTTGTTTTCTAACTTATTTTCAAAAATAATTCATTGCCAAAAGAGACAGAAAGGTCCAAGGAATACAATTCAATCAACAACTGAAAATCTCAAAAAATCTTCCAGAGTTGCCCTTTAGGACAGCAGTCGGGAGAATGCACTTTTACTGATATCCACCAATGAATTCGTAAAAGGGAAGTGGTATTTCACAATGTCACAGCTAGAGGTTGGACTTTTTGGTTTAAAGGGATAAACACCGAAAAATGTATGCCAAACTCGTTTTTCAATATTTGGTTTTAACCAAAAGAGGTCAATATTCTTGCATGCAATGTGCAGCTAGATGGCTGTTGCATCTGAGCTACAATTAGCAAAAGGTGAAAAGAACTTATCTGAAAACTAGCAGTGTGATGCGACGCTGGCGCTGTAGGATAAGCAGTGCAGTTTGTGGGATTTGATGAACTACTTTGCTTTGATGACTATCTTTTCAATTTTTTATTTAAATAGTGGTCAAACAGTAAAAGCGAAGTAGAAGAGGTGATTAATATAGGCACTTATAAACAACTGTTGGATTCAGGTTTACTAGGCTCTGCGTGATCGGAGCAAAACTGGTTACTTTTATTTTTATTTATTTATTTATTATTATTTTTTTTTTCAGTTTGTAACCATAGACAGTATAGTTTTTGTCTACCAACAGTCATCAACAACTTTGCACATAAACTGTTGCAAAAAGGGCTCCTTTGGCGTCACCATATTGCTTGCTGGGCTGCTGTTTGTCCATGATATCAACATGATGGAAGCAGTAGCAGAACAGGTTTGCAATAGATCAGAGAGAAGGCGTTTCGACATTCGCCTCACCCGATGCAAAGGTCTATACACACAGGTTTGGCATCAAGGTGTAAGTCACTGCAGTTAGGATTGGTTAAATTTTGTTTCCATTTTATTTCAGATGAAAATTGAGATAGAATGTATCCCTACATTCATGAATGTTTGCACTTATTAGTATATTCATATGCTGCAACAATTTTCACCTCCTTAGCTGACGAAAATCCACACATGGATAAAGCAAATCTGTGTTTGGTTTAGCTTTGAAAACTGCTATAGCTGCAATGGCAGCTGGTCAAATACCACAGATCCATTAAAATTAGTGACAAAGTCAATAATGAAAGGCATAATATAAGTTAGTGTTCTGACCAATCTTCAAAATAAACATGCTGAAGTAAAAAGCTTTCCACAGTAGCAACAAGTCCTTGATTAAAGCAGAATGTCTGCTTATAAATGACTTGCACATGTCAAGGCTGCTACTTGCTACCATAAATAGTGTCTGTAGTCTGTGGTTTGGATTAACTACAGCCACATATTTGAGCGACAGTGCCACTAAGAAAGATGGCAAAAATGTGCATGGAACACCGATGGACCTACGTACCTGTAGCTTTTATGCAATCTATTTCGTGTTATTCAGAATGTGGTGTTTTTGATGCCATCATATGATAGTTATGTCAAAATTTGTGACCATAGATTGCACCTGCTTGGTCAGTCATGACTGAACGTGATCGCCTTTATTTTAGATTGCTCCACGCAAGAACAGCAAAAGTTCTAAACTACTTCACTTTGTGGAATAAATACCAGGTCTCATGGCAATACAAGCCAAGGTAATATACAAAAGCAGCACTTTGATGATGTAACTCGCGGAAGACTTTTTTTTTTTTTTTTTTTTTTTTTTTTTTTTTTTTTTTACTTTCTAGCGCAAACCATGTAGAAAATACGCCACGAAAGTGCCGTTCAAGAAAAGTGCGGTTTCGAGGTAGTGTGTGCTCTACATATATCGGTGAGCGGTTTGCGCTATGCTCAGAAAGTGTTTTGGGTGCCCTTTGGTCAACACTTTCTGTACACATTGCATACGTGCACAATTTATTAGCGCTGAATACGAATAAACCGTGCAACCGACAGTGTGATTCATGCTTCAAGTATCTGCGCGTTGTCTCAAGTGCACCACACGCAGCGGCGGCTGTGAAAGGGCAAAGCGAGTCTATCAGCATCAGAAGCTGAGGAACATTAGCGGGGTAAGCGCAAGCGTGCATTTTGGACCGGCATGTGTTTTCAAGCCGCTTACCCGAAATCATCATCCATGGACTTGAAGAAGAACTTGTAGTTGGGTCTATTGAGGACATTTTTGAAGTCCGCGAGCGTCACGCGCTCGGGTGGCACAGGGACCTTGACGAGGTAGGGAGTGTCCTCGTCGTCGATGTGATAGATGATCTTGGTCTCTTCCATCTCGCGACTCGCTAAACTAGCATCTCAAAGGAGCTCCACGCCAATATGGCGATAAGCCTCAGCAGTGCGTGAACACCACTCCGCAGACCACGACGGCTAGCTCCATCACAAGCCACACCTTAAGGCGCCCGCGCGTAACGGAGAGCACGGTCGCCCTTCCGTCCAACATCAGCTGTCAGCTGGAGCCCGCATGTGCAGTGGCGTCCATCCGCCTCGTCAAGACTAGCAGTGCAAACAACCGCAACACCAGGCACTCCGATCACTGTGGGACGGACTCTTGCTGCAATGTCCGGGCCGCCGATGAGCGAGGAGAGAATACAAGCCGATGTCGTTCAGACGCAGTTCACGCTATTCTAGCTCTGACTTTTAAACAATCGCGTTATTAAAGTCTTTTACGCTCTCAAACATAAATAATCAACGCTCTACCGCTGCACTCACTCACGCGCTTCGAACGGGAGCAAACCTTGTTGGTCTTGTCACTTGCACTAGCGTCACTAGCGTCCGCCAGGGACAAAAGTTGCGACCTCCGCGGCGGCGACCACTCGGATAAATCGGATAAAGTGAGCTTTAACTCGGACTTGTTCGCGCGCACAGCATGTAGTACATCACATGAACTTTAATTTCGTGCTAAAATTATTTATGCAGCAGTAGAACATAACACTTTTCCTAACATCAGTCGCCTAGCACACTCCCGCAATCAGTCAATGTCAGTCTTTAAAAATCGCAAAGTTCTATTTAAATTTATACAATGTAAATGTATATATTTTTATAAATTATAGCTTTATTTAATTGATCTGACTAATCAGAGACAACTTCATTTATAAATAATGTGCTACTTGTTTTTAAACTTTGCTAGCGCCATCTGCTATAACCCCTACTTGATTTCACAAATGAGCACACAGCAGCAGTCCTTTTTGTGTCTGGGTTCGCGTTCTGCGTGAATGTTAGCGAGATGAAGGTGAGTTTCTTGAAATTTTCTTATGAAATAAATCTTCATTTCTGAAAATATCAGTCATACTGGTATAAGAGAAGGGCTGTAGTTTAAACAGTATGACATATTATGCCAATTTTACTCTTAATAGCTGTGATTCTTCGGATTGCCGGACGGGCCTGTTCTGAATAGTGTGCTTGTCGGGTTTAACTTGCCTGCTATTTTCCAGTAATCAGTGCAGAAGGAAAATGTTGCTGTTGCGACGGACCAAATTTTGCATCTGCCAGTTCGAACTTATTGCTGTGTTTGTTGTATTTGTTAATGCTTGAACGTTAAATGTAATAACTTGTGTTGCGTCGACTGATGCGTTCTTGCCATTTCAATTTTGGTTCCAGATTTGTTGACAGTACCATGATCTGCGTTCTGTTTTGCTTTTCGTAATTGTGTAGCTGAACATCTCCTATCCAGCCACCGGGTGCCAGAAACTCATCGAAGTTGACGATGAAAAGAAAGTACGCATCTTCTATGAAAAGCGTATGGGCCAGGAAGTCGAGGCCGACTCCCTCGGCGATGAATGGAAGGTGAGTCTTCTTTTCTTTTTGTGCCCGTGTAAATTCTAAAGCTGCTGAAATAGCCCATGCTATACATTAAGACTGTAAAGCTGCTGCAAACGAATAGGGTGTAGTTTTAAACCGTTAGGTGCTTCGTGACGCTGACTTGGGAAGGCCTTCAAACTGCCATAAATTTCCTGTGAATATAAAATAGCGCCACTTCGCTTGTTAAACCTTCAGTAATTTTCATAGTTTTGGTTTGCACTTGAACATAAACACAACTCAGCAGCTGCCTGTGAAGGGATGCTGCCAGATAAATTTAGGTGGGCTCCTAGTAACTTTAATCGTGCGCATGTCATACCTTCACAGCAACCAATCAGTCGGCACTGTTATGAACTGGTATGAAGCAGCATGCAAAAGAGCGTATTTCAATTAAAACATTATCCACAATATGTCGAGGGGAGTATATTAGTTTATTCTTAAAAGGTTTGCTTAAAGTAAATGGTCGCTGTAATACTTACACAAGTTGCATATTGAAATAAGATTTGTTCATCAACACTGGCAGAACTATTTGTATGGGTAGCACCAGTAAAGTCTTGTCATGCTTGTGAAAGAGTGCTTGAGCAGTACACACCGGATGAAGAACAAAACAGCCCTTGCTCTTCTGGTAAAGGGCTTATGCCCATCTGGCCTGTCGATGTGGCTCTACGCTCCAGCATACCCCATAGTACCCAGCAGCAGTGTTTAGCTTCATTTGCAGGGTAGTGTACTGCACGAGCACTACACGGGGCTTTCGAAGTCTGAAGGACATTACTGCTCAGCTTTGAGTGTTAATGTTTCCTTCTATAGTGGTGCATTAATCATTAAGCTGTATGTACAGAGTTAGAGTTCATGGCTTATGGGAAAACGCACAATATACTTTGTTTGCACTAGTGCGCAGATGTACCACGCCAATGTCACACTGTCAGCCGTCATGCTTGCTGTGTGCATAGCATAAAAACTTGCCACTCCTCCTTTGCAAGTATCCTTTCTTTGCATTAGGATGGCTTGCTTATCACTTCCATATTGCTGCTTGTAGTCCACATGCATCTAAAATTAGGCCAGTAGTCACTGTGCATGGTAGCTGCATAAAAATGCGTTATAAACACCATTCAGGGTATGCAGGTTCGCACTGCTCGAGCCAAGGTCGAGAAACAGTTGCAGCAGGGAATGTTTGTGGATTGGGTTCCTCTCTATACAATAATCAAAGCTCGGATAGTGGTCAGTAACAGCATCTCACCCGAGAACCCAGGAAGCCCCATGTGGTTTTAGTGCATTATACAGGGAAGGAGGCCTTGCACAATGGCTGTGTGGCAGGTCCGTGGTGCTCTTTGCATCGCCGTTGTCAGCGTTCCTGTGCAGAACCTTTGATTGCCAGCTGTCCAATATAGATATGCTGCTTCAGACTTTAATCTCAGGGTTACCTGCGAACATTGTGCATAAAGTGGATGATAAGTAACTACATGACGGGCAGCAACACTTCCTTGAAATTCGGATGGAAACATATTAACTCATCCTGCATTATGCCTTGAAATCTATTCTTAGGACATATGCTTTATTCTTGAAGTTGTGGGCAACCAGGTTGTTTTCCTTTTTGTTCTAAATGATGGAAGATCAGGGTTTGCACTAGGGCAATAGTGAAAGCTCATCACTTGGCACCGCAGCCTCCCTACCTAAGCTTTATCATAAAATTTAAGTGCTGTGTTGTCACTATATTAAGTGCAGACTGTCAGCAATCAGCTACTATGTACTTTCACGTCTATTCCGGCACACAGTGTAAAAAATGAACTTTTTTTTGCCTGTAATGAGAGGCTTTTTGTGAGTCCACTGCTGCGACCATGTAAAAAAAGAAAGGAAAGTACTCCGATATGGTAACAGTAGAGAGATTTAGCAGGGTGGAGACATATTAACATAAATATATACCAGTTTACCAGCTGACTCCTACACATGCGTGCTGACCACACCATCCCCTCTGCTGCTGCTTGCATACACTGCAGGCATCCAGTAAGCAGGTATGCTGAATCTTGCTAATAATGATTCCCAAATCCGGCTCTCCGGTTTCACAGAAGCACTGGCCACGATCTACTGGAATAGAGCGGAACTCAGCCCACATTGTCGTTGGGCATGCTTGTCGACCTCAGCTTGAATAGCAGTAACTAGCGTAGCTGCCCATCTGAAGCGGCATTTATTCACGGCACAAGCATCTATTGTACACAGCAACTACTGACTGAAAATTCTATGCGCATTCAAGGCTGCAGTCTAAATGCGGCATTTGAGAACAGCATGCTTGTGAAGCAGGAGTTTTATCTGCCACTACAAATATGGCGGCCAGCAACACTTTATTGCAGCCGCATGGCTGTATGTCAGTGGCTTTCACCTATAGCTGCGATGGCAGCTTTTTGCTGAGGAGAGGAAATTCCAAAATTTGGTGAGTGTCGGTGTGGCTAGGCCAAAGAAGTGCTTAGGGGGGATCAATGCAAGGGTCTTGGTTAAGTTTGTCCACTCTTAGTTTAAACATGGTCGCTGTCTTCATCTTCAAAGTGCCATTGCACCGATTGTGGCCACGTATCAAAGCAAAGTGAGGCAAGCACAGGAGGAGCTTGCTTCGCACGGCCTGCCACTTAGCTTCAGTGGCGGTTTCAATGACTGACCCCGTTCAGAATAGAGTGGAGACTGCAGTGAATAACTATATGTTGCTAATGGCTATATTCGAGTACAAACTATTCCGTGCTGTTTTCATGTGGGTAAGGCAAGACATGTGGAAAACTGGAAAATACTAGGCAAATTACCTTTAGCCAAGGTTTATTTCCTTTTTGTGATCTTGGACTGTGTTAATGCATTGGATTCTTTTGCGACATTTATCTCATGTGTGGTGCCTGAATGGTGTGTGCAATGGCGTGTAATGAATTCTGCAGGGCTATGTGGTGCGCATCTCTGGAGGCAATGACAAGCAAGGGTTCCCCATGAAGCAAGGTGTACTTACAGCTGGCCGTGTGCGCCTGCTGCTGTCCAAGGGCCACTCATGCTACCGGCCGCGTCGTACCGGCGAGCGCAAGCGCAAGTCTGTGCGTGGCTGCATTGTTGACTCCAACCTTAGCGTGATCAGCTTGGTGGTCAAGAAAAAGGGTGAGCAGGAGATCCCCGGCTTGACTGACACGACATTGCCCCGCCGCCTCGGACCCAAGAGGGCAAGCAAGATCCGCAAGCTGTACAACCTGTCCAAAGAGGATGATGTGAGGCAGTATGTTGTGCGCCGCCCTCTAGCTGTCAAGGAGGGCAAGAAGGCACGCTCCAAGGCACCCAAGATCCAGCGGCTCATCACTCCGGCTATGCTGCAGCACAAGCGTCGCCGTATTGCTCTCAAGAAGAGGCGCACCCAGAAGCGCAAGGAGGAGGCAGCTGACTATGCTCGCCTTCTGGCACAGAGAGCCAAGGAGGCCAAGGAGAAGCGGGCAGACAAGATCCGCCGCCGCCGCTCTGCTTCCCATGGCCAGAGCCAATCATCCACCCAGGCCTAGCAGGCCACTAAAATAAATACCAGGCTTTGAATCTGTGACTCTGGCTGCTTTGCTTGAAGTATATATCGCTTGCAGTAACCACAAGCCTGCCAGTAACCACAAGCCTGCCATTTGATTCATTCCAGACAATTTTCTCCTGTGGTGCTCTGGTGATGTGATCTTGGGGTAGCCTAATGGAGATGTTTGCTCTTGCTAAACTGCATGGAAAGAAAGGCCTGGTATCATAAGTGGTATGTCAGGCCTGGTTTTGTGTATGTGCTGCCCTGCAAAAAGCCATAAATATGGCTTTAGCGGATATCTGGTTTATGTGCTAAGTGTGTACTGAAGTGGATGGCACTGGGAACTGTGCCAGCAGTTGCTGAGATGTATTGCTAAAAGCACTACGCAGGGGTGGCGCAGTGGTTACGGCACTCAACTACTGTGCCCAAAGACGGATCGAATCCTGGCCTCAGCGACTGCTTTTTGATGGAGGCCGAAAGCAACGTGCCCGTGTGCTGTGCGATGCCAATGCACGTTAACCCCAGGAGGTCGAAATTTTCGGAGTCCTCAACTATGGCATCTCTCACAGCCTGAGTCGCTTTGGGACGTTAAGCCCCACAAAGCAAGCATTGCTAAAAGCTGATCACTGCTACACAGTGCAGGGAAGTACAAGAAATGTGCTTTTGTTCAAATGAAATGGCAGCATGCGAAATGTCTTTCACTCTGCAAGGAGCTGTTATGCATTAATTTATGTAACCCTTTTCATGCTTGTACAGCAAGGTTCCCTAGAGTGCACTCCCCTAAAGTTTCGAACCTTGCTACAAAGCATGAAGGTGCTACCTGAAAATGCACTCTGGATGTTGACAGATGCCTGCACAGTTCACTTTAGATGCTCCCTGTCAAACTTCCAGTGTAGGGTGACTAATTGCTACATTACCTGTTTTTGTTTCAACATTCTGTTAGGCGCATGAGGCTGGCAGCATGCTGTGACTTCAGTGGCTTTGGAGCCTTAGTGAAAGGAGTGCGTGTGTGTACAACTACACTGGTTTTGTAAAACCACATTTCTACAGACACTTCTTTGAAATGAAATTGCACCAAATTGTTGAAGTGTGACTTCGAACTTATTGGCACGTCATATGTATGCTCTCTAATTACTGCATCTGCTTTGCAGTTGTGTTTATCAGCACTACATTATTAGGTCAACCTGACTACCATAGTTTTTAGCAGGTGATGAAAGTTGGGAGGGGGCGCATCTGGGGGAAAGCACGCGGCGGGATCTTGCGTGGTCACTAGGGAGCGATTATCGAGCAGAGCGGAAGCCGCTGGACAAATAAAATTCAATAGAAAGAGGTGTCGAAATGCCAATGATTGACTATGCTAATTAAGAAAGTTTAGCGTGTAATGGATCGATTATTAGTAATTAAAAATGGAAGGTGAAAAAGAGACTTCAAAGGTGGCGGAATGCTTATAAAAAATGCTGATGCTAATTAAAAAGTGATCACTGGAATAATTTAAGCGGTTAGAAAAAGTGGCTCAAGGGTGTCAAATTGCTCGAATGAAAGTAATATGCTTGTACTAACAGTGTAATTGATCAACTAATTGAAAAAGATGCGTTCAGGGGTGTAAATTGGTGAGAATGGAAAGTCTGTATGATGATGCCAAGTATCAGTGTATGAAGAATTGAAAAAAAAAAAGTTGAGAAACCTTGGTCCGTGTGTGTGAAACGCTCTATCGCGTCAAACTGTTCCCTTAACGGCGGAGCTTACAGGGCCCATGAAGAGATTACGGAAACCAGGAACCGCGCAATAAGCATCCCATCAATCGTCGCCATAAAGCAAAAATTCTTCAAGCTGCTTTTATTAACCCTGGAGATGTGGGCCATCGAAATTGATGCTCCTCTCCCCCCTCAACTCAGTCCATACCGTCGCGCAAGGAAGAACGTCACGACGGCGACCCCAACTCGACCCGTCCTGGCCTGGGCTGGGCTCGGGTTTCAAACGATGGGCCCGGGCCGGAAAATCAGGCCCGTGCAGTGCTCTAGTTATGATTACCAGCTGCCAAAGAGGGCTACCTGACTCGACTAATAATACAACATACTGAGTGAGCTATCAACTTCAAGAAACGCTTTGTGTAAATCACGTTATGAGGTGGGTGACAAAAATACTCATGAAGATGCGGATTGATTTGTGTTTTGCTGCCACACAGTTTCTCTGTGGCTCTGCTACAAATTGAATAGAAAACAGCGCAAAAGACAAGCACCAAAACAGAACCACAGGATGAGTGCTGTCCTTGTAAGCGCTGCTACAAAGCTTGCGTAATGTTGCTTTCAGCGACGCTTGTCTAGGCACACCTTACGATGTTTTGATTGTGGTTGAATAGCAATATGATTATTGTCCTTTAGTGTAATCCTTAATTATTTCCTAACGTTTATAAAAAAACCTGTGAAAAATTGCATATTATGGAGGTCGTTTTCCAAATTTTATTATGCACTACACTCAAGCTAGATAGAATTACTACCAGTTAATTTTTTGCTTGCATTTAAACAAAAGAGCCAATTATGCCCACAAGGAACAAACTAATGTGCAATGCAAGCTGGTAGATCTAGGGCTGGCAGTGAACGATGCACTGAAAATAGTGCGAATTAATGCTCGAGTAACCGTTCGCTGTCAGTCACAGATATGCGACACATATAGTAGGTATATGCCTTTAAGAAGAACAGAAAGCTGGGCGAGTTGGTTGTTATCCATTATTTAACAGAGCGAAAAAAACGAGGACGTTAACACACACAACACGAGCGCTGACTTTCAACTAAAGATTTATTATCACGAACGACATTTATACATAATCCCACCAAAACACGCACGCACACACACACACGCACACACAACACTTATCCTATTTTTTTGTCAGCTCCTAATTCTTATTTTCCAGGTAATTTTTATTTTATTATTCTTTTCATTTTGTTTTATTGTTATTTTATTATTTTATCTTAATTTTTAATTACATTTAGCCCCAAATTTACACTTTGTAAATTTAGTTTTACGGAACTGGAAAGCATGTTTTACTCTTAATGAAGAATGCATTGCATGAGGTCATGAATTGTTTACAAATACGGCCTTCTAAAACACTGTCACACTTCATACTTTCAAAATACTCATTACTATACTCACTGAAAATCACCAACATGATTCAAGTTCAAGCAGTCGAAAAGCTGGTTTAAGAGAGTACAAAACTTCAGGGAGCCAACAAAAGGCCTTCAGATTCTTTGCGAGGAGAAATTGTTATGTTGGATCAAGGGTGCCCTATTCTTGCTATCTGTCAATTTTCACCCCCGCTGAACATGTCAGGGCAAAAGGTAATGACCTTGTTTTGAAGAACTGCTTATACCATCGCTTAGCGAGCCCAGGTAGACAAGAATGTTGTGTCCCGGAACGTCGTCCGAGAAGAAGGTTTTATATTTTTCTTTGAGATATTCCACAGTCGTTTCGTCGCTGTCACGAGTGCGCCGAACCACCAGTTGAGTTTCCCCTTTATGTGGCCAGGTGAGGAAACACTTGACGATATCGATGTTGTTAATAAATTGAAGATTCAGACTCGCAACAATCACGTTACTTGATGGCACGACAGAAAGATTAACTATTTATTTACACATAAATAAAACAAGAAGACACAAGCAAGGAGAAAACTATTTACATGAGTGATCCGTTGGTCGGACGAAATCAGCCCTCGTTTAACCCAGAGCGCTTACTTTTAAGCCATCTGTCTCCGCCTTTGGCGGGAACAGCAACCAATAAGCAATCAGGCAAATTTTCTCACCAATCAAAGCCTGGGGAAAGGATATTAACTAAACAAACACTTGGGAAAGGAGAGGTCCCAACCAAACATACGAACGACACTGACGTCACCACATTCCGAACCTTAGCTTTCCCCTGTTTTCTTTCGCACATGTGCATGCGGGACCAACGTATGTCGCGTGAACAATAGCTGAAGGTCTTTATAAAAAAACAAAACAGAAAGTTGTCAGTGAGGGCTCAAACGCTATGTGGAGATTTCAACTTGACCAAGCCCTTCTCTTGAGCACCTGCAGCTCAATGACCCATTGCGCTTCATCGCGCACCGGTCAGCCACCGCACACCTGCTACCCCACAAAGGCTGTAGGCACATGAGTAGAGGGAAAGATGCGCACGTAGCAATACGAGAATACATACAAAAGAAAACGTCCACCGGTCCCCGATATGACATTCAACACTGAACACTGCACAAAGGGAACAAGCGCTCTGCGGTTCCACCAAATTGGTAGTCGCCGTGACCGAGGACAGGTGCACATCTGAAAGTATCTACCTCGGTTCGTACGCTCTGTACGGGAAACCGAATGGCGCGAAAGTTCACCGAACTTCACACCACCTTCTTGATTTGCTGCCTATAACAACTAAAAGTGGCAGCTTGCAGTTCACCGAACGTCAACGCCGGCGCTACCCTGACATCTGTCCTGACCATGACCTAGCAGGTACGTGTCTTCGGGGTTGTTCCGGCCACGTTGTGTGAAAGATGTCCTCGCTGGTGAGGGTACACGCCGCTCCGGTTCGGAATTCATTTCGAACTGCACCAAACGGTGGTTCATGATCAAGTGAGTTGTTACTTAGATCGTGTGCTGGGGTTTGCAACGGTGTCAAGGTCATACAGTATTGACGAAGCTGACACGTTGTTACGTCCCAAATTGCGTAATTGAAGCATCTGCGCTGTGGCTATGTAAAACAGCTGCTTTCCCTTGCTTCTTTATAGTGATGCAGGCCTTTTATAGGTGTCCACGCCGGTAGCAATTAAAAGTTGCACGTAACTTCTTGAAACCGGCATGTCTGTGTATTTTGTTCGTCACAGCTATCGCCAACAGCGGCGAACTTTTGCAAGTATTTCCAAACTTACCTTCGTGTTGCGGCTCTGGTTGTGCGAACAGCTTGTCTGGTGCACTGTCTCGATGAGTCGTCACATGCTTTCTAGAACGCGAGGTCCTTTCCAGCGAACCGACGCTCTTGTAAGGCTTTGTCACCAAGCATGACTTTAATGGGAACATAGTCGGGTTAACAAGCGATATCGACGACACTGCTTTGGCTGACTGCTCAGTAGCTGCTGTGTTCGTATAGACATTGTTCCAAAGTTGCAGTCGGCAGCCAGTTTACAGTTCTCCCTCCAACTAGTCTCGTCATTGGAATCGAGCCGGCTGCTGACTTCAGATGGCCGCGGGTTTAAATGCTTCTTCAGTGCAGCTACGATGGTGTAGTACCATATATTCACCCACAGCCAAGGGGCTTTCCAAAGCGGAGGAAGTTAGATGGCGACGCCTACAGACGGGTACATATAACACACCAGCCCGTTTAAACACAATGCACTCCGGGCTCTGCGATCCCAAATGCAAATATTGCGAGGAAAAGGCAGGTTTGCACAACATGGTGTGGACCTGCCCACACAATCCACCCGATGACCCAAATGCAGTGCTAACTATTGAGGGGTGGGAGGCTGCCCTATCCAGCTCTGGACTAGAAGCCAGACGGGCCGATCGTGACACGCGCGCTGATAGCAGCGGCAGCCGCTGGAGACCCGGACTAGGGACCTCTACCTACACATCCCCCTCCCTTATCTCTGCTCAATAAGGTTTTTCAGTCAGTCAGGCACTGTGCGGCACCAGCCCTGGCCTTGCTAGAAAACGCTATATAAGGGGCTCTCGATGTACCTTGTGCAGCAGCTCAGGCTTTCGCATTTCTTCAGTGCAGATTCTGCAGTGCTCTCGCAATTTTGAAAGGATAGCTTTACTACGCGAGGTAAAGCCAAAGTCACTCTCAATGACCTTCAAACAGCTTCGAGGTCAAGGTTTTAACTGCTCGCTTCGGCAGGCGTCGAAAAGCATGCCGCTGACATGCGTGCTGGTGCGCTTCTGTACCCGCTGAGGGGACTCAGTCTCAGTGGTCAAGTACGCTTGGTTACTGAACCAGAGTAACCAGGTTCGAACCTTACCGACGGCGGCTGCTCTTCGATGGAGGCGAAACGCATAGGAACAGAAAATCGCCCTACAGCAGCAGCAAAACGAGCAGCAGCAAACATCCAGCCCTACACCAGATTATCTCCGCTGGGGTCGCCCCAAGGACAGACGCGGCAACAATGAGGGTTACCGCGCCAGAGACACTCCTTTCCGAGCCTGGAGGAGACCATGGGACGGCACCCACAGCAGCAGCAGCAGCCGCAGCAGCAGCGCAGGGACCGCTCGCGATCGCGATTCAGCACCAGAGATCGCTCCGGCTCCAGACACGGCGACGGAAGAATGCGCTCAAGCTCCCGGGACCTGGCCAACTCCGGGAGCAAGCGGCGGAGCCCCAGCAGAGACAGAAAAAATGTAAGCTTAGCTAGCGGGGCTTCCCAGCCTAAAGATAAGAAAGATAAGGAAATTGACAAACTTAGATAGAATTTATGAGCTTGAGGAATTAATTAAAAGCTCACTCAAGAATTACATAAGCCTAAAAAAACCTGAAAACGAGGGATCCCCCTCTCCCTCCCCACAAAAATCGCAGTCAATAACTATGTCAATGCCGACCCCCCCGCCGCCTCCCATGGCACCAACTCCGTCGTCGTCTTCGGAGGAGGTAATGGTAGTAGAACCAGCTAGACCACCCCCGATGAAACGCAAAGGGGAGGACATCAATCCGTTGGTGGCACTAGAAGAGACCAGAAACTAAGTTCGAAGCTAAATTCACTCATATAGAATCTAGGATAGACCAAATTGAGGCCAGAATAGACGCCAAAATTGAGACAAAATTAGAGGCATTCATGACTCAGATCATAGGTCCAATAAATCAGATTCAAGGCCAGATCCAAGCCCTTACGGTCGAGGTCCAGAGACATAGAGCAGAATTGGTTGCCATCGGAGAATGGCAAAAAAAAAATAAAAGAAAAATTCCAACAGCTTCAAGATGGCTAGAGGAGAAACAAGTGAATCTCTCATCTGGCAGTGGAACTGCCGAGGCTTCCAACGCAAGTGAGCTCTTGTGCAGCAATACCTTAAGCTCATAGATGAAAAACCGATAGCCATTGCTCTTCAAGAGACGGGCAAGGAAGTATCAGTCATTCATTAGTGATAGAGGAGCGAAATCCTGCGTTGTTACGCTAATTACGAAAAACATTGCAGCCATAGAGCACAATGTAAATTCTAAAGACATAGAGGCAATCTTGCTAGAAATTTTAACCGGGAGAAAGGAGGTACCCAGCATTTTTCTCCTAAATATATATTCCACCCCGCGGCAGCGAAAGATGCGCTTCAGAGCCCTCTTTCGCAAAGCGATCAAGGCGGCTGGAATGAGCCCCCTACTAATAGCAGGAGATTTTAACGCGGCACACCAGGAGTGGGGTACGCTAAACAAGCCGTGAAAGGCAGACAGTTATGGGAAGACGCGCGCGAGCTAGGACTAACCATTCACACGGACCCCAGCCGTCCGTCGAGGGTGGGGAGTAGCGTCAGCGCAGACACCTCGCCAGACCTAACTTTCTCTAAAAACGCATTAGATTTAAACTGGCAAAATACGGAACAGAACTTCGGAAGCGATCACTTTATCCTGGCCTCTGCCCTTAGAAAAGGCGTAAAGTCGCGCAGGAACCACCAACCAAAGGTTACGGAATGGGCTAGCTTTCGACAAATTAGAGACAAAAAGAAGGCCGGATGCAAAATTACGGATATCGAGGAATGGGCGAAAATCCTCAAGCGACACGTTGGAGAGGCGACGACGCCCCAGAAATTGCCGACAGCAAACTGCTCCACATGTGGGATGCGAAACACTACATAGAACGTAGGCTTAGAAACCAAAAATGGAACAGGAACCGTCGCAGAAGGCTAGCTAGACACAACAAAGAAATTGGGAATTACGCGATTAAATTATGCGAACAAAATTGGTGCGACACGTGCGATGAAATGGACAGGGGTATGAGCCTTTCCAAGACATGGGGCCTGCTACGCCACCCACTAGATCCAACATAGTCCAAAACCCCATCGGGCATCTTGCTGGCTAAAGCTAGACACGCGTACGAAGGCACAGACGCCAATTTTATGAATAAATTAAACCAAATGTACATTAGAGACACCACCTCCTGCGCCCTCCCGGCGTACACGGGAGCGGCGAACGAGATACTCGATGCTCCCATTACGGAGGCTGAGGTAAGGGCAGAACTTTTCAGCGTAAAAATTAAATCGGCCCCGGGCCCCGATGGTATCACAAACACGATCCTCAGGAACTTAGGCGATGACTCCATCATCGCTCTTACAGAGTGCATGAAGGGAGTTTGGACCAACGGGAAACTACCCCAGGAATGGAAGCAGGCGAACGTTGTACTAATCCCAAAGCCGGGCTGCGCTTGCTCAGAGGAATCACGCGCCAGAGCGTCGTCTGCTCGAGTGCTCCTACGGGATATGGTTTACTAAAACGCAGCCGGGCTAGTCCCCCCAAACTTGAAAATCTCAGGCCAATCTCCCTAACTTCACGTGTAGGGAAACTCATGGAGCGAGTTATGCCGGCTAGGCTCACAAAGTAAATGGAACAAAATGACTTGTGGCCTCATGAAATGATCGGCTTCCGGCCAGGACTGAGCACACAGGACGTGATGCTCAGATTAAAACATATCTTGGACGCAAAGTCAAAAGATTCTAAAGTGATCTTGGGGCTAGACTTTACAAAGGCGTTCGATAACGTCAAGCACGAGCCTATATACTCCCGGGCTTAATCGACATAGTTGTAGGCAAGAAAACTTACAATTACGTAAAGGACTTTCTGTCGGACAAAAAAGTCTGTATAAAGTTCCAAGACATCGAGTCCCCCGCTCTAGAGCTAGGGAGCGAGGGCACGCCGCAAGGCTTCTGGGAAGCGCGGCATTGCCTTGTCCGCCGGTGGCGCCGACAAAAGCATAAATAAACTTAAGGCTCGAATTTCCGAGCTCACCCAGCAGGCGGCCGAGTATGCGGCCCAGCTCGCAGACGCCAACTGGGTGGATCGTTGCAACACGGCGGCGCGGGAGATGTCCAGCAGGAACACCTGGCGGCTCTTCCGCGCTCTTATCGACCCAACGCAGACACACACAGAAACTCAGAAACATTTACAACGTGCCATACACAGCTTTCAGGGCAACACAACTCAGCTAGCGCACAAGTTGCGGGACCAATACTTGTGCACTACCCAGGACCCCCGCGGACCGGCGCACTCTTATGCAGGTTCTGAAAACGCTGAGCTGGATCAGCCGTTCCAGCTTCACGATCTGCGGGCGGCCTTGGCGAAAATGAAACGTGGCACAGCCCCGGGTCGGGACAAAATTACAGTCAAATTACTAGCTAACTTACCCGACCCGGCCTACCAGTCCTCATTGGATTATATCAATTCAATTTGGCTTGGGGACGCGCCACTCCCCATCGATTGGAAGACTGCTCTGGTCACTTTCATTCCAAAAGCTGGCAAGGCTATCAACACGGACAACCTTCGCCCCATCTCTCTAACCTCGTGTGCGGGCAAACTAACGGAGACGATGGTGCGTGACAGGTTGTCCGAGTTCATGGAAAATCAACACATCTTCGCAGACTCCATGTTAGGATTTCGCCCGTACAGGTCCGCACAGGATGTTTTGCTACAACTTAATCGGGACGTTCTTGACCCGGTCGAATGCTCTCACAACGACAGGGTCATACTCGCCTTAGACTTGAAAGGAGCCTTCGACAATGTTACTCATGAAGTAATACCCACTCATCTTTCACAAACCGGTTGCGGACGCAACGCGTTCAGATACATTCGGCAATTTTTGACAGATCGCCAATCCTACATTAAAATCCAGGACACCGAACATGGCCTGTTCCAACTTGGAACCAGAGGAACACCACAGGGTGCAGTGCTGTCTCCTCTCTTATTCAATCTGGCCATGATGCACCTGCCGGCCCAGTTGGGTGCTGTCGCTGGTGTGCAGCATGCGCTGTATGCCGATGACATCCCTCTGTGCCACGCAAGGTTCTCTTGGAGATATTGAGGCCAACCTGCAGCAAGCGGCAACCATAGTGGACCGTTATGCTCGCCGCTGCGGCCTTCAATGCTCCCCTCAAAAATCTGAATTTGTACACATACGCCCCTCACCAAAGTGTACGGCCGAAATTGAGCTCTTTTTAGAGACAGGATCAATTCCTGAACGCACAGAAGTCCGGGTACTGGGGCTCTTCATTCATCAACATAGACTGTCGGACACTACCTTGGCGAAACTCCGTAAGGTGGGGGACCAGGTGGGCCGCATGGTCCGCCGGGTTTCTAACAAACGTGGGGGGCTGCGGTGCAAAGACGCCTTGCGGCTGGCGCATGCATTCGTGACCAGTCGAATCTTGTATTCGACTCCTTACCTCCACCTTCGAAAACAAGACGAGGATGCACTCGAAGTCGTCCTGCGCAAAATTTTTAAGAGAGCCCTCGATCTCCCCGTGAACACCTCCAACCAGCATCTACTGGGCCTGGGCATGGTGAATACGTTCCGGGAGATTCGAGAGGCTCACTTAACCAACCAATACACACGTCTTTCTAAGACACTGTTGGGTCGCCGCCTCCTTGCCCGGCTACACATCCAACATACCACCCTTATGGAAGATCGTGTACGCCTCCCTTTCGAGTGGAGATGCGCCCTCCACGTACGCCCTCTTCTTAAAAACATGACACGTGAAGACCACAATGGCCGGCGCCTGGCGCGGGCGGAAGCCCTGGGCCGCCATTATGTGTCGAAACCCGGCATTTACTACGTGGACGCCTCCGGCCCCCACCATGGGGGATGGTACACGGCCGCAGTAGTCCACCAGTCCAAAACTGTTAACGGGCTTACATTTCGCGCCCGTGACATAACCCACGCGGAGGAGGTCGCCATTGCGCTGGCAGCTACCCACACTGATTCTAAAACAATTATCTCCGACTCGCCAGGGGCTTGTCGGAACGTCGAGCAAGGCTGGGCGCCATACTTAGCCTACCGACTACTTCAAAATTGCACCTACACCGGGGACCCCGCTTACCGGAAAATAGCATGGGCTCCTGCTCATATGGGTTTCGAGGGGAATGAGGCAGCCGACGCCGCCGCCCGTGCGCTCTCTTTCCGGACTTCCCATCTCGACCCCCTAGATCAGGATCTCGAATTCGAACCCGCGTATTCTTTTCTTTATTATCAATCTTGTCAAAGCCTTTACCCTCGCCCGAGTAAAGGTCTATCTAAGACGGAGGAGCGGCTTCTACTCCGTCTTTATACCAACACTCTGCTGTGCCCGGCAGCACTAAAACATTTTAATCCCTCCTTCACGGGCAGTTGTCCGCACTGTGCGGAGAAGTCTTCGGACATCTACCACATGGTGTGGGCTTGCCCATCCAACCCAGCTATTCCTCCTCACCCCAACCCCACTCGGGAGGACTGGGAGGCGACCCTGCTCGCCTGCTATGACCTGCAGGCCCAAAACGCCTTGGTCGAGCGCGCCCGGGCAGCGGCCGACGCCACTGGGGTCCCGTACTAGGGACCCCACCCAATATCTGTAAGGGCTAGATGTTCATAGATCCGGCCGATGCATACATCCACCCCTTTTGGATCAATAAACGTTTGTCACCACCACCACCAGCACCAAGGCTTTGTCCTATCGCCTTTCCTTTTCAACGTGGCCATGAGAGGACGCCCCATGGCCCTCAAGAAAATTGAGGGTCTAAATTTCAGCATATACGCGGATGACGTAAACCTCTGGATTAATCAGGGGAACGACGCGAGCATAGAAGAGCGTTTGCAGGAGGCAGCGAACACGGGGGTTGCCTACACCGCCGATAGGGGCCTCTCGTGCTCACCGCAAAAATCGGAACTATTCGTCTACAATCCTAGATTCCTTAGGAGAAACACAGACTCAAAATTCGAAATTAAACTCGAGGGTAAAACCGTTCCTAAAGTAGAACACATCACAATCCTGGGCTTCTTTATCCAGGAAAACGGATACAATGACGGCGTCATAAAAAAGCTAGACGACTACGCGTCGCAAGTTTTAGGCATCTTTAGGAGAATCTCCCTTAAGGGCAGATGCCTTACAGAGTGAAGCCTATTGAAGCTAGTACAGGCTTACATCTTTAGCCGAGTGTGCTACGCTACACCCTTCCTAAATCTTAGAGCGGATGAAAAAAGGAAATTAGACTCTCTCATCCGAAGATGTATCAAGAGAGCCCTAGGACTCCCGATGTGCACCTCTACGGAGAAACTCCTCTCCATGGGGGTGCATAATAACTGGGAAGAATACGCAGAGGCAGTTCGCATGTCTCAGCTAGTCTGAGTACGACACGTGCTCCCGCCTTCTTTTCGGAAGCTTTACGACGTGGTTCATGATGACAACCGAGAAGTGTGACAGATACTCTACGTGCCTCTTTTATAAACCAATTTCCATGTTCTTTTACATTCTAGAGTGGTTTCCCGGGAGACTTCTTCACACTGAGAAATGTGGCAGGAAATAGTGCAAGGAAAAACACGTGTATACAAGAAAACAGGACATGAAGAAAATTTCGACAACTCATAGGGTAGCTCATGTCCGGTGCTCCGAGAACGTCGAAAACGTACAGGGCGAAATTTAGATGGTTGATGTCCAACAGCTTGGAGGAAGCCCGACACATAGTTCCTGCCCTTCCCGGAAGAGTTGTTGGCATTTGCCGGGGAAGGCGGACAAATAAACAAATGACAAGGGGAGGTTGGGAGATTGATCGAGTTAAGACGGAGGGGTTAAATCACGAAGCCGATCGGCAAATTAGCTGCCTTCAAGTGTGTGCAGGGGGGGGGGGGGGATAGGTGGCGCAGCCTGCCGCCCGATACAAAGAGTAAGGCCATCAGCATTCATCCACCCATCCATCCAGGCTTGTCAGCTGCGCGCGTTTGGCCCCTGGTTTGGCGCGTGTTCGCGTGTTCGCGTTCTGTTTCGTGAACGTGGCAAGCGTTCCATCGTTCAAGGTAGGGCTGTGCTGCTGCTTTTCTGTAGACAGGAAATCGAGGTTTAATATTCCTGGTTGTTGGTTTGTTTTCTGCAGACATCTCTCTGTGAACTTACGTCGGTTTGTGATCGACGATGGCAGCTGGAGCTACACCGGTGAAAGTGGTTATTGAGTACGGGTGAGTGCCACGTACAATTGTTTGCGGCGTCCCGCTCATTAATTCGGGCCCTAAATTTACCTTGCTGTTCTGTACACGTAAGCAGCTTAAGTAACTTCTTAGAGTGCTACTGCAGGCGCGACATTTCTGCTTTTACACGGTCCTATGACGCAGCACGCCCAGTCCCCCATTTAATCCACGTGACCTAGCATGCCTGTGCTTCGTCTGACCTCAAGCGAAACGAGTTGCGCTCGCATAGAAGACTTCAAACAGGACGAGATGCGATAAATGGACAGGACGACTTAATCTCGTCTCCTTCCTGTTCGAAGCCCTGTCAATATCTCGTCTCCCGTACGAAGTCGCGGTTCCTATCCCCCAAATTATGACGGACAGAGTGGCACAAAACATTTTTTTGTTGGATCATAAAGACAAATGCACTGTAAGAATAGCAAAGAGCTGGAGTGTAGTTATACGTAAGAGGGGGGGGGGGGGGGGGACCCGGGTCTTCGCGGCCGAATATCAGTTAGAAAATTGGATTTTCGATCTTTCCGTTTTCGTCATCCCTGAGATCTTTCCGCTGCTACCTCCTAAGTTTTGTTGATAAATACAGCCTAGTTCGCGCGTTATTGCGTCCCAAAGACGAGAATCTGCGCGCGTGACCCTTTAAGTTAAGGTTCAATCGCGCCAAATTTCGATCGCCAGCTGTTCGAGAAATACGTGCTCCGCGAGCATAATCTTGGTCTCGATCGAAAGATCGCGATTCATACCTATATTTCGGTTGGTGACCATAACCGTGCCCACCGAAGCGGAAAACAAAGGAACAAAATCGTGTAAAACACGCGCTGCTATTTGTTTCTCACCGCACAAAATGGCGAGCTTTGGTTAGCTGGAGGCGTCGATCGCCCGCCGTCCGGCGCCATTTTGAGATGGTCGCTCGGTTAGGCCTAGTCGGCGCAGCGCCATTTCTTCGTCATAACCACAGGGCGAAATTATTCAGATTCGCTCTTCGTTATTAGCCTAAACAAGTATATGAAATGTGGAGACAAACGCGCCGGGGACGCTTCATCGCCGCATCTGGTTATCTGCAATCAATGACGAAGCGCCGGTCGACGCTTCGCGTCGATTCCGCGATGGCTTGATAACGGCGTAGCATAGCTGGTCGTGCTCAGCGCCACATCGAGGAGCGGGCACGATCTTGTCGAGGCGGTTCCTACCGGGCACGGACCTTAATTGCGATGGTGCAGATGAGAAAGTGATGCCTAGGCCAGCTTTAAACGCCTGGATAGATCCTGTTCTGAAGAGTGCCGCGGCCGGCCGTAGCGGCAGTCTAGAAACGGCGTCCCGCGACACGAAGAATCCAAAACCCCTGTCGAAATAGCGGGATTCCGTGAGTGAAAGCTGCTGCGCCTTTCCTTTTCTCTAAACGAATTATAGAACGCCGGTGAACTTAGATGCGTTCAATGAAAGGCTGGTTGTGTTCAAGGGGCGCGCGATGTACCGTCATGACAGGTTATGACGTGACCAGGCGATTCATGCATATACGGAGCTGACCCCGCCGAGCGTCCGATCCAGGCGTCCGTGCGGCGCCTTTCATTTGCCGTTTCCTCAAACGCCGCACCACACAGCAAACAGAAGCAGACCCAGATGTCTAGGAGGCGTTAGCACAGTTAATTTGCAGGATAGAAAATTATGAGGCACTTTATAGACTAAAGTAGTGAAAGGCGAATGCCTGAGAAGTTTCCTCTTGTCTAATGTAGACTTCTTGTCTAGCGTTCCTGCCATATGCAATCCCACACTTAAACGCGCGCGAAGGAACGCCACGCGACAGGAGCGATGGCGTACCATCCAAACGCACACTTATGTCGGAATGTGTGACAGATACTGCGCCTTTCCTGCAGAAGTCTCATCTTGTATAGCATTCTTGCCATCTGCAATCTCACACTTGAACGCACGTCAAAGAACGCCACGCGACAGCCGCCGCAAAAGCGGGACACACTTTGTCCACGACAGTATGAGTCATTAAAGGCTCTCGCCTTAATAAACTTGTTTTTGAATGTTATGCTGTGCAAGACGAGCAAAGGGTGCATACCACTAGTTACAGGCCGACTGCGATTGCAGCAGGAATGTGAGAATGACTTTCGCTCGCCAGAACTTAGCGCAAACTTTGCAGAGGTCGCGATGCAAACGCACTCGTCTTGGTGGCGGCCTCTAGATCATGCATTCCGTTCGCCGGCAATTTCATTATTTCGAGGATAATTATATCAATTGTAAATGGCGCATTGAAATCGGAAGCCATTCAGAACCCACTTTAATTAGTTGATGTTAGCTTTGATGCTTCAAAATTTTGACAATACATTTTTCTTCAATTTCTCAAAACTGCAATTTTGAAACATTTGGCACTATGGAGGAGATATATATCTGGCCCTACATCAGCTATTACTATGACGAATTTTGGCTGGAAAGATAAACGCATCAGCTGTGCAATAACATTATCTTTAGATTTCTAACTGGTCAAGAAAATTTTAGAAATAAATGATTTGTGTGAGTCGCCAAAACGAACCTTTTCTCTTTAAAGTCTGACGAGCTGTAACTTCCATCCAAAGTATCCCTGAATATTCATTTGTTTATTGCACTCCTTGGTGACTCTAGAACGTTTAGAAATAGAAATATTCTCCACAAATTCTTGTGTTTAATTACCAAGGCTCCTCCAAGCAGTAGACATGCTTCCTTTGCTGTATTGAAAACTGTTTGCTGTTGATGAAAATTAAGTGTTCGTAGTTTTGGAATCGGGATACTAAAATGCACAAACTGAAAGGTTCTCAATCTGTCCATAAATAGAAAAATTTGGTTTAAGGCCAGGGTCCCCTCTTAAGGCGAAAGCCTTACTATAGCTAGGCTATATGGGGACCGGAAGTACCGGCAAAATAAGTCGCTGGATGTGACTCCATCAGCTGGTGATAGCAGCCAATCGAAGAGTAGTGTGGTGAAGTATATAAAGGCAGCGATTAATACAGGGTGTTGCACAATTAGACCCGCGCTGTAGAATGCTTCTCCCAGCTAAACCGCGGAATCCTTGCAGTTCAGATTTCGCACAGAAATCGCATTTTGTCGCTAGTATTTTTTAATACTAAATTTGTTTGTGGTACTTGCCTGATTCGATCAGAAGAAGTAAAATATTCCCATCGCCTGCGGCGGCGGCGACGCCAGACGAACCGCTGCCCCAGCGATGGGACTGGTGGCGCCACCTCATGCTGCTAACAACAACTCTGTAGCAGGAAAAGAGGGGGCGAGCGTTTCTGGCAGAAGGTTTGAGTTGTTGTAAGCAGCATGAGGTGGCGCCACCAGTCCCATCACTGGGGCAGCGGTTCGTCTGGCGTCGCCGCCGCCGCAGGCGATGGGAATATTTTACTTCTTCTGATCGAATCAGGCAAGTACCACAAACAAATTTAGTATTAAAAAATACTAGCGACAAAATGCGATTTCTGTGCGAAATCTGAACTGCAAGGATTCCGCGGTTTAGCTGGGAGAAGCATTCTACAGCGCGGGTCTAATTGTGCAACACCCTGTAGTACAGAGTCATGGTCACAAGTCATTGTGTCATTAACGACCATTGAGTATGTCACGTGACTACGAAGACAAGTCCATTTGTTGAAACGTTGGCTCATCTGCGAACTGAGGCGTACCCCATTCACCCTTGTTCAGTTCTTCTTCATACTGTGCAAACCATCTTCTTCCTTTTGTTCTACCTGGATGCGAAAGTATCACGTGACAGTCATGTCATGTGGCAGTCAAGTTGCATAAAAATGGCACGTGGCTGTGAGAACGCCACGTGACAGAAGTGATGCCGTACCGCCAATCCCAGACGCACTTGCAGGAGCACTGCAATGAATGCGCGCCAAGGAACGCCACGTGACAGGAGCAACGGTGTACCATCTAATCCCTCACTTGCAGGAGCACTGCAACGAACGTGCGTTAATAAAAGGAAATTTTCGTTGTGCAGCATGAGCCCTGGTGTTGCTAGCAAAATCTATTCGAGAGGTGCGTGATGTATCCTGTGCAGCAGCAACGTTCAGGCTTTTGTATTTCTCCGATCTAATCTGCACTGCTCTCAAAAGATTTTTGTGTTCGCCTTGGCCCAGTTCTCATTGTTCGAGATGTAATCACCAAAAGTTTCTGCTGCTGGCTCTTTTGAGAACACTAGAAGGGAGCAGGCCAAAGAAGACTAGAAGTGCTACATGTGGCTATGCTTTGTACTAGTCATGTTTCTGGGCGTACAGATTCTCTCGTTTTCTTAGTCACGAATTAACTGCCCCGGACAGGAAATGGAAGGCTAGTAGTACACAGCATCTAAATATTCTCAATTATGTGCCGCTGTACTTCGTTGAGAACATTTTGTTGTTCGCTTCTAGTGCTGCATTGCTTGAAGCCTAATTACGATGGATACCCGATAGAGTTAGAGCTGTAGCCTGTATAACTCACACATAATCGAGAGGGTTGAATTTAGGATGCTTATTGAGAGGCTGCAGTACACAATAATGCAATTTTATATTCATGGTAAATCAGGGCTGGCTTTGTTTTTTATTTAATATCTTCACTTGCAGAATATGGTTTCATTTTATGCACATTAATTTCGAACGTTTTTGGTATGACTGTGGGCTGACATTTTTTCAAATGTTAATGAAGTGAGAAAGGGAATTCTTCATGGTGGCCTGACTGGAAGCGAAACTGTCCGTAACCGATGCAGTCAGAATTAAGTCTGCATACAGGCTATATGTCATGAACAGTGCCGCTCCATTTTGAACACATGTTTTGCATTGGCCAAGGGGTAAGTTATGGTGTCATCGTATCAGTGCACTAGCACAGACTGAGCGGCATCTCATGTTATGTGGATGGAGCTATGTTCTGTAGGCCTGTCTGTTTGCATCTCGTGTTCCATTTATGACAAACGATGCCAAATGTAATGACAACTTGCCTTTTTCTGTGTGTCATTACCATTATGATTTGCATGTGCACATGTCATATTCTGAAATTATTTATTTTAAGTGCATCGCTTTCAGCTTCTGCCATTTGATCAGTTGAAGAAGGTGGCATGAAGGAATCAGCTAGCAAGCTGGCACCATCTGTCATTAATATCATGAGCAACAATCGCAATAATGCTGCCATCCGCTTGGCAAACTTGTAGAGATATTTCAGTGCCACACACTGCAGGCCAATATCTGCAAAGCATTCAGGAATGCACATGTGCACTGTGTTGGATTCAGCACACAAGCAGAAATGCAGTCTCATGGCTGAACAATTTGGAAAAATTTGTGAGACTTTTATTGAAAGTAATCGGCTGAGAATATCTTGTCCCTGACAGGAAACATCTTTTTCTCTAATTTTGTGCCCCTTTTTTTTTCTTGACACCTCCTCTTACTTTGGCAAAATATAGTGGTACAGGACGAGGAATGGAACTGTGTGCCAAAGCAACATGCCACATAGGATATGAGGCACTCTATATTTGATGGTTTGATATAGTTCATATTGTTTATTATGAAACTTAACCTCCATGCATATATGTACTTATTTTCATCTCGTTTTAGCTGAGGCAGCCAAGATTAAACCTACAATCTCGTGCAAGACAGCGATAGACCACTATAGTAGATGGCCCTATTGAGCGCAGCAGCTTATTTTTCTTGTTTGCGTGAGTGTTCACAGTAACACTAAGGAATTTGTGGAATGTGGAACTGCCACGCCACTTAGTACAAGTGGTTAATATGGCCAGGGTCCTTAATAAATGTAGTAAGGAAACTTGCCTTTTCATTTTAATCATGTATGCAAAGAAAACAAAAAGAAATTGTTGACCTAACCTGTTCAGCTATGCAGTTCATGTTTATCATTGCTTAAATTTAGAATAGTTTGAAACAGTCATTGTAAACAGTGTCACATGGTTTGTGATATTACTTTAAAATTTGCTCTAATTTTCAAGCTCTAACAAGGGAACATTGAAGCTGTGTTCACGCGGCACCCTTGTTGTATTATTTATGGTGTAAAGCTCCAAGATGTGAATGACGTTAAAGAACCCCAGGTGGTCAAAATTTCCGGAGCCCTCCCCTATGATGTCTCATAGCCTGAGTCGCTTTGGGACGATAAACCCCAAAAACCAAACCAAACCATTAAAATACATTTTGCTTGTTTCCAGCTGGTTCGCAGTGAGGTTCTACAATTTACTTTTTAGAGCACTTGTCGTCAGGATAATTTTTCTCCGCTGGTATCAGTATATTTTTGTTTAATAATATACTTACTCCTTTTAATTCAGTGGCTATATTCTTTTTCAGTAACGGGTGACCAAAGTTCGATGAGCTGAAGCGTCTAATCCTCGCCAAACTTCCAAATGCCACCGTGATCGGCAATGTGGGGCGCAAGTGTACGTATATTGCAAAATCTTCTCTTGTTAGCATTTTGAATACTCACTGCAGTTGCATGTATGGAGTCACTATGTGAAGTAAAATTTGTTAAAATTTGACCTCTGTAAATTTGGATAATTTGAACCAGGAGAACGGCCCAGGCTGACGCTTATCTGAGTCTTAAGGCGTCGGACGTTTGCTAATTCGGACATGGGCGGCTCGCTCCGGTTAATTTGAACGGGGGATCGCACCGAGGTACGACCCACACAACCAGCGGTCACCGAAATAGACCTCCCCGAACCTGGATTGTATGAAAAAATGGGGCCCATGCACTTTGTACACACTTCGGCAGGCACGACGACATTCGACAATTCCCCACTCCCGAAATATAACTAAGTAGCATAGTTTCACTTACACCTAACTTCACGTGATACCGCGGCTGTGATCGGGCACGCGTATCTATTGGCTAGCTGCCCCACTTTGGACGCTGGTTGGCGCATCACTGTTATTCTGTATATATTTATGGACGGCGTCGCGCTGTTCTCTCGCGTATGCATGTATTTCTTGCCTGCATTCACATGCTGTTTTCAATACTCGAACTGCGGGCTGGGCACGTTCAATTTCACTGCACAGCGCGCTTCACCCCGTTGGTAGTGCGGCGAATAGTAATAACAATATATACATTCATCAGAACAATGAAAAGGGCGGAATAAAAAAGTGCAAGGCGTTTGACGACCCCTTGGCCCCTACATGTACAAAGGCATCAAGGCCGTCATTGCACACGCCACCGCTTGTGGTGGACGACGGCTGTTGTTGCGGCGAGCGTCTTTCTTTCCCTCTTCCTCTTCTTTCTTCTCTATATTCTCTTCTATCTGCATGAGGCAGCGGAGGTGGCTCAGCTACAGAGCCAGTAGCAGGCCCGTGCATTTTCTTTTCCTTCTTCCTACAGCCACAACAACAACAACAACAACAACAAAGGCATCAGGGTAACATTGAATACATATTAGACAAAAAGAACAAAATATTTGCACACACTGTAATAAAAGGAAAAGAAGAAAAGGAAAATAATATACAACCAGGCTCTTTTTAAAGCGTAGTAAATGCTTACAAAGATCACGGATCAATTTACTAAATATATGTATGTGCTTAGGTGTTTCGGTAGCTGGGAAGCAATCATGATGAGCAAAACGCGATGGGGTTATTTTGTGAAACTGCACCATTCCAACTGCATCGCAATGCGAAAAGGATGGTAGAAGCCTTTAAAGTTTTGGAGCACCGTTTAAGCTAACAGTGTTTGCAAAGGAAAGCACTTGACGAATCCAGGAAAAACCGTCGTTGTTATTTGGCTTTCATTTCACATGTAGGAAAAAAAAAATACAGGTTATCGTTAGATTAAATTACAGTGATTCATACGGTTCGCACCAGCTTTTTTAGCCTCATTTCTATAAATTGAATTTTTAGTTAATTATAATATTTTTCTTTGTCATTTGAAGACCAAAATGCAGCTTACTGCATTCTATTTCAGTTTGAATGGCTTACTTGCTCCTCTTGCAGGTTCATCTTATGCTTGCTTGAGGGCAGACGATTTCTTTTCACTGGGAGTAGGAATATGATTTAAGAAGGTTTTTGCAACATCAAAAAGTTTTGGAAACATGGTGTTGCATATGCATATTTCATGTTGCCAGGTCAAGTGGAGAAATATGGGAGAGGCCTTCGCCCTGCAGTGGGTATAGTCAGGCTGATGATGATGATGATTTCATGTTGTCATTGGCTTTCATGAAATAATCTGGAGTTGTAATCGTTGCCTTCACTTCCCCTGTTGTCTTAGTTTGTTTTTCATCGCTGCAAGTAGTTTTTTACATGCACATTAATATCTTGGCCATAACAGCTTATTTCAAATCTCCTGTTGAAGTGCTTGAGATATGTGGGGCCTAAAAATGCCCTTCTATGCCCTTTAAGCAGCTAGCATGTCACTTCCCACTTTGTGGTTGTCATTTGTAAGCATGCCACAAGGCCATTAGGAAAGATAAAGATCAGCATAGGAAACGCACGTGGAAAACAAGAGCGACAAAATTATAGAGGGCACTTTGGACCATTAAAGTGCGATGAGGCGAAAGCCATTATAGCGCGGTGGGTCGCAGCCCTTCACTACGGCACCTCTATCTCCCTCTCTTCTTTCCCTCCCACCTTCCTACCTTCCTATACGGCGTGGTACATGTGTCCGCGGAGAATTATGACAGATACTGCCCCTTTTCTATCCTGTAAATTAATTTCAAATGACGCTGTGACCTACCTGTCCCAGCCCCATCAAGGGAGTAGTACATCGCGCACCCCTTGTCGAACAAAACCAGCATTTCATCGAACGCATCAGTTCACCGGCGTTCTATAATTCGCTTACAGGAAAGAAATGGCGCAGTATCTCTCACGCGCGGAATCTCGCTATCATCCTCACGGTAGACAAGGGGAATTATTAAGAGCATTTCACGATCCGGGGCCCGATCTTCTCGACAATTCGCCATTTTGTTGAAATTGTGACGTAGGCGTGACGCGTGCAGTAGGATGGTGCCAGGTTACGTAAGCACACAATCAGGTTACGTATTCTGAAACACGTGACTGTTCTGAGAACCAATCAGAGAAAACAAAATGGCGCCGAACGTCGGCCATGTGTGTCGAGAATAGGGCCCCAGGGGCACAGTGGTAAAGCGCTTGGCTGGGGATTCCAAGGAATGGAGGTTCGATTCCCGGTGGAGATAAGGTTTATTAACATATTAAGGCGAAAGCCTTTAATGGGTCATGCTGTCGTGGACAAAGTGTCCCGCTTTTGCGGCGTTCTGATTGGCCGAAGCGGAATGCGTCCCTGCCATCTGCAACTTGAACACGCGCCAAGGAACGCCACGCGACAGGAGCGATGGTGCACCGTCCAAACACATTTGCCGGAGGTGTGACAGATACTGCGCCTTTCCTTTCCTGTAAACCAAGTACTAGATATAAAAGAAGTCTCATCTTGTCTAGCGTTCCTGCCATCTGCAATTCCACATTGAACGCGCGCCAAGGAATGCCACGCGACAGGAGCGATGGTGCACCATCCAAACTCACACTTGCCGGAGAAAGTGCCATACTGCGCCTTTCCTTTCCTGTAAACAATTATAATTATATGTAGCACTGCAACGAATGCCGACAAGAGGCTAACGATGGGAGGCAAATTATAGGATAGGAAGGGTAGGCTTTCGCCATTCTCCTCTTAAGAGATATCTAAGAGACCCTCTCAATTTTTTTTTAGCTCTCCCTCTCGAAAGCGTAACACCCTCTGCCGACAGGACAGCCTCTGCCGACAGCTCTTGCTGACAGCGATGGAGGCGAAACAAGAGGCGTCCGTGTGCTGTGCGATGTCAGCGCACGTTAAAAATCCCCAGGTGGTCGAAATTATTCTGTAGCCCTCCACTACGGCTCCTCTTTCTCTCTTTCCACTTACACTCTTACCTTCCTCCCTTCCCTTACGGTGCGGTTGATGTTTCACAGAAAACAAGTGAGACCGTTACCATGTCCTTCCCTTCCTATAAATCAATCAGTCCTGCTGACAGCGATGAGAGCTTAAAGGCTATCACCTTATGTATGGGCACATTTGCGCTTGCCCTTATATCATAGTCGTGGCATCATTGTAGGTTTCAGTAGACTTGTTCTTTTCAGGCAGTGGGTAATTATTAACTTTTTCTTTGTAGTTTTTGCTGTTGCATTGCAATGCCTTAAGCACTAAATTCATAGCTTATGTTCTAACTTGAGGTGCTTTCAGTTTTGTGTCCTTGCATTCATCAGTATGGGTTTTTACCACTTCATTTGTAAGGACTGGAACTGCCAACAATTAGGCTAACTTTGTATCTTTGTTGCAGCATCTTTTGAAATAGAGATCAATGGTGTCCAGGTGTATTCCATGCTTGCAAAGGGTGCCCTTCCTGACTTCACAGAAGTAAGTTAATATTGCTTCTATGTTCACTTTTTGGGCTACAAATGTAGAGCTGCCTTGAATGCACTTTTTGTTAATACTACTGTGACTGCTTCCGAGTTCCTTCTACTTATGGAAATGATGGCACACTGGTCGGTACTGATGTTAAATTGTCCTGCTGTATACACGCCAAGTGAGGAATGTTTATCATTTACATTATGAGTGGTTCCTGATGGTGATCTACTTAAATCTAACAAAAGACGACGAATTACTTTTCAGTGATATGGATTTTTGTAGTTTTATTTTTATGGAGAAGATGCTAAAGTAGCACAGTTCCTTTTCTTGAAGATTAGCAGTGCAGATTCTGTTCGGTCCTCATACTTGGCATCCATCCGCTGTGACAGACTGCTCTGCGTTTTTTTCAAGCCTAGCTTGAGATGGTTGCGCAGCATATCACTTATAGCTTCAAATGCGATAGAATTTCAATAATATAAGCATGGTTGATGCTAATTTCAGGATGATACAAATTTGGAAAATTTGTGTGTAATGCGGAGATTGTTAGGCATTCCAAACTCTTGTGTGTGTCTGAAAATAATACAAATGCGCAAGCCACGATAGCACCTTTGAGCACTAAGCACACCTTGCAAACGCTGCGATTGCCAGTAGTGCGGTGTGCAAATTATGCTAATCTCATCGCCCTTAAATGATTTGCATTAGTGTTATTTGCATGACTGCCATCATGAATCGAATACAACGGTGAAATGAAACGAGGACGACAAGGGACAAAAGACAGGGCAGGTGCGAACTGCCAGTTGATTCATTGTCTTCAGAGCCAGTTTTCGCGTGGCACTAAATTTGGTCTTCAAGTGACCTTGACCTAATAATGTGTGGTTGCCCACGATTCCGTGGTGTCCACAGAAAGGTATACTGTGCAATCCTTAGCTCAAAACTTAATTTAAACGGAGAGACATTGCCCTGCCGCGGTGTTGCAGTGGTAAGACGCCCGACTACTGTGCTGGAGTACCCGATCTCGATCCCGACCGCCGGCGGCTGCGTTTCGATGGAGGCGAAACGAAGAGGCGTCCGTGTGCTGTGCGAGGTCGGCCTACGTTAAAGATCCCCAGGTGGTCGAAATTACCCCGTCTCTTTTTCCACTTTCACTCCCACCTTCTTCCCTTCCCTTACTGCGCGGTCCAGGGCCCGTATTCCGAGTTTGCGTTGTTATCGAAGTGTCGCTATCTCACGTGACCTCGAGTCATCTGATAGGTCGAAACGTCGGAACTGGGCGTTGCCACTGCGGAACTGGAAAAAGTGGCAACATCATGTTCCGGCGTTTCCACCAATCAGATGACTCGAGGTCAGGGAGATAGCGACACTTTCGATAACGACGCAAACTCGGAATACGGGTCCAGGTGTCCGCATAAACAAGTGACAAATACTGCGCATTTCCCGTCCTGCGAACCAATTATTCAGCGGAGAGACATCCCTGTGTTGTGCGATGTCAGCACACGTCAAAGGCCCTGCGTGACCTCTTTCACTCTTTCCGCTTTCACTCCCACCTTCCTCCCTTCCATCAACTGTGACAGATACTGTGTCTATCTTTAACGTGCGCTGACATCGCGCAACACACGAGTGGCGTCCGTGTGCTGTGCGATGTCAGCGCACGTTAATGATCCCCAGGTGGTCGAAATTACTCCGTAGCCCTCCACTACGGCTCCCCTTTCTCTCTTTCCACTTTCAATCCCCCCTTCCCTTACGGCGCGGTTCAGGTGTTCACAGAGCAAGTGTGACAGATACTACGGCGCCTTTCCCTCCCTGTGAACCAATTAGTAGTAGAAGTAAAAGATTCACAGGAATGGAAAGGCGCTAACTCAGCGCAGGCGTAGAGTTAGTATGGATGTGCATAAAATAGAGAGCAGAAATGTGCCTACTGACGGAAACTTTAATCTAGTGGCGCTGCTTGAGCACATTGAAATGGTAGACCCCATTCTGGAACCTACCATAAGCAAAAGCTTATTTTAAAACTTGGTGTTTTGTTATGAAATGCAAAAGTAAGTGTTCTGTTTGCTAATAATCTCTTACAACCTGTTGCTTAGGTCAGCCTGCTTCATTTTAATCATATTTACATGTTTAGCCATTTGTCTTGTTTCTCAGAGATGCATCCATAGTCGGAAAAGCGTTGAACATTTAATATAATTGAGGATTTATTATGTCGGGAAAAGAAACTAAAATTATCAAAGACCTTTGACCCTAGAAACATGCTTCAACACATGAACAGAATGCTCCAAAACTTATTTTATTGCTTCAAAGCTACTCCAAAGCAGTAATAATAATAATAATTGGTTCACAGGAAGGGAAAGGCGCAGTATCTGTCACACTTGCTCTGTGGACACCTGAACCGCGCCGTCAGGGAAGGGGGAGTGAAAGTGGAAAGAGAGAAAGAGGAGCCGTAGTGGAGGGCTACGGAGTAATTTCGACCACCTGGGGATCTTTAACGTGCGCTGACATCGCACAGCACACGGACGCCTCTTCGTTTAGCCTCCATCGAAACGCAGCCGCCGTGGTCGGGTTCGAACCCGGGAACTCCGGCACAGTAGTCGGGCGTCTTACCAGTGCACCACCCCGGCGGGTCAAAGCAGTAGTATTACTGTTTCCTGAGTTGCTCCAAATGTCCATGAGATTTATATGATCAAAGTTCTACTTTATAAGTATTGGCGGTTTTTTGCTTCATTCCATTAGCAATCCAAACCAAAAGCAAACTAGTGCTGCAAGCGAATGGAGACGTCATGGTCGGAGGAGAGGAGACGAAGAAAGCTGATGCTATGAGTTTTTAATCCTGTGATTTCTTGACATTAAATTGTCGGCTACTCTTATCCTCTTTGTGGTCAGACTTGTGTTGTGAGCTAGAAAGCAGAGTTAAAAACAAATGCTGCAAATCGTGGACATGTTCACTTTGAAATACCTTAGAGTGCTGTGGCATGTAATGGTTTCCTCTTAATGTATTTAAAATGCCGCTTTTAGTGGTACTGCTGCTCTTAGCTTTGACGTCAGTACATGTTGAAGAACCCGAGGTGGTCTAAATTTTTCGGATCCCTCCACTAAAGCGTCCTTCGCAGCCTGAATTGCTTTGGGGTATTCTCTTTAAATCAGAATCGGACCAAAGCAGTCTCAGCTGTAAGGTACAATGCCATTTTTTCCTCCTTTTGGCAGTGAACTCATTGAAGATGCATGTAACTCATACAGCAACGCTGTGATGCAACAAAAGCCACAGCGGCATGGCAGGAGTTTTAAACGTAGCAAGACCTTGAAAGGAATGCTGGTTGAGGCCAGCAGGATTGCAAATTCTTCCTTGGGTCTTACGCCTTGCTTGGCGCCTAAGCTGAAAGTGGAATTAGGTCATATGGCTTACCAACAGATATTGCTTGCTGCCGTGTTATGGCTGCAAGGCTATATTTTATTTCAGCATAGCATGGCGCATTTCTAATAACTACCATACAGTAGTTATGCTCGTGTAATGAACCCACCTTTTCAAGAAAAATTGACATAAATTTGGGGTAAGGGTTTGTTACATGGGAAAAAAGTTATTTTTTGCGAAATTAAGTTTCAGTTATGTCCATCCGTCGTCTTCAGGCCATCTATATACATGCATCAGTCAACGGAAGTGCGCGGTCGGGCGCAATTGTGACAGCGGTGTTTAGCATCATGTTCGCTTCGAAAGGTGTTCGTTGCTATTTGTGGCAGTGGACAGTGCTGCCACAATCCTGGCTTGATAAAGCAGCCATATTGAATAACAGGCCTGGTCGCGCAGCAGCTCAGGCAGTGCGCCCAGAAAACCACTGCCGGTACTTCCGTCAAAGGCATGCAGTGTCATGGAACTAACTCTGCCAAGTTTGTCCTGCAAGTCACCCTCATTTCTCACCTCGTCTTCCCAACTCCACCGCAGAAGCTAAAGCCAGAAGACAAACAAGCCATGATGTTATCACTGCCCAATATCTTGATGCGCTGGAGTAATATCCTTTCCCTGTGCGCCAAGATGCTGCCACAGTCCACCGCACTGACGATGGCGCTAAACTGATGAATATGCTAACAGGACTAACAATTTTGTTTTAATTCTCGGCGACAAAACTGGGAAGTGGGTTGTTTATTCGAGTGGGTTCATTCGAGAGTAAATATGATACCGTAGTATTTCTAATTCAACTACTAGCTTTTAGTGGCTGTGCTGCTGCCTTCATATTTCTCAGCCTTTAGCTAAGGATTCCTAGCATCCAAAGTGTGGCCTAGTGTCTTGAATGCTTCTAAAGTGGACAGCTTAGTCGAATCAACAGACTACTGCCTGTTGGCTTGAGTATCATTGCAGGCACCTGCAAAAACAGTGCTGCAGGGGCCATTTAGTCAGTAGACTGCCAATTCAAACGGTCTGTTTGCGACTGTCATAACCCGAAGCTCCTTTTTTTTTTTTTGTCCTATGTGTGGCTGGCTAGTCTGCATGAATTATCTGTGCTTCAAAAGCAGTTTTTGAAGATTTCATTGCAGAGGACTATGCTGCAAAAACATTTTTCTACAGCCAGTCACACATAGGACAAAAAAGGGAGTTTCAGGTTATGACAGTCGCAAACAGACCGTTTGAATTGACAGCTGTCACTGTTTTAGTCTGCCTCCTCTTTGCATCCAGCAGCACCTGTGCAGATTCCCCAGCTTCGAGTCATTATATTTGTGTCACTGAGTGCAGTATTGAGCGTTCTTGTGCCTTTTGCTGCTTGAGCGGAATCTGTTGAAGTGTAAGGGATTCTCTTGGTATAACCAGTGAAGGAACAGGAAATGAAGCCATGAAGCCCTTAAGCCACTTTTGACTGAGCGTGGAAAAGCTGCAGCTTGCAAGGTATATGTAGATGTGTCTGATGCCCGGAGTGGGGAACAGTAAAAAATGAAAAAAAAAAGGCAAACCCCTTGCCAACTGAAACAGCAGTGCTGGCGAGAAATTTACTACCTCCGCTCCACCAGAAATTTGCCACACACGAGTGGCGTATTGCCAAATCATATCCCGTAAGCGCACTGGAGCAGATGATGCTCTGAGCGAGTTAAACGGCGACTGTTGCTGAAAGGTGCCTCTGAACGCAACCTAAAGGTAACATACTCACTGAAGGCAGAATATAATTGTGGCGCAAAAAAAAAATTCAGAAAAAAATTACAACACAGGAGTCGAACAGATGTTTCAGTGGCATCAGTGCATAGATGGGTGATGTTGATCAATTGCGGCACAAGAACGACGGGAACGCGTGGCCTTTAAAGGCGTTCTTATTCGTTTTAGACAATATGTACACTATTTGTCGCCAGGTGGCGCTGCTCAGAGCCAAAGCGTCGTCTACTCGAGTGCTCCTGCGGGATATGGTTTGCTAATACGCAGACGGGTGTTCACACCGGATGCCTCAGTCCAGAAATTCAGCAGAGAAAAACACAGGACCCTCTCCCACTTGACAAGCGTTTCTCTTTTCTCGAATCCGCATTCGCCAGGGGACGGGAGGGAGGATTGTTTTATTGCGGAAGCAATACTCCGACAGCCAAAGCGAGACATCGGGTGGCCACAGCTACGCCGTGAAGAGGCGTAGCTACGGCTCCATAAAAAAATCAGCCTGCCATGACATTTTCATTCACGTTACCCTTATGTCACGGACAGGAGCTGCCAACTCGGTTCGCTCTTCATATAGGAAGGTGATATCAGGGTCAGCCTGCTAGAACCGTTTGAATTCTCGTTACCTCTACGACACGCAAGCACGTCCACACGATTTGGTTGAAGCATGGCTTTATAAGTGGACTGGTAGGTTACGCTCTCGCGTCCATACCCTTAAAGTATGAGCTTAAGTGTCCCCAACAATGTAGCACCTTACACTGATAGGGCGTGATAGGGGAATAATGTAGCAGGCAAAAGAAGCTTCCGCCGTTGCTTTCGCAATTCAACTTGGGTTAATCAGAGCTAAACCACAACTAATGTTTTAATCAGCCACCCAAATGCTTGGCTTTGGCGTGGGTAGATCTACATATCTACTATTAATTTATGGTGGCACTCAAAGGTTTGCATTGTAAGGGGCGCAGAACAACAGCGTCGCAGTTATAGTATTGCCACAACAGGAAAAAAGACAAGCAGCGTCATCCCTCCTTTGGAGCAGTGGTAACGAGCAGTGTTGACAAAAGCCCTTCATAAAAGCGCCACTAGCGCTTGGCGCGTACACCCAAAAATTGTCAACGTAGTCATTGCTTTGCCATCGCTATTGCCGCAGAGCAGTGCTCTATCAGCTTATGCTGATTGATGCACCAAGCCATTAAGCTTAACTGCACCAGATTTTTTGGAACGTTGGGCTGTACTCTTCGCATTGGAACTCCGAAGGTAGCTCACTCGCGTGCCTGACCTTGAGTTGCCAGAGCGGGGTCGCGATTAGTGAGGTACTCTATTGTACGCTTTGCCCTGCAAATCCCAAGGTCATTCACTTGTGTGTTTGACTTTGAGCTGCTAGAGTGCAGGCGCGGTCAGTGAGGCACTCTGCATGATCCGCTGCGTAGAGGCGCAGCTGTGGCACTTACCCGGAGGCTCTCTGCAGTAATACGACATGACTAGGTGGGAGTTTAACTGCTTCGCCGATGCTTGGTTGCTCAGTATCACCATGAATGAGGTGCGTGCTGGTCTGAGTGCGTCAGCACTTCAGCACAAGCGTCAGGCTGATGTGTAGCCATGCTTAACAGAGCGTACTCTCGGTTAATTATGTTTAATCAGGTAAATTAATAGGCATATATTTTTTTATTTAAGGAGATGCTTTTAGCAGTTATTACCTTGCACATGGTTCTTCCGGCACTGTGGCACTTAATAATGAAAATTGCATGATGTTCACCAGTCTAAGAGGGATATGTAGTGCTATTCATTCTTTGTTCAAATCAAACGCTATTGCTTGGGGCCTTGTGATTGCTTGGAATCAGCAAAGTGCCCATCTGTTTTTCAGTAAGAAAGCTTCTTCACTGCTGTTTGCTCTGTCATTTAGGTCGTCAATCGAGCTGTGGAGGCCAGCCAAGGGAAACCTGTGCAGAAGGTCACTGCTGTACAGAAATGACCCCGAGCAAATTAGGCCTTTTCTGGGCCTACCACAGGCACCTTGGCTTTGCTTTTTTGCATTTGGGCTGTGAGTGCCTAGCTGAATTTTTCTGTTCCGCTTTTCTATTTTTGCATTGTGTATACCACTTTTCTTTGTACTTGCATGTCATTTCTCCTTGCTGTCTGTGTCGTTATTCCCGTATGTTGGTGCCTAATCAGAAATTATACTGCATATGTCGAACTAATATGGGCAAATTGGCCATATAATGTATTGAACAAGCTAACTGCTAGGCTTCTGGCATGGATAGCTAGTGTCCTGTTTCCTGTTGCTAATATGTTTACTTCGGTGAAATAACCTTAAAGTAGCCTTTTTGCTTCTTACTGCATATTTTTTAATTCCTTGCCTTATTTCACGGCTTCTGTTGTCAAGGTGCCTCTCGTTTCCCCTGTCGGCACAGTTTATCTTCTCCGACTGCCTCACCTGGGGTCGCCATGGCCAGAGAAACCGAACACCACGTGGTGAACCGCGAGAAGAGCAAAATCACTTGCTACTTTCTCTGTTTATCCCTTCATCTTCATTACGACTAGGCTCTCGTGGAGACTCCGTAACCGAGAATCCTGCGTGATATATGTGCTTCCCAGTCTTGCTCTCTGTATTAAGATTTGGGGTTCAAGTGAGACATTCGAAAATGAGCTGAGGACGAACCATAGGCTCGAGAGAGACTACATACGCCAGCAAAACTTGGCTAGGCAAAGCTGTACAGATTGGCCGAACGTTTGTGAAGTTTTATTAATCAGTTTGCCATTAATTTGGAATCTGGCCTCACTGCTGTCAGCTCAAAAATGAATTGCCAGCATTTGTCTGTCGACTAGCCTAAAGAGGAGGGGAATTTTGAGAGGCAGATATGCTTCTCAGTCATCTCAGGCTCCATTTAAAGCTGTCAGGAAGAGTATACTGCAGTGCACTGAGAGAAACGAGAATTGCACACTGTATCTTGGGAAAAATGTGGCAACTGTTTGTGACCTTTGCCCCTTAGAGGACTACAATGCATCATGTGGCTGCACGGTGCTCTTCCTAGACGCGATAGCTCGCCCCCCGAGGGTGTGGCAGATGAAAATAGGATCACCATTGCTTTAAAAGGATTGACTGTGGCATCATGAAAATCGGGTGGTACCATTGGCGGCAGAGCCTTCTTTGCTCTGCAACCAATGGTATCGCCCGGTGTTTAATTGGTATCGCCCGAGTGACATCTGCCACTTTTTTCTTTGTATCCTACTATGGTACATATATTAGTGCTGTTCTCCATCGCCCTTGTTCTTGCTTCAAAATCACATATGTGCGTGTACATGTGGGCCAGCCTGTGTAGCTTATGTAATGTCATTGTTCGTGCTTCAGGATCACGTGTATGTACGTGTACATATGGGCCAGTCTGTCTATATATAATGCCATAGTTAGGATATTCCACTTTAGAAATGAGTTCATCCGCACATTGTGGAGTGAATATAGGAAAGACTATGGTCGAGGTGACAGTGCAGTAGGATTGATCGTACTGAGCGATATTTGCATATTTTCTGATGCACTGGCTTCTTCTGTTCAGCCATTGTTAGGTTCTTTGAGATACCGCAATGTAGTATGCAACCTTATTATAATTAAACAGCTGCTAATTGACATTACAACTTAGATGAGACAATCAAAGCTCATTATCAGCCTTTTTTGCTTATGTCACCGATTTCAATGCACAGCATCGTGCCTGTGTGGTTGAATTGTGATGTAGAAGCCATTTCGATGGCATCCAAGAAAAATTGATTTTTGAACATTTTTTTGCTGGTAGGTTTGGAAGGCAAGGCGGCGTTAGGTCGAACTTAGCAGCCCGTGTGAAAAGTCTGTTTTGGAAGATTAGTTGGTCATGTCTTTTCAGCAGAAGCATTGTTTTTTCTATTTTCATGCTTGGAGGTATGTGGGCCCTTGGCTTAAAGAACCATGGAAGCATTTGCTGCTGTGTATCAAGGACCCAGTTACCCTGGCACCGTGGTCTGTCTTTGAAGCAGGAACTGTGTGCAACATTTGATATTTCTATCTTATTATATGTATCTATAGGGTTATGCTAGAAGGGACTCTTAAGACAAACTGAAATTGTCCCTGCTAGTTTATTGTCATTCTAGTGGCGAAGTATACGTTCGTTGAAAACAGAGCTCCCACGAGTGAAAAAAGGTAGAACGAAATAAAGTATTGCAATCCACCGGCCTTTTCCACAAGGAAACTGTGTTGATGCTAAGGCCCCTTTTTTAAGCATATCGCTGAGGCTATACAGGCCGTCCTGCTATTCACTTCAAGCTGAGGATATCCTGTCATTGTCATCATTGGCATATGTTTTAATTGAACAGAGTGGTGGGAAATTGTTCTATTCAATGTCCCGTCTTCTCAGCAACAAATGAATCTTTTCTGTCAGATTTACATGACAATGCAGAAAACTAAATTTGGCCAAGAAGGAAAGTTGCGCTGCTCCAAAGTTGGGCTGCACTACCACAGTTTTAGAAGGCTTTATTCTATCGCAGTAATTTCAAAAGTTGGCGATTTTGATCTTTTCTTTTCTTTGTTTTTGTTAGGTTGTCCAACGGCATGGAAGTGAAGCCTTGTGTGCAAACCGGCTCAAATGGTTGGTGCCTTCTGTTGTAGCATGACACCTTGCTGGACATTTTTCCTCTTTGCCCCTCTTACTGACCTTGTGTTCAGTGTTTGGGACAGTAGCTGAAAGGCCTGGAACCTGCTCGAATGACGGCCTGACCTCAAATCATGAAAGGGTCTCGCCTGAAGAACAGCGTGTTTCTACCTGGGGCTATTTTCTCTCTGGACACTGTTCATGTGAGGTCAGTGTGGAAGTAAATACACTTTGCTTGTTTTTGCACTTGTGTGCTCATTTGTAACACACATGCGTACAAGCACTGAAGCACAGTACGTGCATGTATTTTAAATGTTTACACTGGACAAAGTACGTGTATGTATTTTAAATGTTTACACTGCACATACTAGCATTTTGGAGCTTTCCGATTAGTGCTGGTGCAAAAAAATTTTTTGTACTGAAGCACAGAAAGGAATTGTTGCGTAGTTGTAAATATTTCATATATTCTTTTTTTAACTAGAAGGCAACGCCTTCTTTAATTGGGTTCGTTGGGTTTTACCCGCCCAACACACATCACATGAAAGAAATGGTGCGCTGGTGAAGGCCATAAAAAACACCCCAACAGTAAAGCTCAACGCAAAACTAACCGCTAAGCAAAGCAAGCAAAGAACATTCCTCACCTTGCCTTTGCTGAAAGCTGCCGGGCTGTCACAAACTGGATGGCCCATGACGTGCGCGCCGGCACCTGTTCACGAGCTGCGTAATTCAAGGAACCGGCCGGCGTGGTCCGCCATAAACTGCTTGGAATGCGGCATTTTTCGGCAAAATTACGTTCGTCACTTTGCCGTCCTGTAGACAGTCCTTTCCTTCACCTTCGTATTATATATTTGGCTCTAAAATTTCCGCAGTTGACTCTTATAAATATCTTGGTGTAACCATTACCCGTTCCCTCACTTGGTCTACTCACGTCTCTAACATTGCTAAAGACGCCAATCGCACGCTTGGTTTTTTACGCCGTAACTTGCGACTTTCACCTCCTTCTGTCAAACTGCTGACCTATTTAACACTCGTCCGTCCCAAACTGGAATACGCATGCGCAGTTTGGGACCCTCACCAGTCTAACCTTTTCCTCACCCTCGAATCCATCCAAAATCGTGCAGCAAGGTTCATTCATTCAGACTACTCATATCACTCAAGTGTTACTGATTTGAAGACAAAATCTAATCTCCTTTCCCTCCAATCACGCCGCAAAATAGCCCGGCTGTGCCTTTTTCATAAATTTTACAATTCATTACTAGGAAACTGTGCCATCATGCCTTGTCACCGCGTAACCCATCGACTTAATCACAATAAAGTAGTATACCCGCCATCCGCAAATACCACTGCACATCTAAATGCTTTTTGCGTCCAGACAGCAAAGGACTGCAATCGCCTTCCTGCCGATGCAGTTCACCTCGCTCATCCAGCACACTTCAAAGCATTCATTGAAAGACTCGCCAATGAACTGTAACAGCCCACCCCTCATGTAATACCCCACCAGGGGCATTTGAGGTATAAATAAACTGCAGTAGTTCCGTTTCGAAGGCCAAGAAAGCCGTTAAAATACGCAGTCCATCCTCACGAACAAACACGCGGCACGCGTAGAAGGCACTGCCCGTCCGCTGTCTGCTTTGGTCTGCGCCGGTGGCACGCGCGCGCGCTACCAGTGCTGGTGGCGCCATTAATTTGGTGTTGCTGAACTAACGTTATAAGTCATGCGTCATTTCCTGGGGTCAGATTTCGCCGAGGGTCTGCCGTTTACTAAATCCTTTATGCTGCGGCCACCATCCATCAGATACCACGCAACGACCGGGCATGCGCCGAGAGCCCGCGGCGCACGTGCTTGTTGTGCCTACGGCGTCATGGGCGACGCAACCCAAAAACTCTACATGCTGAGGGTTGACTCAGTTATAATGCAAGCCTAGGACACAAACAAGTTGTTATGCTATTGCTGTGAAGAAGATAGGCCATGGCGTGAGAGGAGCCCTCATGCTATGCCACCACCTTCCACTTTCGTCTTGCTTGCCGCCAGGTATCACCATTTACATCTTATTTCATACCTATGTCCCTGCAATGCTGGTGTGTTGTCTGGGAAGCAGTTTTAGTCAAAAAGACGAAAATGTAATGAGAAAGTAGTGCATCAAGCTTCTGGTTTTTTTCATCAAGCATGTGCACCAGAGTGTTCTTAAGAATTCTGACACACACACACACACACACACACACACAAAATGTGGGATAGTTAATTGTCAGGCGAAAACGTGTGTTGTGTGCTGAAGCCTTACCTAGGCCTACTGATAGAAGTTGTAGGTGTGCCGGCAGTCAAAATAGATTTCAGAAAGCCAATATGGAAAAAGCATAACTGTTACATCAACAAATATTCCATAGATTAACATTGGTGCGAAGTAAGACTTCTGCCAAAAACCCGTTTTGTGAACTAGTGGAATTTTTCTCAGTGCTAGTCCCATTCTGCTCGAACGCCGAAGATGAGAGATCGTTTGGACAGCTGAACTTACTGAAGAGATAAGGCTGCAAAATAGGCTTGTGCCAGCTACAGTGAACACCATTACGGTGACCAGAACTGGGCTGAAGATGCACTGCAAAGAATGTAATGATTATTAGCTGCCAAAGAGGGCTGCTTGACTCTTGGAACTGATACTATACTTACAGCATACTGAATGAGCTATCAGCTGCAAGAAATGTGCGTGAATCACAGCACGAGGTGGATGACAAAAATACTGAAGAAGATGCTGACTGATTTGTGTTTTGATGCTACACAGTTTCTTTGTGCCTCTGCTACAAGGCTTGCATAATGTTTCTTTCAGTGACTCTTGTCTGGTCACACTTTACCATGTTTTGATCGTGACTGAGTAGCAATGTGATTGATATTGTTACGTTACGCAGTCTCAGAGACGACGAAGGTGTGCTGGAGCAGTGAAGAACGACGACGCTGTAGCTAGGCTTTGTTTACACTGCAAGTTTGTCGTTGACGGCGAACTGTTGCGACTACGTCGGAGTGCATTTCTCTTCAACTTTCGGCTCACCGGTCCCTCTCCTGCGGTTCCAGCAGCGCGACACGCACCGCCGCTATCGTCTCCCTTCAGGCGTCGCGTTTCGCAGCAGCTGCTACTCCGCTCTTGTAATACTTTTATTAATTGGGGTTTCACGACAACCATCTGTTGGTTGCGAATTCATCGGTCACGGTAATCCTTGTCCTTTTACGGTCTACTCACTTCCGAGCGGTTTTCCTTGCACATTCTCGTCCGTCCGGTTGCAGATTGCTTAGCCCTCGCTATACCCTATCCATCTATCAACTTTCCTCACTCGACTCTAACCGCCTTTTTGTTGGTTTTTGTAGCAACAAACCTCCAATTCATAGTAAAATAATTGCAGATGCCTTTTTTTCCACTCACCAGGCTGTGACTAATATAATTATAAGAAAATACATCAGCCATGCATTGCGCGATCTTAATAAAATCTTCTATGGCCAACTTCGAAGGCAGCCGATTTCCGCAATGAGGCGATTAGGGGATGTGTGCTCTGCAGGCTCGTCACGAGAGCGAATGTAGTCGGTATAGCGTCATTCTAGAGGAGCACATTCGTGCTCTCGACGCGTCGCCATGCTCTTGGCTTCTGGCTCCCTTAGTTTCACGGCCCGCTTTACGAAAGTGGCATAACAGATGCTTTTTTTTTGTTGTTGCTGTTCCTTTACGCTTAACTTCAGCACTTCCTTACTTTCAGTTATTTCTTAGTCCTGTACCCTTTTCAAGGTGTTTTCTCTGACGGCTCGTGTTTGTGCCTCGTCGAACTTTTTGGCTTGCCCTTTGCCTTGTGCAGTGCACGGCAGCAATACACTGTCCCACACAAGCTTGCTACACTAAGATGTGCGACGCTAAATCATCACTGAGCTCCATGCTGTCCCGCACAAGAATTTGGGGGGGTCGAGCTTGAAGCCAATACCCATCTACTTTTTCGCTTTCTTAAATACTTCCCTCATTCAGTGTATCGCGTAAATTAATAGGAGTTGGAATATATGCATAGCATGCGGCAGCTATGCTCAAATTTTATGTTCGCGATGAAATTCGCAGAGGCGTAACTCGAGTGCACAAAAATGTCAGGCATTCCTTCACCAGAACACATAAACCTTGAAAAGCTCAATGCATTACTAACACACACATCCCGAATCCGCCGCCAGCATCAATGATGAGTCCAATGTTTAAATATTTCTTAATGGCTTCGCCGCACGTGATATTGTCTCTAGGATCACGTGAACTTCTTATATGTCGTCAAATACACAAATGGTGTCCCTGATGTATGCATAAAAATGGAAACAATGTCATCTGCAATATGTGAAAGACAGATAAAAGAGTTTCCAGATGCGTATTTTTGAGCAATATTTGGAGCCACATTGCCGATAAAGAAACAGAACGAGGATTCACGTTTGATCATGTCGACGGCCCTCTGGTAATGTAGTAAAGCCCACTAAAATAAAAAGATTAGTTTTTAGTCCACGCGGAGTCTAATGAATAAGCTCTACAATGTCCATAATGTCCCCCTTACTGTACGGTAAGGCAAGTGTTCAGGCTAGTTCACAAACTAGCTCTTAACCTTTGACATCCATGAGCAGGACCGAAGCGCAAAACAGCGCAACAGGTTCAGTGCTCGTGTGTCCTATATTTTGTCCGTGTTCTGCGCTGTATAACCCACGTGCACACATTTAACCGATGTATATTTCATGGTACTTACAGCATACATCTGCAGTCAGTGAGAAATCGCCCGCTATGGCGCGGTAGAGGTACATTATATGAGCTGGCTACAAGTCCGGCGAAGCTGGCCCGGCAAGTCGGAGTTAGTACCCAGGGTGTTTTTTTTTATTGCGAAAGCAATAATACTCGCACTTTCAAGCCTTCGCGTGACCCGGCCGCAGTTACATCTTACCCACGTGACGCTGTGACGTCACACCCCACGTGCACACGGGTAGGCAGGAGCTGTCAACTTGGGTCTCTCATTTCATATGGGACGGTTTTGTCAGAATCATTCACGTTACCCCTATAGGCCACTAAGGCACGTTCATATGGGTTGGTTAAAGCGGGGCTTTATATGTGGGCTGAGTAAGAAGAAAAAGAGAAGAACGCTCGGTCAACCGCAGCTAATGCTTTAGCTCAATGTTTGGTTCAGCAGCGTTGAACCCTTGTAATTCTTTGTCAGAAGGTCCAAAATTAAAAATAAAAAAGAACAAAACTGGCTTTGCATTTATTTTAGCCCTGGGGCTATATGTTCGGGGCTGCGGAAGACACCCGCCAAGAGCTGCAGAATGCTTCATTTAGTTGTCTTATAAACGTTAATTAACTTCTTAGGCGCTTATTTTAGTAGGTTTGTTGTATGTGCCGAATTTAATCTCGTCATCCAAATAGTATAAGGAGAATGCATCTACGTCACAAATTCCGCCATTGTTTTGTTCATGTAGCACAGCAAAAAGTTAACTTTTCGCTTTATCGCCGTCTGCTTTGGCTGGAACTGCAGAAGCGATGCTCTGCACCACAAAATAGCGCCCGTGACCTCACTTGATTACTTCGTACAAGCAAGAAAAAAATTTTCTTAAAAAAAACTATGGCTCGTGTTACAAGGCTCACCGGCCACAGATAGCAGCCTGATGAGCGGAATCGCACCGTAGTATTGATCTGGTTCCCCGGTGTGATGTAGATCGCTCCACCAAGATTTCCTCGCTCTGCTGGCCTCACCTGAGATCCGTACGGACATACGACAATTCGTTGTCAATTTCTCTTCAACCGTGGCCTCGCTGATAGCCACCGCGTCGGTACACAATGCGCGCAGTCATTGCGCTAGCAATCAGTCATCAAAGCGCCGAGGCTGAGTGAACTACGCTGGACGCGCTCGGTGCTGTGTTACGGTGTGAAACCGCCTATCAGGCTGACATCTGTGGGCCTTGCAACGCAGGATACAATATTTTAAAATGATTTTTCTTTGTTTTACTATTCAATGGACGAGCTCTAATTCTGCAAGTGCGACATATCTATTGAAATAAAAATAATTGATGTATTTAGTTAATTAGCGAATTATAATTGAGAGAATCCAGCCTCTTACCTGGTGTGAGCCTTAAGCCTCAGTTATAGCACCAGATCTAAAATAAATAAGCCTTGACTTGCCTTTTTTGTTTTCTGCGTTATCCTCAACTTAAGTAGAGCCGTTTTCGTTAGTCTCCACATTTCACCCCATTTTAGAGTACAGTAAGATGAAATTATATATTTTCATCTTGAGTGATTCCAGTAAGCTGCTAGTATTTCCCTACGAGTACTTGCTAAGCGTTAAGAGGCAAGAAGTGGGCAGAGTGAGTCAGAGAAATAGCTCGAGTTAATGACATATTAGAGAAAATCAAGAAGAAGAAATGGTCAGGGGCAGAGCATGTAGTACAAAGAAAGGATAATCGATGGTCGAAAAGGGCAACAAATTTAATATTAAGGGAACGTATATAAGCGCATCAAAGGGAGGCAGAAAGTCAAGTGAGTGGATTGAGGAGTTCGCAGAGGTCAAGCGGATGCAGTTGGCACAGTACCGGGATAATTTGAGGAATATGGGAGAGGCCTTTGACCTGCAGCGATATAGACCAGTTTTTTTTATGCTGGTGGTGACTCTATATCCCACTACCATCTTTCCTTCCTCACACCTGTCTGCATCCTTTTCCTCTTCATTCCGCATTCTCCCTCTTCACGCGGGCACTTCCCCGCGGAGCCTAGAGAACTTAAGGCCTGGAAGGACTGGGAGACCCTGTTGTGCGCGGAGGACCGGGCCACGCAGACCGTCGTCACCGACAGGGCGGCCAGTGTTAAGAACCTTAGTTATATTAACAGTGAGTGCAATGGGGTCGCGCGGGGAACCGGGGGCTGCATGCCCCGTATTTATTCGTCTAAATAAAGTTTTTCTGTCTAATTTCTAAAAACAAAAAAACAGAACATACCCGGTACATTCGTGCAGGTCTTCAAAGGAAACAATGCAAGGTCGCCTACCGCTGTCCATCTCCTTCACATCAGACCTTTTGAAGCGAAAGCTACACTACGCTAAGGTTTCAAGCCGTCGGCATGGCCCCGTGTGCCATTGCCTAGCAACTGTCACGTGGTATAGACCGAGAGCTGGACCAGGAGTTGGAGGAGGAAAGAAGAAGAAGAGGAGAAAGAATAAGAAGGAAAAGAAGAAGTAAAAGAAGAAGAAGGCAGATAACTCGGTAGTTAGTAAAGGCGAACGACAACAGTCAGAAGGTTCTTTCGAACATTGTGACGGCGGCACATTAAATCTGCAGGTGTCCGCAGAGAAATTCGCTGCAACACTCACAGCGTTCGCTCTATCACTATGTCCAAGCCATACTTGAACCCACACAATTTTTCACGTTATTCTTTGTGCATTCTCAAAGCAGTTCCTGTTTTCGCTACAGCTGCTGCCAACCGGACTAACAAATCGTCGTAATGAAAGTTTCTCTAAGGATGTGCAGCGTTGGAACTGCTTTCTTGCAATCCATGTTCCATGTACCAAGTGCACTGTGGATCGAGTCCTGGCAAAAAATCCGACCGATGCTTGGCTCCTAACAAAAAGAAAGGACAGCTGTTGCGGTAATTTTTCTCTGAAGTAGGGGAACGATTTCAGCTAGCTATGATCTCTAGACTTCATTACAAAAATAGCACCCGTTTTTCGATCGTCTACATACTTTCGAAAGCGAGCATCAGACAGGTAAAGTTAATAACATGTGATCACGCTGAATGTTACTGAATTGCTTGCTAACTATAAAATTCGATGCTACACTGCATCTTGTCGGTCCTCGCAGGGTATATGTTTAGGTCTTCGTTCTTCTTATTCCTTGTCCTAATTAGGCTGTCAATTTGACAGACGCATGCGCGAGCGATAGAGAACGAAATATAGCTTTATCTTTCTTTGTGACGTTGCATCTGTATGGCCTGATGAGCTGACATATTCATGCTCTCCTGCAGTGTATAGTGGTGATGAAAAGTGACGAAACGCCACTTTTGGGGCACTCGATGCGATAGGAGCGGATGTCACGACTATCGCATCACTCGTCGAAAGTGCGCGGTCCCCGTAGCCTATAAGATCATTCTCACAAATTACCACCTCTTCCTGTGTTCTTTTGCTTCTTTGCGACAATAAGGCTTAATTCGTCTGTCGATAGATTACGTTCTCTTTCTAAAGGCGGTGTTCTGTGATAGGTGTGGGTGAAACGCGCCAAGTTTGAGCTTGAGAGACAGCCATCGAAATTTACTATTTCACAAGAAGCTCTATTTGAGCAGGTATGTACAGACATATTCTCAATTTCTGGTGTTAAGGACAAGGGACCTGTTGTGAAAGTCAGTACTCGCACGTACATAATAAATCTCCCGTATTCAGAGAATTTCTGCTCTTTCTAGCTGTCGTCGGCAGGCGATCGCACTTCTATTATAACTTATCACCGCGCTGCAAGAAAACACGTGCGGTATTTTGCAAAAACGTCCTGCTGCATTTCAAAGAACTTTGCAAACGGAAACTTCGGCACGGCTCTCTTCATACGTCGGTCCATGGGTAATCTTTTTTCATCCGACGAGCCACTTGAGAATACTTGACATCGATGGGGTCGTTCTGATCATAGAGCGAAGGAGCCTGGAGGAAAATCCCTGCCGTTCCAACGACGCAGGCTATAGTGAAGATCCAGAGAAAGAGTCGATCGAGAACCATGGCAACGTATTTCCAGTCCTCTCGGATCTGCATTGGGGAAAGCAAGGAAGGGAACACCGTTTTAGGTCGAGGCCCGCGCGCATGTTTGTTTTAGCGAAACACAATCGTAAAAACAAAGGGAACATTTGTTTTTGGTACAAATGTCAATATGACCATTGAGATGGCTGTATCAGTGCATTGATAAAAGAGCTAGTTCATATTTGGATGAGCAGAATGAGGATCTGACCTTCGATCGCCCTATAATGCAACGTAACTTGCCCATTTGGGATACTTATTAATTTTCGCTTTTTGCAGTTTTCTGTTGTTTCACTTGGACTAGCTACGAGTTCACTTATTGCGCAGAAAAGAGAAAAGTTTGGTGAAATTCCCAAAACACGTGCTAAACATTTCTGCGTGGAGGAGGGGGGGGGGGGATGAAAAATACCCACGCTTTCGAAATCGTCGTTATTGTCAATATGCTGAGCGATGAACATGGCGTTGTGGATGGCGCGCTCCAGGTCCCCAGGCGGCTGGTCTCCCACGGGGTCGGCCTGATGCAGCCCCTGGGGCCGCGCCAGCAGCAGCGGCTCCGGTAGGATCACCGGGTCGTCCACATGCAGCCCGCAGTGGGCGTTGCCTTGGTGCGGGGGCTTGGCCGCCGTCCCCTCTTCAACCTGCGGGGCAGATAATCCTATTCAGTTGCCCTCTAAGGGAAGTACTCGGGGAAAGTGAGTGGTAAAATAAACAAAGAGAGTAGACAATCTTGTCCGCGTAATCTAAGAAATAAGGAGCAACATAAAAGGACAGATCAGTGTAAAAATAGTGCACAAAGTTGCTTTATATAACTGAATCGATAGGATTGCACAGGTTCAGGGCACATGCTCTACTGAGGGGTGAACAAATTGCAAATGTTTAACGTGCCTAAACCTAGTAGGCTGCAACGTGCGAAAGCACTAGTGTGGCATGGCTTATCTCAGTAGATGACAGATGTTGATGATGATGTCGCTATATTGTCGCCCTTTGCTGTTCATGCCGCTTAAGCGCGGCGTATGTCAGTGCATCTCCTACAATTGTCGCGAAGGGCCAGGCTTGGTATCCATGTCAAAGTAGGCTACATACCAGTTCATAAGGCAAGTTTGACAGTTTAACCACACGACACACACATCAATGCTGACGTCTCACACGTTTAATGTAAGCAAACACGACTGCAAGTAACTAATTTTTTAAGGTAGGTGGTGTCACAGAAACCGCCGACCAGTACGTTTCGTCCTTGTTAAAAGGAACATGATGTATGCTGCACAACTTTCCAGATGCTACGTTCTAACCAAGCTCTACAAAAGTACCTGCGTGGCCTAGGGGCAGTGTGTTTAACACCCCCTGCCTCTCTTTTACTTCCTCTTCCCCCCTTTCCCAGTTTGCAGTAGCAGACCACGGTCTTTTTTACCGCCGGCCGACCTCTCCACCTTTCCTCTAAAAAAATACTCTCTTCTTTCTCGGGACCCAGATGTCCTGGAGGGAAGCAGGGCTCACCTCGATGCGGTACTGCGGCGGCCTCATGAGCAGCAGCCTTGGCATAAGGTGCACGAAGAGACGGCGCACCCATGGTGCCATGCGGTGCGTCGAGGGTGAGCGGAAGTGCACGTTCAGCACGGCGATGGTCACTAGCACCGACACTGTGACCAGAATCATGGTGAAGACGAGGTACTTGCCCAGCAGGGGCATGGCCAAGGACGTGGGCGGGATTATTTCGGCCAGCACCAGGAAGAAGAACGTCAGCGATAGCATGATGGAGATCGACAACGACACCTGCACAAAGGCAAAGGTGCGGTGGTAAATGACCACGTAACGAGTCACAAAGAATTTATTACTCGCAAGAAATTCTGTTTTTCGCAGTCCGATTACGTTTTTCAGTAATCAATTAATTGTGACGTGTTACTCTTTGTTTTTTTCTCCAGACAAAGTTGTGGCTAGTCGCATAACTTCGAGAACCTGAACTCGGTGGCAAACAACGTAGCGCGGAATTTCTTCGTGCTTGAGCAACGACCATAGAGCTGCGGGGAAGACGTACTTACAGGCGAGGCCGACTGAGTGCATGCAAGTCCGACTGGCCCTGTTCCCGCAATTCGCATTTAGCAAATTGCATACCACTACCACGGCGCAGCGGATTGTCAGCGAAATGCGAGCTTGGGCTTTAAGAGCGGAGCGCGGCGCTTTGCTCAACTTCCAGGTGGTGCGGAAGGTTTCGATATAATGAGGCAACGCACTATCCTCTGGTGTGAACATCGAGATACACCCTTCAGTGTCGCTACTGACGTGTTCATAAGGGAAGGAGAAACAGTGTCGAAGGAAAGCTTCGCAAAACAACTCCAAGTGAAACACGCATACAGCAACACACTACGCATTAAGCGAATCGCTCCATGCAGCGTTATCCTCCTTGGGCATTTGTGATGTGCTAACAAAAGGCAGACGGAAACTAACGTAGTAGCAATTGTTTTGCTTCTCTGTAACTGTTCACCTAATTTTCGTAGCTCTATAACTGGCCATAGCAATCCGTTACATTTCAGATTAAGTAATTGTAATTGGTTACTTGTTTTTCGTTGTTTCTGCGCTCCAAGTGTTAACAAAGGTTTACCGGGCGTGCCTGCTCACAGCTATGGCACCAACTTAGAGGTTAGCTTTCGGGCGTAGATAAGAACCTCGTGTGACTTAAATTCATCGAAGTCCTCAAAGACGGCGTACCTCATACCCCGTGTATTCGGGGTATGAGGTGTTGAAATCCACGATATTAGTTATTTTGTAGATCAGTCTCTGGCCTGAAGTGTTTTTTATCTCTTGACGACCGGCGTGAAACTAAAATATTGAATTTACTCACTATAAGGCCTTCCAACAGAAGGCATGTCTTCCATTTCCGCACCATTCAATAATGCCGAGTTTGACCTCTGGCGTTCTTGCCTGGCAGAGAGAAGTTTTTTCCTGCTCATTAACGATGTCAAAACGGTTATGATGGCGCTGATGTTCGAGGGTTAGGCTACAACAACATTGTTTTCTTTTATTCGTTCACAGTGCTGCCGGATTATAGTATAGCGTCTATATACAAGACAGCTCTAAAGAAGGGCGTGTTATGCGCCGATGTAGGGGACATAATTTATGCTCAAAACATCATCGCGCTCGAAGACATCCAGACACTTTTGGTTTGTTGTTAGTGAAGTGCAAAAAAAAGGCAGCAGTTTTGGCTGTGAAAACTAGCACAGAAAAATGTGTCACCTGTTTCTCCATTTGTCTGTGTTGATTTTGACATGGTTAACACGGAGAGGGGAAATAAAACCTTGTGTTCCGTTCCCGATTAGATAATTTGATAATTTGGAACGCGCAGTTCTAACGCATGGCTGCAGGTCTACTAGACCTTTGTTCTGAGATCGTTCTAGAGCGGTATATGAAAGCGGGAGACCTTTTCTCCTGAGTCGGATGGCAGGTAGAAGACTAGGACGGATAGGCAGGAGATGCCGACGCAAGGAATGATGAGGTTGACGGTGTAGAAGAGAGTTTTGCGGCGGAGCGTTATGTTGAAAGTGATATCAGGATAGGGCTGCTCGCAGCATGCGTAGAACTTCTCGCGCCTCATGGCCGGCACGGCCATAATGTCCCATTCGACGCTGAGGTAGAACTCGGTGAGGTCGATGCCCACAGGCACAATGTTCGTGTCCGGAATTTCGCTCACGTGTTTCAGGTCCACCTGCAAGACAAGGAAAGTGCCATTCACTTCTGTTTAAAATGTAGTTTGGGTACGACCTTCGGTTTTCAGGTTTAGTAATTTACGAGAATTCCCAAACACTATACTCTCATTTTATAATAATTTGCTTTCAGGCTCAAAGCTTTTGGGATACGCTTGGAGATATACCTGGAATCCGTCGTAGGTCCAGGATCCGAACTTCATGAAACAGTCTTGCTTGTCGAATGGGAAGTATTGCACATCAATCTGGCAGAAGCTCTTGTATATGGCCGGTGGGTTCCAGACCACGCGGCCGTCCTCATGGATTATGGCTTTTGTCATGATGGTCACTTCGTAGTTGCCATCCGCACTGCGCACATGAGCAGAATGAAATGCGTACAGGCCACCTATAACGACATCACTGCGCATATTCATGTCGTCATTATACTTGCACCATTCGCCGCAAAATTAAAACTACAGGTATACCGAAGACGAGAGTGGCCGTCACCTCTACATACCAATTTTTTGTTTTATTCATAGTATCGACCCTAACTCGGACCCAGATATAAGATATAAGTGCAGATATCCTATTGTGGAAGTCAGGGAGAATAAATGGATTTCGGTGGAGCAGGTATAGTGCAGAGAAGCAACCGGAGTGCGGAAATATAGCTATGAACAGCACAAGGTTCGAGGCTGAGAGATGAGCTTAGCGAATTCGCTGAGATGCGGCTGTCTCGGCTGTGGTTGAGAAAAAGACTCCATCGATGAGCGAGGCTTTTGTCTTATGGCAGGCGTGACCTGGCTGACCACATTAAATGAGTTAAAGTACATTTTCCGAGTTTGATCCTGATTATTTGAAAACGCATCCCGGAATCTGGTATTCGGCACAAGTTACATTCAACAAATAAATGTCCAATTTCGATTACAATTTATTGTAGGCTGAATAAGCAAGGATGACTTTTTAACTTCTTGGAACGCCTCCTCTGTTGTACGAGGAGAAGATGGGTATACTTTATTTTATGACATCGTAGCACCAGCTGAGCTCCTAATCACGACGCTGGGGTTGGCGCTCTATAGAAGTGAAGTTAGGATTCTTTTAACACAATGGATAATAGATGCCTCAGCAGCAGAATGATTAACCTTATAAAGCGTGCGTCAATTCCGACCGATGCGTAGCAGTATCCAAATAAAGGAATGTCAGTGTGAAAGCGTGAAAGGTTCTGGAGCAGTGGCATAGCCAAAAATATTTTTCGGGGGGTGTTATGCGATGTTGGTATAAACAATGAATACGAAAAAATAGGCCCAAAGGAACGGATAGAGGGAGGTGGGATGTAGCACTCCGGAAATTGTGGGTGTGCCTTGATACCGAAGCACCCCCCCCCTTGAGTACGCCCCTGCTCCTATTTACTGATACTGTCAGCCGTAAGACCTATTATAGTGACTTAGTGATGCCGCTTAAAAGAACAAGGAATTGGTGGTGTACCGGTCCAATAGAGCTCCTGCACCTTATAGGCCGCAAGTCAGACACGCTAGTCTTCGCCAGCGAAGCACGTTCGTTCGACTGAGTTAAAAAGCAGTATTTGACGGGAACAAGCCTGTTAGTCTCTGCGGAATGGTGCGCCATAGGATCCCCAAGCGACAGTATCGGACCCTTTATTTAACTCTATTGCGTCACATTCTCAAGGCGAACTTAAGCATGCCCCGCGAGTTTTTATAGCTATACTCCATAGGCTGGCTGTTCAATATACATTCGCCACTCACTTGTTATAGAGGACAATGTCCGGGAGCCAAATTTGCTCCGCAGGTACGTAGAGCTCGGTGACTCCTCCGTACTCCTGAGGATCCCATTTGAGCTTGTGGTCGGACCACTCCTGAAGAGGACATTGGAATGGTCACAGGATGTTGTATTGAAGTTTTCAAATAACACCATGCGCAGGTCCTGGCCAACGCTTCACCAATTCCACAGAGTACAACGAAACGGCACACAACCCAGGACTACTACTTTGCCCTGTTCCTTTCATTGTCACGCCCGCCTAATATTGTGCGCACAGCCTTTGCTTATTTTATCAGCATACATAGTAGTATTCCGAAGGCACTAATGTAATTATAATGGTTTCTCCGACACTGCCCTAATTTTATCGTTCTTTAGAACCATCTGAACGTCGGCAAAGAAAGAGCATGCTGAGTGCCGGGAGGCACGATTGAAACACGAAGACAGCTCGGCAAGGCATGAGGCAGTGCCAATGCCGCACAGCATTTTGCTTTCGCTAAATGCGCCCATCCTACATCAGTAAAGAATATGTGAATAATATATGTTAGAAAGAAAAAAGTGCAACTGCTTCCTTTTTTTTTTTTATACAATGTAAGACCACGCATTCTTTACAGCGAGCCAGAACGACTATTTTGCAACACACAGATAATGAAAAAGCTCTGTTATGTTCGACCTGGAATTAGGGGTTAACATGATCGCATACGAACGGAACAAAATCAGACGTTCATTCGATAGAAGGCTGGCGAAAGAGAGACACCCGCGGGATATAAAAAAGAAAAAAAAAGAAAAGAAGGCGTCGTAAATGAAAAAAAAAAAAGAAATGGAAAGGAATAGTGCGGCTTAGCATTAACGAATAGCCTGGCTGTAGAAGTATTATATTGATAGGTCATAAAAAATGTCCTCCTGTGTTTGTTTGAATACGCTCTTTGCGATAAAGATAGGTTCACATAGGCTCACATAGGTGCTTAATAAGAAAAAAGTAAGGCAATGTGATAATGTTTGACAGATGTTTCTCTGTTCTCCTCTATATCGCTGGTATAATAGAACTTAATGTGGTAAGCTGCAGTTTAATAATTACGCATTTAGTCTAAAGAAATTATTACACGGGTATTGTGCGTTATGCTACTTACTTGGTTTACCCAGACGTTGGTAGTCATGATCTGATTTTTCAAGTTCTTGAAGCAGGAAGAAAAAAGATAGAAGCAGGCAGTCAGTTTCGTGCATGCGGACCGAGACACAAAAGGTTAAGTGCATAAACCCATCCCTCTTTTTACAGTTTGCATTTCCTCGATCAATTGAGTCAGCAACATTTCTCTCTGGGAGAGTTTAGGAGCGCTATGGGTGCCGGTATGAAAAGTTCAATACACAGTAGTGAACAAAGCTGTATACAACACTCAGCCGGTGGCGTAGCTCGCGAAAACTAAAACCCCTTGATAATTTGAAAGTAGCGACACTCTCCTCCGCGCCGCACTTCCCTCTTCGATTTTCCTCGCGCGGCGGCTGCGAGCGCTGCGCACGACACGCTCTTCCTCCTTGGCGAATGCTTTTGGGCCAGGAAAGCGCTCCAGTATAGCGTACAAACTTTTGAAAAATTCGATAAAAGCACTGAGAATCCCGAAAGTAACGATTATGGAGAGGCTGGATTCTTAGAGCCTTTTGAATGGAGAATAGTGATGTAAATTAAACTTTGAGGCTAGCTTTTTACCCCAGGCATTTTTTAAGTCACATGATAAGGTATTTTACTTTGTATAACTGATCTAGTATTACCTCTTACTTTTTATATGTTTGCTTTTTAAAGCGTTTACTCTGCTCACCAGGGTAAAACGTTGGAAAACGACTCAGGTTGGTATTTTGAACTTCAAGATCAGAGGTCAATGCGGGACTTATAGTCGATTTCGCTACCGTCAAGCTATGTGTCTAAGCATAATATATCACGTGATCAACCATGAGTTTGGGTCATTCATTAATTGTGCACTAAGTTTACCAATTCCTGGGCCAAATTAAGTGATATTTAGTGAATTGCAAATAAAACAAACTTTTCGCTACAATATCGAGTCATATACTGTTCGAAAGCTTAGGCCAAGCGTAATGGCCCTGTGCTAGTTAACGATTCTATTAATCTGCAATAATTAGTTAATTACGTATAAACTGAACTTCGGGCTATAAGATGAAGTTATATACCACTGAAAAGCGTAGGATGAGTGCAAATGCTCTATATTAGTTAGCGACCCTATAATTAGCGTTAAGGATGTATATACAATCAAAACCACCCTTTGCATTATTTTATGGAGTCATATATCTTTGGAAAGCCAGGGCTGAGTGCAAATGAGCAGTGCTAGTTTTAGACTCAAATTATTAGTGTGAATTAGTTAATTGCAGTTAAAACCAAACTTTGCGCTATAGATGGAAGGGTAAGGTCAAGTCTATATGCATCATGCTAGTGCGCCAAACTTAAAGTTAAATCTAACAATAGAGCTAACGCTCTACTAGGATTAACAGATTTTAACTGTTTCAAAATGTTTTCTTTGCTTCTGCATGCTATTGTGCAATAGGCCTTATTTAGAATGTGCCCACTTAAAATAAATTAATCATGAGTGCATCATCTGTCCATAGGTTTCTCTTCTAAGTGAAAAAGTGGCTTTTGCGCTGCAGTCTGTAAACTGAATAGAACAGTTGCGACTCAAACTGATCTTCTGTGAGATGTAGCTAGAACATACAGCAATGAGTTAACCACTAGGCCAGGATGAAATAGGTTTTTCCTACAATTAAAATGGCTAATGTGTTACTGTGCTAAGAATTGCTGCTCGCAAAATATTCTCCTATTACTCCGTCTTAACCATAATCGTTTTTTATTCAAGCTTTGTAATTACATCAAATTGATGCAATGGTTCTGGCTGGTATTAAATCGTTGGGAAAAGTTTCCAATAAAATTGCAGAATCGCGGTTCTCGATCACCAGCTCTCAAAGTGAAGGTTACCGGCCAACATATAATAGTCATGACCAAAATGAAGCGTCTGTCATCACGAGAATACTCTCTGTGTATCGCCCGAATCACTAAAAAAACCCAAAGCATACTCGTTACCCACTGATGCGTGAAAGCATGGCACATCCAGGAATTGAAAAAAAAAAAAAGAATAAGAAAAAAGAACGCTATATGAACTAGTTAGTGCTCATTACCTACAATATCGCGGGTTTCCTTGCCATTAGGTTTTTCAGGACCTGCATTGTACCTAAGTAACCGACGCACACCTCCAAGTACAAGCTGAAAATACTAGCTCCTCTACAAGCCGCTATTTCAATTTTTAGTAAAACAGGCAAAGCATTCTGCATAATTATGACAAATACAATCTAGAGGCTGTACCTTCCCACATATCGTTGACAGCAGAAAACAAACTCTACAGTGCTGTATTTCTGACTGTATAAAAGTCGACGGCATGCGAAATGATGGAGTCCCGTAGCATATTCAGCGTGATGAGGACAACCTCATTTTTGTGCAACACAAATTACCCCAGCAAATACATTAAGGAGCAAGCAGGAAGAATAAAAAACGCAACGCCATGTGACGATTTTATACAAGCTGTGAAAGAGGTGGCGCACCTCGAAAACAACGCTGTTCTTTGCTGGAACGCAGTTCTTTCGACCAATGTTGTGAAGCCACTGCTTTTTGCGCAAGCCATAACGCTTTCCTTGCATTAAGAAGAAAGCACAGCGCGGAATATTTGCTCGCCGAGCCAAGGAAGAAAATTGGGGGGAAGCAAAGAGAAAAACACAAGCAAAACGCCAGATCCGCACGGACAACGACAGGGAGACCAATTTTCTTGCCGGAAAGCAGGCGCCCTTCACGGAAGGGGCGCGCAAGGGGCGAGGAGGAGGAGAGAAACTCGCGCGGCGGCGAAGTTCAAAGGTTGGCAGAACTTTCAAACGATAGAGGGGTTTTAGCGAAAATTGCACCGAAACGCAATCTAGTGATAGCGACAGGGACAGCGACAGCGACACATACCGCCACGATTGTCTCGAACCCAGATAGCTATTGCTAGATGGCGTTCCAATGCGGTTTTCCCTAGAGTTACTATAGTTTTCCCTAGGGCGCAACATGTAGGCTCTCTAGTTTTTTCGTGCTCCGCTACGGGTGCTCGTTGTATGCCACTTTTTCTCACGACTGCGCATGCAATAAGGGAGTAATTACTCCACTGTTACAAATCTACTCCTTCTCGAAAGTTTCACTTAAATATTCGACGTACATGTTCAATGTACATGTTTTGAACAAGGCCATCACACAGTGGTGGTGAAATTCACCTATAACCGAATTTCGTGGAGGGGTCTTCAACCGTCTTTTCAAATTACGATTCGTTCTCCATGTTCACAATGAAGGGTATCTCACACAATCAGATGAATTTTACATTTCAGGTGAAGCGTGCTGCTTAAGCTCTTTTTAGAAGTTGGACCATAGTTATGGCTGTTGCTTCAGCCGTCGATCGTTTTGATAAAAAAAAATCATAATGCACATTTTGGATTCCGAGCTGTGCAAAGCGCTATGTGACCGTTTCTCTCACTCCTTAGCACGTTTATCTGACCATTTTTAATGATTGTTTATCAAGAGATATATACATTTCGTATATTGTTACGGACTAGGTCTCAAGCTGAGCACGGAGGAGGGAAGAAGGAAGAGAAAGAAGCGTTGGTTTCTGGGGCTAGCAGGCTTCACCTGGTCCGGCTGCCAGAGCACTGTAAATAAACACCCCCTTTCTGATTGCACCGTAACAACTTGGTGGAGGTGCGGGGTCGACCTCTTGGGACCCGGGTTCCCAAGTTTTATTCTTGCAACCGCTGGATAGTCATCTGCACTGATTACCACACTCGTTACTGTGAGACGGCAGCTCTTCCATCGGCTACTGCCCACCAAGTCTCCCTCTTCCTGCAGCACTCTGTTATACTGCGCCATGGGCCTCCCCGAGTGTTGATCAGCGACCGAGGTCGTCAGTTCACTGCTGATATTGTCGAAGAACTCCTTTGTTTACGCCAAACGTATTTCCGACATTCCACCCCTTATCATCCGCAAACAAATGGGTTGACCGGGCGAACCAACCGGACACTCACCAACATGCTTTCAATGTAAATCGCCGCCGACCACAAGGACTGGGACTCTGTGCTACCATTTATAACCTACGCATGCAATACCGCCCAACAGGAAACAACAAGTTACAGTCCATTATTTCTCCTCTACGCCCGGTCTCCTCGACACACCCTCGACGCCATCCTTCCGTCTCCACAGACAACGATCCTGGGATTGCTGGGATCCTCTGCCGGGCTGAAGAAGCCCGCCGGATAGCCCGCCTGAGAACTCTCGTCTCACAAAAGCGCTCGAAATCCCGCTACGACGAGCACCATCGCCACGTCACCTACTTCCCTGCGAGATGGTCTGGCTTTGGCGTCCACTAAGGAAGCGTGGCTTAAGTCAGAAACTGCTCGCGCACTATATCGGTTCCTATGTTATCCTCGAGAAAATTAGTGACCTCACCTATCGGATTACGCGCCTCACCAAAAGTGGCCGACGTTCTTCAAGAATTGAGCTTGCTCACGTCGCGCATCTGAAATCCTGTCATCCTCGTGCTGACGATTGACTCGCCCGGAGGGCTTCGCCTGCGACGGGGGAAGTGTTACGGACTTGGTATCAAGCAAAGCACGGCGGGGGGAAGAAGGAAGAGAAAGAAGCGTTGGTTTCTGGGGCTAGCAGGCTTCACCTTGTCCGGCTGCCACAGCACTATAAATAAACACCACCTTTCTTATTTCACCGTAACAATATAATTACCCCTTATTTAATGCCCTCTTACGAAAGACCTTTAAGGCAATAAACTGAACTGAACTTTTTTTTTTTAACTCTCTTGGATTGAAGCTATATTGAAAACACCGTTGGAATCTTTAATAGGCGTTCGATCACCACCTCCCTGCTTGTCATAAATTCTGCGCATTGGTTTGTAAGCGGTATTCTTTAAAGAACAAAGGGGTCATTGAGCCGTAACAACAGCGGAGAAATGCACAACGCCCGCCTCCTTCCTCAGGCATGGCGAAATGGCTACACGTGGCAGGGTGTTTTCAGCAGAAACTAATGATAATTTGAAAAAGAAAGAAGATTATGTCTTGACAAGTCGTTCCAGTCGAAGGGCGTGGCATGACAGTTGCATTTAACACAGTAGCATTCCTTTTTTTAGAGAATCTTAAGGAGTGATTTCTGCCTATAATTTTTATCGCTCCATCCGGACGCTTGCGATGACAGTATATATACTGCTATGTCTCGTTGTGTACACAGAGACGACAAGCGGAAAATATTTAGGTGTAAGCACGGTTTCTCAGGCGCCGCTTTCCAATGATTATTGTTCACCCATAGATTATTGTTCTGCCGTGCAATGACCGAGTCCGTGCGGTAGAGCATTTTGGAGGAAGCGGAGTACTTGCATCATAAGACGCAGCTTTATCGGAAAAGGGAGCAGCGTAGCCTTGTTCTGTGAGGAAATGAATCGCAGTCCGCTTGAAACTTGAAACATCGGGTCGTAGTGCCTCGAGAATCCTGTCGCCGCAGCACACGGGGTTCTAGCGGAGAGCTGACATGCAGGCCCGTAGTACGTACGAAAGAAAAGCTGGAGCCAGAATGCAACGTACCACGTCGATGAGCTGCGAGAGCTTGAGCCCCATGCGGACGGTGAGCTTGTCCGAGTTGTTGCTCACGGGCCGGATGAGCCGGTTGTAGCTACTCATGAGGTCGTCGTAGAGGCGCTTGGCGTCCGGGTTCCCCAGGCAGCTACGGGGAGCGCAGAGCGCGAGCAGAGCCGCGAGAAGCAGCTCCGCCGGCGCCGCCATGGATGGCAGCAGCGAGCCCCGACGGACGCTGCGCCGCTTCCGCGGGTCGCCGGAGGCGAACGCCATCGCGTCCTCTGCCTCCTTCATCTTTCCTCCTCCTTTGGCGAGGCATCGATCCGCTTGCTCCCACTGCTCCGCAATGGGAGGCATGCATGCACCGAATGCGACGAAGAGCCAGCGGTGCAGGCAGGAATGTCGGCAGCGGTGCGCACCATGAAGGGTGCAGAGCAAGGAAAGAGGACAATGCAGGGATGCACACTTTTCCAGCACTGCGCGCTTGGATATACAGTAAAATAAGACCCTCGGAGTAGACTGCGGCAGCGAAATACACCCGCAATAGCGGTGTACGTATTAATTTGAGGCAAACAAGTGTGCAGAATAATGAAAATAGAAAATTGAACATAAATTGAGATTGATGTGCGCCAAATACGTCTTCACAAAACTGCGCGTTTTCCATATCTGTGACAACGAGAATGATGCGTCTCCTATGTTACCCGAAATGGTTCCAGACTCGCATATGCGCCATGCGTAAAATGACATGGCCACTAAGCATCAGCAAGAGTAATATACACGTGTGTTTATCTGAAGTTGCCCTTGGATGTCAACGCTTCGCCAGTTCCTTCTGGGCATTGTAGACATTTACCACATTCTGAAGTATCCAGCAAGCAAAAGAGAGTCTGCCAAGAATTGTTTTCTCGATCCCAATGGTCCAGACATCGACGGTTCGCGCTCGTTGTTTCCGCAACAACGCCGCATTAAATTGTTTCCAAGTGTAGGGGGTCTCATGGGAAGTTTTCGCTCATAGTTAACGGAAACGACTGTCGGCAAATCCATTACACGAAACTACATCGCGTCCCCGTTAGCACGATGCTGAGGTCTATTTAGATCGCCTTCAAAAGTTACCACAGAATTACTTTGCAGTTTTGTGGCCGTCAAATGTCTGTTGATAAATACTGTTTTGTTTTTTTCTTCATTGGTACGACTCAGAAGCCGGCACGAACACTGCAGATAACGCCTTTTTTTTTTTTTTTCTTTCGGCTTGCCGCACCGCGGCGCTGCTTCTTATTGCGCGTGCCGTTTCGCGCTTTCCCCGAGTGGGTCTCCCTCCCGCGGAATGGACCCGGGCTACGGAAGAGGAGGCTGCGTCCAGAGGGAGGATGCGGAGAAGGGAGTGGCGCGTTGGCGGCGTCAGCGGCTGTGGCGGCATCGCCGGGCACAGCTTGGCCGCCGGGCGCCCAGGAGCCCCCAGCAGCGAGCACCAGCAGCAGCTGATGATGCTGCTCCCGCGATGAGCATGTAGGAGCGCCCGCGCCGGGTGGTGCCATGGGCGAGACCCCGTCGAGGACCACAAGCGTGCCGCCGGGCGCCGCGGGTCCGGCATGGCGGCTGCGACTGTCCGCGCTTATCGTGGCGCTGCTGAGCTGGCGTACGCCCGGCTGCGCGGCCAACGCGGACACCAAGCGCCTCTACCACGACCTCATCAACGGCTACAGCTCGCTCATACGGCCGGTGGGCAACAATTCGGACCGGCTCACGGTCAAGATGGGCCTCCGTTTGTCGCAGCTCATCGACGTGGTGAGCCCCATCGATCGCCCCCCGCCCCGCACCGCCTTCGGCACAGGCCCACACACACGCGCGCGCCCCGTTGGGAGGACGGGAAGGCCCCTTATTTTAAACTGATATTCGGTGATAGCAAAGATCTCGTTTTAAGGGGGGGGGGGGGGGGGGATTAAAAATGTGCCTCCCATATGCTCACCCTTCGGCCTCGTTAGTCTTTCTCCGCAGCTATACAAACAACACTCCATGCTTAACAACGCGTAAAATGTTTTGACAACAGAAATGGTAACGTTGACTTGTAGCGGCTATTCTTGTTGGCAGTGGTAGCTATATTGCGGCTGGCGGCCAATCGTTGTACAGATTCGATTATTCCTGGTGGGTGGATTGACGATTTGGAAAATGACAAGTGTACAGATGCGTTCATGCCTTGAGTGCGGGCAGACTTTTGCAATAATCAGCAGTCTTAATGAAACATTTCACGGAAGGAATTAGCTGCGACCATTGGCGGCAAACGTTTTTACTGCACGCGTAAACACAGAACGGATGCGAATGGTTGACCTTCAGCTTTGAAGACGTCCTCAGTGCAGCTGCATCAGTGCGGACACAAGGCTCGAGATGAACAAGAAAAACAGCGAAGTCAAAAGGCGGCGTTAATTACATTTTTCAGAGCGACTGCATGATTGCAAATGTGAACGCGAATGACTGCATCACAATTGCTCTCTCACAATATGCCTACCGTATGCGTGTACTGACGCACGCGGGCACTCAAGCTCTAAGCACATTGTTTCGCATCGGGCGTAAAAGTACAGCATGATCCACTTTTCATTTTTTCAAAGGTGATCTGAACTCTGAAGAGAGGTGAAGTCGTGGACGTTTTTGTTCTGTCGCCCCTACAGCATCTTAAGGTGCTTTCACGAAGTACCATTGGTTCACGGACCAGACGTCACATGACGTCCTACTCCTAGTTCGTCAGATTCACGCCATGTGACTCCACATATAGCATTACCTGGATGGGCTGGATGGGATGTAGGTAGAAAACATAAGCGTGACAGTTTCGCTGTACGTAGGGATTGCTATGCGGACCAATAAAAATATACAGATACGTTGCATCGACGAATTATTGATTGGAAATCAGCTGCCAACTAACCTGACAAAATTATCTTCTGAAATAATGATCTCGACACTTTACAGTCGACGTGAGTTAGAGGCATGCAGACAGTAACGAGTTTTAAAGTAGGGTGGCCCTGTCAGTGAGGCGGATATGAGAACAGCGTGGCTCCAGTGCGCGTGCACATAAAGTTGGCACCGAAAGAGCGAAGGGTGTAGTCAGGTGTGGCTAGCGTCCCCTATACGTGTCGACCCAATTCTAAAGCTGCCTACTGCCAAAAAGTCGAAAAAGTTGCCAAAGAGGCCTTGTTGTCTTCTCCAATGACATTTGTAGCCGGCGATAGGTTGAGCGGTTGATTAAAAACGTAATGTATGAAAAGAAAGCAGAGTTAGATTCAACCAGAAGGATGTCCGTGGAAATGAGAAAATCTAGCATGCGCTCCCCCCCCCCCCCCCCCCTTTTTTTTTTCTTTTGCGACAGCTGTAATTTGTATAAAAACGACTTGATATATAGTTGCTTCCAAATGAAGTGTCCCGTTGTTCATCTGTAAACAAGATCCATTCTTTAATGCCGAAGACAGTGTAATTTCGACTTCCGAAAGAAAGTGCTGTGTCAGGTGTAAGGATCCCTGTGATATGTTATAGCGGACTAAACCTTATTGTTTCAGCGTAGTGAGGTTTTTAATTGTTGCTCTGACGGGATGTAACCAGAAACCCCAGAAAGTGCGCCACTAGTCAATATTGGTCTCTATATGGTCGTTTTGTTTGATTTGGCTATAAATATTAGCATTTTCATTAACGTACACATCATCTTTTTCTGATTCCAGAACCTCAAGAACCAAATAATGACAACAAATGTATGGGTAGAACAGGTGAGAAAAGTGTCTATCAATAATTTTTTATTCTTGTTTGGAACATAAATAACGCAGTAGAAAGTAATAAAATGCATTCACATTAGAAGAATAATCCACTAATTTATTTAAGCAAGTGTGAAACAAAGAAGCCAAACCACTGCGTTGGGTTCTTCTCTGCAGGAGTGGAATGACTACAAGCTCCGCTGGGACCCTGAGGAATACGGCGGAGTGACCAAAGTCCACGTACCAGCTGAGCAGATATGGTTGCCGGACATAGTACTTTATAACAAGTGAGCACTATCACTATACTTTCTAAGCAATGTAAACGAATATACTTTGGTCTAGAGCGGACAACGGTAGGGAAGCGAGGGGCTCACTTTGACATAGACGTATATACGCTAAGGTGAGCAATCACTGCAACCGAGCCAAGCGAAGGGAAACGCTATCTTTTATCTTTTTATCTTTTTCTATTGGTCAAGGAGAAATGGTAGTGTAATGGGCTGTGACGTAAAAATTAATACATTAAAAATTAGAAGTAGCCATCCATGCTATGGGATCCAAACCCACGAGCTCGATAGTTATTTTGTTCGTATCCTGAGTAATAAGCTTTCAAGCCCGCTCTTTATAAGGTTTCATGGCTTTTCCTTGACATTGACATCGATGATACTAAATTCATAGTAACGCTTTAAAATCGGGCCTCATTTTTTAATTAAACGCGGATTTTAGATTTATGTCCTGGCAGTTTTTTCATCGAGTAATAAAGTTGGCACCTAAGGTTGCATGACACATCATCTACAACTCGCAACGACCTGGTGCACAGCTTCCCTTATACTGAGAAATTAGGCCAGCCGTACTAAGCCGTACCGAACGTAAAAAACATAGGAAGCATAAAATATATTTCTGTATTTTGCCTTTGTTTTGGTGAAGGGCTTGTTTCTCAGAGCGCATCATTTGTAAACACTCTAGGGGTCCCGATAGTTCACATATACACTTGATATGCAAATGAAAAGAACTTAATTTTAAAACAAAACGATGCTAATGTAAATAATTAACTGAAGTAGTAATTCACAAGTTTTACCGGTTTAAGTGCCAGCAATTTCAGAATAAAAAGATAACATCATGGTATATGACAGACAAGGAGCCAAAGTAAAACAGAAATTACAGCATTGCACTTACAGCTTCGCTTAAGAGTTTAATGTCTAAAGCCTTTCTTCCTGCTTCTCTTCCTTTTCTGTCTACCTCTTTTTTTCTTCCACTATCTTGCATATTTGCGTACTGGTTATCATTTCATTACTTTCTTTTCTTTGGCTTCATCGTCAGAACATATTGCGACGTCCTTACCGGAGAAATTATGTTGGCGTCAGAACCTATTGCGACTTTTCGCTGACACATCCTACGGAATCTCGCAGAATCTCATTGACGCATCTCGCGAAATCTCGCGGACACATCTCGCAGACTCGAGATATTCACCATGAGCCTAGAAAGGCACTCGCCTTACATATATTGCTGCGTCAGCACGCGTGTTCTAGCTGCTTGTCCGAGACAATTTTATGCATAATTCTGGCAAACTGGGCTGATAAAGGAAGCACCTGCAGAATACCTAACAAGTGTTTCTCATTTTTTTCCCTATGCCAACACGCTACGCGCCCAGTGCTGATGGAAATTACGAGGTGACCATCATGACCAAAGCCATTCTCCATTCAGACGGCCTCGTCATCTGGAAACCACCAGCCATCTACAAGAGTTCCTGCGAAATAGACGTACAGTATTTTCCATTTGACCAGCAAACCTGTTTTATGAAGTTTGGATCCTGGACCTACGACGGATACACGGTTAGTCACTGTCGGAGCCTTATTTGTCACAAAAGCGTTTCCAAGAGAGTGCAGATTTATACCTACCTCTTTACAGAGGAGCAGGATTCAAAATCAATTCGGGGGATACTTAATCTCCGCCTTTATGGGTATGGCCCGACCATTTTATTGGCTCCCGTCGCGTTAACTCTTTCCCTCCGCACGGATGCTCGTTCGTGTGCGTGTAATGTAATTTACTACTCGCTTAACCACTAAAGAGTTGTGAAAGTTGGCAGCTCCTGACAACTGCGCTATGCCATATCTGGTTTCGTGACGTCATAATTCGTCGACTTATCAGTGCCCGGTCATGTCAACTACTGACTACCACCATCTAGAGGCATGCTGGGATTTTGGCTCACAAAATTGAAGCTGGTTATTTTGGAGAACAGTACACTACCGCTTTAAAAGTGAGTGTGCATCACTTGTATAACAGAGATCCATTAGTTATAAGCAGAAGGCCTCTATACAAACGGAGCCTTGTCTCTAGTAAATACGAATCGGGTGCAGTGAGTTAGTCTTACGTGAGCATAATACAGAGCGGCTCGTGGCTTATTCATCAGTAAACGAGAAAGGGCCTCGCAGGTCGACCTGAAGCACAAGCACCAGCGCGACGACTCCAACGACATCGCGGTGGGCATCGACCTGTCCGAGTTCTACCTGAGCGTCGAGTGGGACATCATGGCGGTGCCCGCGCGGCGCAAGGAGAAATTCTACTCTTGCTGCGAGGAGCCCTTTCCGGACATCACCTTCAACATCACGCTGCGGCGCAAAACCCTGTTCTACACCGTCAACCTGATCATCCCCTGCGTGGCCATCTCTTTCCTCTCCGTGCTGGTCTTCTACCTGCCCTCGGACTCCGGCGAGAAGGTCTCGCTTTCCATCTCCATCATGCTCTCGCTGGGCGTCTTCTTCCTGCTCCTCTCCGAGATCATCCCGCCCACCTCGCTGGCCGTGCCCCTGCTGGGCAAGTACCTGCTCTTCACCATGGTGCTCGTCTCACTTTCCGTCTTCGTAACCATCGCCGTGCTCAACGTCAACTTTCGCTCGCCGGCGACGCACAAGATGGCGCCCTGGGTCAAGCACGTCTTCCTCAAGGTCCTGCCCCCAGTTCTCCTCATGAAACGGCCCCAAGACGATGATGACGATGACGATGCCAGTGCCATGGGCTTCGATGCCACGCCGTCCGCCGACAACCGAGCTCCGCCGCCGTCTCCGCCGCCGCCGCCACCGCCACCACCACCGCTACAGGTGCGTAGTACCTTCCACTGCATGACTGACTCTTCGTGCGGCCGAACGCACTGTTCTCGATGAAGCGAGCGCATGAAGCCCGTCATTGAAATCGTTGCCGAAACGTGGTGACTTCCGCAAACTTTTCGACGCCCGACTAGCACTCCTAGTTAAAGGAAATCACGCGCTAACTATTCGCTTTCCGATCCCTGTTATGGCGGCCCTCCACGGTTGGTAGCCATTGCCTGCAATATCAAGGCTGATAGTTAACAAGAAGGATTCGACGGCTCGAGTATCATAGGGGACGCTGACCGATAACGGAAAGGCAAAAAAAAAAAACTGATCGAGAGAATGCTTCCAAAATGCGGCCTGTGTCCATAGTAGGGTTGTCAAAATTTTAACAACCATCACTGACTGACCAGAAATTTAGGTCACGTGATTGAAGTTATTTCGCAGTAGGATAAATTTAAGTACGCAATGTGCAATGGGATAAATACCATACTGATGCAGTTGACGAACGGTTTCTTGTTGTCCGCCGCAGGAACTGACACTGTGCGCCTACCACTCAGCCGAGCCGCCAGAGAGCGGCGGCGATGACGCCTCCCCGCGGGCGCTGCCTTCGCCTCCTGACGGCGGCGCAGACCCGGGACCCCTGCTGGACCAGGACCTGGCCAGGCCCGTCTTCAACGTGCGCTTCATCGCTCAGCACATGGAGAATGCAGACCATTTCGACCAGGTGCGCATTCGGGTACCCTTTTGATGAAATGCCTCCGAAGACTGGGTGTTTCTGTAGTATGGACATCATTTCGCGATGATGAACCTATTCATGCTCATTTAGCTTCCCTTTGCCCCACGTCGAAAATGTCGAAGCTCTCTTAGTATGGCGAGAGGCCTTACTAAGAGATCCTAATGAGAGCTTAAGAGAGAGTTTAATGCTGATCTCTATTGCGACGCAGCATTAAATATCGCTTATAGCTATACTTCAAATACACCAAAGCTAACTGGTATACTGGTCCGAGGCTAGCCACGTGATCGGTGTGAATAATTGTCGGGGGGCAGCGGTTTTTTAATATGAATATGTTCATCGCTATAATGCCTAGAAAAAGATCAAGAAAAACGTTTTCTTGTACCTTCAGAGCTCAAAGTGCCACGACTTTTACTATAGATCAGCTGCATGGGTCTGAAGAAAAAGATGACTTGAATTTGGTACACCTTGGAGTGTCTAGTTGCGTACACACATTTCACAGTCATTTGAATTTCGGCTTAACCGATTTTGTTTGGGCTTAAGTCATGAAAAATTAGCTCTTGCACATATCGTATTGTCACTGCTGCAGTAAAGTAGCAAAACACTTTATTTTAGAGCAGAAATCAACTGCTCAAAATGAGGTTTGCCTGCCACACCAGGCCGAGCTGGTCCTCTTCGCGAGAAGCCAGTCAGATATGCCAGAAGAGGACTGGGGATGAAGGACAGGGGTAGAGAAGCAACTTGAGAGCATACCCAACCTGCACCATATTTTTTTTATGCGGACGACATCCCTCTTTGTTGCACCTTAGGTTCGCCTGGAGAGATAGAGACCACACTTCAGCAAGGTCTCGACATTATTTCTGCCTTTCTTTCCAAGGCCGACCTGAGTCCCGCACCAGAGAAGTCGGAACTCTTCTTCCTCATCCACTCTAAATATCAGCGCACACACAACAGCCTTATCTCTCTCACTTTTAACTCGCAACCCATCCCCGCACTCTCAAGCTGTCGCGTTTTAGGCATGCCACTTCATTCGCACAAAAGCGTGCAGGCTCTCAACCAAGCTCTTTCTACCTGTCACACGGTCACCCATCTTGTCCGCCGCGTAGTCAGACGGCACTGCGGCCTCCATGAAGCTCAGGTCTGTCATCTTGTTCAAGCCCTTGCACTCAATAAAATCCTTTATTTTGTTCCATATCTTCCTCTAACGCAAACGCTCTACACACCTTCTACAAAGCGACTGTTCAACTCCCAATACAAACTTCTACAGAACGTTTCTACGACACTAGCTTATTTCTCCCTATACACCCCCTCCTTAATCTTCACCGTGACCGTCAACTTGCTCGCCCGTCCTCTACACAGCAAGGCAGATGGATCCTTTCCCAGGCTCAAATCAATCAAATACCCATTGTAATTCAGTTTCGTGAGCACCCATACATCTCCAAACTTCGCATAGTGCCAATTTTTCGCAATATGTCCCCAATCCTTCACCCTAAACGCAGGCAAGCCCAGGCTGTCCGACACACACCGCCCCTACACAGTCACACTCTAGCGTACACCGACGCCTCCATACTCGGATCCCTGGGTGCTGTAGCCAAGGTCATACTGACCCTCTCTATTCTACCAGTGGTCCATACCTAGACCCACCAGACAGTACTACCTTGGAGATTCTCTCGATTGTGCATGCTGTCCAGTAATTCACTCATCTTCCCCCGACCCAACAATACGTTGTCTAAACTGATTCCCAGGCCGCCCTCCGTGTCTTTCAAAAGAGAGCCTTACCCTAAAATATACACGCTCACCTAGATATGGCGCTTTTTGATCTGAAACCTCGTATAGTCACAGTAGGGTGGGGTGGATACCTGGGCATTCAGGGATTGCTGGAAATGAGCTGTGTAATCAGCTCGTCCGCGAAACTATTAACCGGGCTCCAGAGATCCTCTGGTCCAGCCCATCGTTGCGTGACGAGGGCCTTCTGATCGGGGTAGGATTGCGATTCCATATCGCAATCCTACCTAGAATTCAGGCAGGAGCTCGCCATTCTCCCTGCCCCACACCCTCGTCTCTTCCCGGGCTCATACCCTTCGCAAAATTCAAACAAACACACTCATTACACCAGCAAGACTGTATAACTATACCGTGTCCGCTCTGATCCGTCGTGCTCAAACTGCCCTGAGCTTTATGCGCATCTTGCACACTATTTTCTACTGCCATCTCTGTTGCATATTTCTGCCCATCAGCAGTAATTGGGAGTGTAGTTCACGTGCCGCGTCGAGAGTTACTCACCATGACGGAATCAGCGGCAGTCGAATAACGACTAAAAGGTAAGCTAGGGCAGCTAGCGCGATTAGAAAAATAAAATAAATAATACCGTTTTCCCGTCGTGGTGTGCTAACTTTCAGGTCAGTACTCACAGCCTCATTGAGCAAAATTATGTCTGACACGCATATCCGAGAGACCAACGCATGCCTTAGCGCCTAGGCATACCTTAGTGAAGAGGCCACGGCAGTGTCTAGTGTTCGCGACTATATGACAGCTATAGGAAGCCTTACGCTTTTTTATGATGCGCATATCATGTTCAGCATCATTCTTTGCAGGCGGCAACCTTGCCGGAGCGTTGCTGTTTGCTGCTTTCCTTAGCAGTAATTGCATCTGTGATTTATCTCGGTGCTTAACGCTTGTTACAGCAAAATCGGGCTCCTGAACCAACCTGCCGTGGCATGTATTTCAGCTGAAACTCAATTGATTCAATATTTCCTATATCATTTCACATTCAGCTTGCTGCATGCGGAACGTTATCAGCTCTAGCTAGCTCATCTTATTTGTTTTTTTTTTGTTTTTGTTAAGTTACCACTTGCAGATCGAATGTGTGGCTTGATTCGCGTGTATTCTGACTTCAGTTTCCTGCTTAAATTTGTATTGCATGCCTTAAGTACGGCAGTGTGCACAAAACTGCGCTCTACCACTGCTTTCTCCATGCTATTAGAGCTCTTCGCGTTTGCAAGCATAACGGTGATGTCAGTGAGCGGTCCATTCTGTGTGACCTGCTGAAAAAAACGGCTTCGCAGCAGACGATAGGAATATGAGCCGTTCTTCAATAATGACTGGTCACGTTGATTAATGTATCTGGCAGCTAGGCTACTCCAGGGGAAATAGAATTGACCGATGCGCACTCAGACACACGGCATTCGGACGCAAACACATGCGCGCCATTAAAGTTGTCTATAGAATGCAGACAAGCCCCGTGTCTTCGGAAAGAACAAGGCAGCGCTACTCCAATGTCCTAGATCGACAACGAGGTTGAAGAGACAATCCTGTTGTCTTAAGGGTTTAGAGAAAGCCTTTTAACGGCCGCAGATACAAATTATATTTTTAAGGGTTTCATGATCAGTATCTGGCAAACACCTCACTAATGGTCATGCTATGCACGTTCGGCTTCGTTCGCAGGTTATAGAAGACTGGCGCTACGTGGCGATGGTCCTGGACCGGCTCTTCCTGCTGCTCTTCACGTTCACATGTGTCGTTGGCTCAGCCTGCATCATCCTCGAGGCGCCTTCGCTGTTCGACGACAAGCTCCCCATCGACATTCTCATGTCCAAGGTGGCCCCGCGACTGCGGCGAATCCACGACTGAGCCTGTCGACATCGGCTAGCCGAGGACGCTCCCATCAATCGTCCTCATTCCCGGCTCACCCGCCATGTCTTCTTGTCCCGACATCGTCGCCTCCTCGCACTTGCGTTGCGAGATGGACACCGCAGCCCAATCCTCAACGTGCTGAATCAAAACACAAGTGTGACAGGAGTGAGAAAGTGTGCGGCTGTGACAGAGAGACTTACTGTTTGTAGTGAGCAATTTCAAAATGAGGGCACAAATATTGTGGCCGAAAGGGAGAGAGAAAAAACGTCGGAGGCGTGGCGCGCCAGGCTAGATATTTTGTACGCTCGCCCGCTTCATAACGCGAGCCCTAGACGAACAAAATGATATTTTGCCGAGGAAGCTTCCCTTGTCTTTCTCAGTGTTTCTTCGGTGTTTATAACAAGCAAGTTTAAAGCTAAATAACGTGAAGGTACACAAAATGGTGACGCGCTCTTCGAACAGCACCAGTGTCCGCCTCGCGTCGTCTCGGTTTTCGTTCACAGCCTTCTTACCTCCAACATGGAGCCACGACAGTTGCTTCCTTCAATCCTACTTTGCTCGTGGATCTGCATCATACTTCTTTAGTTTGAGTGCGCGAGTTGGCGGTTTGACATCGACATTCCGTTACTTTTTGTTTTGTTGCGTCGGCCTGTCGTCCTGTAGGTGCGAGTCTAGGGTGCGACACCACTGTGTACTGTTGCCCAATGGGCGCTCCGTTCGCAATGCGCTCAAGACAAGCACGATGCATTTCCGTGTCATCAGCCTGTGAGACCTTCGTTGTTCGGGTGCAAGTTGTAAGTGCTCGTAGAAAGCTTGGTGTGTACTTGTTGGCCGCCCCCACGGTTAAATCCGGTTTCGTTCCTCTTCGTTGCTGTTCTTGTCGATGGAGTCGCGTCATTGTCTCACGTAGGGACGTCGCCTGCGGGAGCCGAGGTACGCTGGACTCGCGCGGAACACCGACGAGCAGTTTTTGAGACAACTCCAGTTTGTAGGCTGGAAAAAACAGGAGGCCGCCGCGTGCATGACTACTCTCTTCCCTTTACACGTTTTTGAGAGAAGACACGCGCGACGGCCTTCAGCATCGGCATCATTGAGCACACGCACTGCATGTCGGTATAATTGTATCTTGGCCAGCTCCTGCTAGAGCATGCATCGCGGAGATGTATTTATACTAATTAGGGACATTGTAGGATAAAAGTTTTAATAAATACCTTCTCAGCCTCCGTAGAAACAGCTTTGGAGCACAGCGGACAAGACAAACAACGGGTACGTGATTCTTGTGGTTGGCGAAACTTACCGGTGACGAGTGCTCTACTGCAAGGCTTCTCAACAATTCAGCCGCTTGTGACGCGCGACTTCGGCGGGCTGGCATATTCCGCAGGCGTAGCCCCAGTGCGAAACGTTCAGCCTGTGCTTAGCCCGAGTGGACTGTTATATAGAAGTGCGTCGGAGGGAGTTTTTAACTCCGGCGTAATATGTGTCGGCGATTGCGGGCTTGTGGCAAGAACGCAAGCCAGAAATAGTTGTCTCCGGGGCCTATTTCTGTAGCGTTGTTTCCAAATAAAATGCGTTGCCGTGCTACCGGCGTTTCTGTAATTGCGAGCAAGTGACGCAACCGCTTTGTGTGCGTTGTTCGACACCACTAAAACAAAATGATATCGGCCATGGATAGAAGCAGGATGCAAGTAATTTCATGCCAGCTTTAAGCAGGAAATCGACTATTTGAATGCTGCTGGTCTGCTAGCATATAGTCATAAGGTTCGTTTACAAAGAAAGAAAACACGACAAATATATTTGCTCAAAACAGAGAGTACAACCCGTAAATGGACAAATGACCTAAAATACTAGACAGAAACAATATGCAACAATTGTAATAACAGTTAGAGCAAAGCTATCACTGTCAAAGTAAAATCCACCGTTGCGACGTGTAAAGCTGCCGAGTGCTTCCTATACCTTCCAAACAGCACTTGGTCCTCTTAGCACACAGTTACCTAACGCCATAGCAATAACAACACTTCAGTCGGCTGTAGGAGATTTCCGGTAAAGTGCACTACGCACGCGCTGAATAGACCTGTGACAACGAAGGGCAACGGCAGCCATATTCCACTAGCGGCCAATCATTAGAATCGCCGAGCTGACCTCTAAAATCGCCTCGCAAAAATGTTTGCGCTAAGTCAAGGCTTGAGTGAGACCAACACAATAACTTCATGAGGCAAGCACTCTTAAATTTGTATCTTGAAGCAAACAAAAAAATCTAGCTAGATTCTTGAGTGTACATCGCAATATCGTTTAGAACGCAGTACGTAGTCATCAAGCACCGAAGGTCACACCTGTGGCTCCCATGATCAAAGGCCAAACCTCACAATAAAGTACAATAAAGTTATAATAAAGTCTCTACTGATGAACGAGCTCGAGTTGCAGCTCGCTGTCATGCACTGTGGAGCAGAATCATAAGCGCTTCTGGTCTAGCCGCGGCGGAAGGAGTTGGGCAGTGGACGTTCAGAGGAGCCGAAGAACCGCGGCGCAGCCGTCACCGAGGAAGCGTTGGGCGCCGACGAGAGCTGCTGCGCCCAATTGGGCAGCTCGCTCCACGAGAACAGCGAATCGCCCAGCGTGTTCATGGAGAAGATAAGCGACGTTAGCGTCACCACCTTCACCACTGCGCCGTGGATGAGCTACGCCGAGGAAAGATAACAGGCGTCAGTGAAGTGACTGAACTGATAAGTTTCACAAGAACAGCGCGAAAAGAAAGCAACAAAGATGCTACCATCATCATTATATACCACCAGCGTAATTTTCATGAGCCAGATGACAGCACTCCTCCCCTGCGCCAGCCGCGACCACTCTGTACAAGCAAGTAATCTAACATCCTAACTCCTCGACTTGCGGTCATCCCGGGTTATGTACCCGTTCGCTTGGTATTGGATATTTTGCCTGGAAAGATCACGGGCTTTTTGCTCGACACACTACATTTACAGCGAAGCTGCCAGGGGATCAGTTGTGGCATGAGCCGCGTCGCAAAGCAAATGCACAAGCCGCAAAAGCACTAACAGTTGCGCATACCAAATGCATTTCAGAAAAAGCATTATTGTGCACACATTTTCCATCTCCATAGCAAATTGACGTTGAGTTGCATTTAGTTTCCTTTAACATGAAAAGTACAAAAAGAAGTTGCGGGAGTTGAAGCATGGCTTGAACCTAGTGATGCGAGCGAAAGCTGTGTTAAATTGGTTGTGCATGGTTTAGCGAGGTTTTACATGGTTCGACTGTTAAGGGGATGCTCAGCTTTGCCTTGAGAGTAGACATGATAGCCCGTGTAACACCGGCTTTTAATTCTGCAATTTTTCACATTTTTTTCTTTAATCATAAAGGAAAGAGCTAAGAATCGGATGATTTCTGCATCCGCAAGCCGCAGCAATGCAAATACGTTTTTTCTCGCTATACTTGTTAGACGTGCGCTCACGCTCTTATTACGCAGGGCGCGGCACGCAGCGAATACACGTGGGCTGCACTTACCATTTTGCGACGGCTCAGGGTGAAAACGTCGTCGAGGATGGCGATTGGCATGGACGCCGTGGGCAAGATAAGCGTCGTCGACGACGCCACTGTTACGGGAATGGCGAAGTACAGCGGGTTGCATTGTATCTTGAGGGCCTGCACACGGGCAAGAAGTACCAGGGGCGCTTCTTGTGACTATTTAAATAAGCCTCATCTATCTCCCCTATTCATGCTGACAATGTGCCGATTATCTGTTCACCTTTATAATAGGAACAAGATGCGTTACGAGCCCCCTTCGAGTTAAACAGCGTAAATGTTAACATCTCTAGCTGAGGGAAGCCCCGTACTACGAGTATACGTGCCAGACGTGGTCATATGTTACGTCCGCTTGTTGTGAGGATTAACTGCGCCGTCAAGCCAGCACTAGGAGTTCCGGTCTAAGCTGTGCGCTGAAGAAGCAACAATGGGAGAAACAGAAAGAATGCTTTGTAGAAGCATTAGAGGCGAATTTATGCTCTCGACGTGTACCTACCAGGTCGACGACGATGGGCAGCAGCGTGGTGACGGTGACGTCTATGCTCACGAATTCGGTGAGCACCGAAGAGAGCACGGTGAGGACGATCTGGATCGTGGTCGGCGCGAAAGGCCTGAACTCGTTGAACAGAGACTGGATCCAGAACGTCACGCCGCTCAACTGCGCATCGCGATGACGCAGCTGTACGGAGGCGCTTGTCTAAGACAGCAGTGAGCTTCGCAATCAGGGAACTTCATTAGGGAGCTTCAGCAGAATGTTTATAACCACGGAGGTCTGCCAGACGTCAAATGCGCAAGCATTTATAGGCTAATAGTGCAAAAAAGCTTCCGAAGGGGTGCCCACAGAACACGTTGGCAGAAATGAGAAATTGCGCACAGTAAGTGTGATAACGACGAAATGTTTGTTACTGCACGCGCGCACGCAGAGCGAGCGAGGAAGAGAAAAAAAGATTACAGAACGGCGGTAGAGCAGTCGATTGCTGCGTACTGTCTCCTTAACGATACAATAGAAAATGTTTACCCGCACCCAGAAAATTGGGCCTCTGGACCTCCGAAATTTTATTTGACCAAGCTTGATGCTCAATCTAGTTCGAGTATGGCCAACTAAAATGTGAGCTCTAAATGAGAGTGGACCACCCTCCAAACTTTGGCCTATTGGACCTAAAAACATTTTACCTCGTCCGAATTTAACCAAAATTTACGTCAAAACAAATTCGAGCATGGCCAATTCAGTCTAGACCTCCAAATATGGGTGAGCCATCCCGAAATGTGGGCCCTGGATCTTCAAAATTTGACTTCGTTCCAATTTCACCAAAACTCGTATCCAACCTAATTGTGATACGGCAAACTGACTGATGACTTTAAAATTTATGTGCGGCTACCTTTAAATTTTGTCGCGCTTATGTATCCTTTGCTCGTGGCCGTGAGAGGCTACATAAACCCTTAGAATTCTTCTTTTCGTTACCTCATATGCCGAATAGATGGAAACGTTACATGCAGCGGTACGGTATGATGCGATGTCGGTATGTTGGCACTGCGGCTATCTGCAGCAGTATCCTAGCTAGGCGCAGAAGCAGCGCATCATGAGTATGTAAAGTTACATAAATGTTTCTTGTATTCTATACACAGGAATTTATGTGTGCAACAACGGGTGCCTAGCTTTCCTACCATTATCTGCTCAACAGAATGGAAAATACATTGAAAGTTCGCCGCACAACTCTGTCCTCGGCAGTTCGTTGAATATGACTGTTCCATCTCTGCGCTTATGACATAGGGCCAGTTATGTTAGGAGGTGTTCACGAGCTGGCTCGCACATGTCACTCACTCACTCACTCACTCACTCACTCACTCACTCACTCACTCACTCACTCACTCACTCACTCACTCACTCACTCACTCACTCACTCACTCACTCACTCACTCACTCACTCACTCACTCACTCACTCACTCACTCACTCACTCACTCACTCACTCACTCACTCACTCACTCACTCACTCACTCACTCACTCACTCACTCTCTCTCTCTATCTTATACGCCACTATACTCCATTCTACACTACTCTCTTCCACTCCACTTTACTCTACTCTATTCTACTTCACTCGAAACTGCAGTCCATTCTACTTTACTCAACTACATTTCTCTCACTCACTCGAACGCATGCACGCTCGCTCGCTCGCGCTCTAGCTCACCTGCACTGCTCGTGAGAGGCAAGACAGAGAGCCTTGGATCACGAGTGGTCCCCACTGCATATAGGAGGCCAGAGAGCGCCAGTCGACGGATGACGCAGCAGACGATGGCGCCGCTCGGCCAACACTGCCTCCGCTCCAACCGGCAGCAGTCGACGAGAGAAAAGCGACCAGCATGTAGTCCAGCATCACAAGCTGCTGCTCACTGGGGGTAAGATGTATAAAACTAAACGACGGACGGACGCAAAGATTCACGCTTAATAAGGCGCCAAAGGTCTGCGCGCATGGCGTACGGTAAATATAGGCTCTTACATATATGACTATGTAATTCAATGGGCCTGCATTTCTCTTTTGCTACGACTTTCATGAGACCCAAGTTGGCTACCGTCATAGACAATGAACGGTTATACAAAACAAAGATGCAGCGAAACAGCCGTTCTGAGCGATAGACGCGGTTGAGGATGCATAATAAGGACGCTGCATTAACCTGCTCATGGGTCTCTGACGACACATGGGAGTAACATAGCACTGACAAGCGATGAAAGCAAGAATTGGAAGGGGCAGTGAGGGTGAAGGAGAGATGCGTGCGAACGAACCTCAGTCCAACGAAGCGGCCGCCGCCGGCGAACGATAGCGCCCCGTTGATGAGGACCCAAAGACCGGCCACCACGACGGACAGGGCAAGTACGAAGCGTTCCGTAGATCTGCGAAGTGCGAAATGTGGCGAGAAGACAGTGCTTTAGAACGAAGAGCTGACATATCTTATGCTATGCAAGGTAAGTACAGACTGTCTGGTGAGAACATCAACAGTTTGATTACAAAACAACTGTTTGCAGGAAACGAAAAACGTAGCAACTTCTCCTCAATCGACAGACACCTCAATGATGCCGCAAGGCAATGTGAGGAAAGAGGAATAAATAGTTACCACCGGAGGGTAAAGCTCGCGGATAATTTCGATCACATGCGAATCTCTAACGCAAACGGGCATTACACATCACGTGCGTGTGTATTACATTTTTCGTCCATATTGAAACGCTACCACCGCAAAATGACGTGGCCTATGAGCTCAGTCAAAAGTTCGAATGAGGGTCCTATATATATAGTGAGAAGCTGAGGGAGCCGCCGCATAGCATTAGACCACACGTTCGCTGTTGTGACAACTAAACTCCCGGATTGGCCAACACAGTCACCGCTCGCGACGCCATTCACACATAATTCAACCATCATTGCGACATGCCTTATAAGAAAAAGAAACACTCTTGCGTAAACGAAAACATAAGGGGACGCTCTAACTCTGCATTAAGTTCTGACTCGACAGTACCTTTGACATCATTTTTCCATTCCGCTGTTTTGAAATATATTGCTTGTTCATAATGGGTTTTGGGGAAAGGAAGGCAAAATACCTGCTTCATTTCTCGGTTGGCGCCTACACTTACAATGAGCAGCATAGAATTAGAGATGTATTACGTCGTTTCGAATCACAAGCTAGCCTCCAACTTGACTAGCTGCTGGGTGCTAAATGGTTCCCGTTATGATAACGAACTGAGCACTGCCCATGAATGATTGAGTCTCAGTTTTGATGCGACCGGTTTGTGTTGTCGCCTCCCTCGTTCCTGTGTTTGCTGTGGTCTTTAATTTTCCAATGTCTCACCAACCGGACTGCCTCCTACCCTCCTAAGCTTGATACAAATTCACGTGCGTATGTTTTACATGTTTTTACGCGAGGTGTCAATATTGGGTACGATGACGGCTTTCGGCCGGACAGAGCCAAAAGCGGTATCGCGTAAAAGTGGTTAAAGTTCAGAGGCCATATGCCGCCGCTCATACCGCAGAGTGGACATTACCTAGATCATATTAAAGCAACACTTAGTTAAAATTAAGACCACTAATTCGTACAACTAAGTAGAATTACGTAAAACCTAGCTATACTCCTTCGTACTACTAACAGCTCTGCTAATTATCGCGACTATTTAAAGGTGCAGTAAAGAGCGTTCTGCGAAATTTTGTTTTCGCTTTTATATTGTTTTCTGAGTCTTCGCGAACACAGAGTTTTCAGTCAAAGATAATGGTTCCACACTTAGCCCATGTAATAAAATACGCCCTACTCTTTGCCTTCTCGAGACTCAACCTCGTCAGTATGCGGTTGCCAATGAACATTCTCTATCTGTGAAGATTCTCAAAGTTATCTTTATTGCTGTTTTTGGACACGATGTAAATAATAATTTTAGGGTCGCCACATATATTTGGTCTTCAGAGAGTATGAACCGAAAGAGCAAGCGCGAAGAAAGCTCACTATGTTCACAAGATCACTCCGCGTATATTACTGCGCCGGCGACCGAGCGTTAAACCGCCACATGATTGGCAGAAAAGAACTCTGCGCGTTGGGTGACCCCTCCTACTCTCTGCGGAGAGTTAAAAAAGAAAGCCAGGGGCCGGGACGATTTGTCTGACTTTAACACTTAAATTGGAAACATGCAGGACAATAATTCGAAGTTCACAAAAAACCTCAAATTGTGCAGATCCCGTTCTCGCAGTTAACAGACGCCTGCGAACTTTTTAGCACCTGTAAGGTCATTGCTTTAATAAACGCATAATATTCTCAAGGTGATGCTATTGCATGAAATCTGAACTTTGCTCAAGTGTGCAAAAACTCTGAATGGTGTGCTTTGAAATTAAAATTTGGCATGGTATGTTATATGGGGTTTACGCCTCAACATAGGGACGCCTTAGTGGAAGGGCTTTACCTGAGAGTATGTCCACTGATGTTGCACCGCATATGGATGCACGCATCTTGCAAGTTACTTATATCAAAACGCCACTGCAATCTGCATTCGATCCCGCAACCTTGGAATCAGCGACCTAGCGTCCTAACTGCTTTGCACACCCCGGAGGAAAATATATATATATATATAAAAAACAACAAAGAACAGCTGTTGGAGGAAGGCGCATAGTGTTTAAACACATGAGTTGTCCTTAACGAAGCGTATATACTGCGCGGACTACTGCTTCCGTGTAATATCGTGATTAAGCTGATTTTAAATACGCGGTGTACGTTAATGCGTGCAATGCAGTAAGTTCTGCTCATAAAGGTAATGTACGTTATGTGTTATTATAGTTAGCTGAAGTAAGTGCTTAGCTGCAATCGTCACCAGAGCCTTCGTCTATTCCGGTTAACTTTGCATCTAACGTGCGTGAATGTAATCCAAGAGTCCGACCTCAGCGGTGAGTTTGTCATTACCCGTATGCCTGCCGGGGAGTAGTGGTTATCTGTTCTGTGTATGTTCATACCTTAAATGCTGCACGGAATTTCTTCAGAGGATAGGACAAAGTACTCCAAGCTTAACATTCGGATAATATCGCGCGAACTCACGTAAGCGCTCCTAGGCCTTCGGACTGCTTCTCTATGACCTTGAGGATCTCCAGGCGCGTGTTCTCGTCTTCCTCAGCGTCGCTGGAAGCGCGCACAAGGGAACAATGGGGAAATCCAGCGAGCACGTATAAGCCTCTTCCCGCGACGTATTAAAATGTACATTTTGGCTTAGCTGCATATTTAACATCAAAGCCTTGAGAGACACGAAAAACTTTTGTAGACCGCGGCCTGCCAAACACACCGGCTGCGAAAATGAAAAGGAACGGAACCGCTAAACGCCAATGCTGAAGTGCATAAGGAAATGAAGGAAAACTGGAGCTTCGATATCGTACATGAAACATGAACAGAGGCTCTATATTTATTTAGACAGCCTTTCTTGCAAGCTCAGGCTGAAACTGTTGCGACGTGTTCGAAGCCTCTGATGCGTTAAGCTCTAAGTCTCCATGAAGGAGGCGAGCATGCTACATCTCAAGGTATACGCTGCACTCGTCAACATTTGCTGCAAAGCTAAATGCCAGCAGTGGACATAAGCCCTTTTTTTTTAGATTCGTGCTAGAGCTACGTCCACCAACACGATAACCGTGAATGCAGCACAAGGCAAGGCAATATTACGACTGCTGCCCTTCGCCGTCCTCCCTACGCCTGGAGTTGCATAACGAAAGCTCAAGGAATACATGTTGTCTATTCTTTTTGTGCTTAATAATCTTTACGGCTGTTACGACTAATCATTTTTGCTACTGCATCTCTTCAACTGATTTTTTTTGCGAGGCAGTTGTGCATTTATCAATACTCTGACAGTTTTCAACTTAGACACAGTTTACCAGTTTACTTTAATTACAGCGGGCACCAACACTGTCCGTAAAAATCTGAATTTCGAACAATCAGAACCGCAGCTTTTTTTTTTTTTTCATATAACGGCCCTATGGAAAGTTTCGCAACTGTTAAAATTAAAGAATTCTGGTCCCAGGGACGGCTCTCGGCGTAAAATCCTCGGTGTAGATTGTGACTTACTAATGTCGCACCAGGTCGAAATACATGATGGAAAAGCAGGCCAACAGCCCGCATCCAACCACGGGAAAGACGATCGCCACCCAGCTGGTGACGTGTAACGCGGCGACGCGGGCGAACCTCCTGTAAACGGGGCGAAAGACGGGTCTCTGGAGGCCGAATAGCACGAAGGCCACATCACCAAAACTTGCACAAACCTACCGGATATAGCCTGGCCCTTATTAGGCGACCCTAACTGGCGAATATGTCCCTAATAGTAGCGTACGTGGCTATAGATGACAGGTTTGTGAAAATTCTAGCGAGGTGATCGTTGCTTTATTCGGCCCGAGGGTTGCCTTCTGTTTCTAAGGGGACGTCGAGCACAGATGGAGTGGAAGAAATGGTTCTCCGATAGGTCCGATATAAATCCCATAGCATGTTATTTTCTTGGCTAGTGACACCAGCGCTCAGCAACACTTACAAGAGTCTATTCGCTAGCTGGACGAGCTCACAGGGGCAGCGGGAGCACCGACGATGACAACGCACCAAAACATGCACATGTATGAAATATAGGAAGTAGATGAGTACGTTGATTAGGACGGCGAGATGCCATGGCCCGCATAACACCTAGCAGGTTACCTTTCTGAGAGCGTGGGAGTCGCTTCGTGAATTGATGCTTGGTCTAAGTGGGCTTCCGTCATCGCCGTGCTGACAGAGCGGCCTACAGGTGGAGAGCATGCCTGGTTCCACATTGCTGCGTTGAACCTTTCCGAGTATAGATGCTGTCTACTACGTCAGTTGGTGTTATCATAAAACCCCAGAACTGACCAAATTATGATAGGCAACCATTTTTTTATGTTATAGCCTAACTACAGAAATCCAGGATGTAGCTGATTCTACCGAACACGTCTGTCATGGTGGGCTAGCGGCTGTAGCGATGTGATGTTCTGGAAGAGGTTGCACATCCACACACCTTTCTATAGTGTACACGAGCTTCGTGTTCTGTTTTGTTTATGGCGAGCTCCGCAATATTGCGGGCTCAATATAGCTTAAAAACTCTTCAGGAGCTCGAACGTGTGCCGTCCAAGGGGGTAAGTAGCGCAAATGGGGCCAGTGTTCTCCACGATGCGCCGTGTGAGCGTTCTAGACAGGTGGTGAATGGCCATATCAGTCCAGCATCTGGCCACTCACTGTGCATTTAAATAAAAAAAAATATACGAGAAAGCCTCTGTCCCAAGGTTTTAGTTATTACTAATGGCCCCTGTCTGCCAGAAATAAATATCAAAATCAGGCCTTATGGCGCTCCTTATTGCTCAGACGAGGCCTGGATTGATTTTCGTTTCTGGCTTGCCCCATGCATACATCCGTGGGCCATACGTGATGTGACGTGGTGTACGGACAAGTGTAAAATGTGATTAGTTCGTTTGTGTTACGTCATCTGGCAAGCTGGCCGTATATAGTTCTGTGTCTGCGAAAATAAAGTAGTCCTGCGTTCGCCACCGAACCGGCTCTGTCACTCTGTCCACCGCTACAAATATAAGCACAGTGGCAACGACAGATTGCTCACATCCGCAGGTAGCTGAAGAGGAAGACATTGGCCATGTTCCCGCGCGTGCTGACTATTGAGCCAATGACTGCCACCATGACCGCTCCCTGGAGGAGGTCCCGCTGTATAGCCGAGCAACGCCTGCGTGGTGTGTGCAGAAATGAACGCTTTCAGCATGCTTTGCTGTTCGAACAATTTAGGGGACACGATCATGTTTACACGGATCGAAAAGCCTATAGATACTTCGCTTCCATGGGCCCATGGGCATTCGGGCATTCTCGGCACCTGTGACAGACATCACACATGGAACACGACTGTGTGCACAACACCCCTGCTCTGCTTTCAGTGGTGACACTCCTAAAGAAACAATTGGGACAAAATGATGCTTGCCTGTATCAACAGATCATCGCATATCTAACGAGAAAAACGCTATTTAAACTGAAAATGGATCTTTCATAATCTACAAAAAAACTTCAAATGAGATTTAAGTGTCAGCATTACTCCTCAAGTAGACTGCGGCGCACCGTCATTTTTTCCCCGCGCATTCCAAAGGCAAACTTGCACCGACATTCATAGAGTGCTTGTTGATGCAGCCATTTCAGATTTTGAATTTAAGTGGGGAAAATTCTTGAAAGCAGTATTCTGCGTTTTTGGTACCGGGGAAACATCAGTAGCCATATACTCAATTTTTACTCGGCGCGAAAATTGGATGCAGTTGTCGTAAGTGCCCCTTTGACTACACTTTTCTGCAATCAGTGCTTTTCCTTGAGATTGTTAGAGCCGCTATCAGCCAACGAATGCAGGTTGGTTAGGGCGGCTTTTTGGCACGCAATAACATTGGGTTACTGCGTTGAGCAGGCCGCCAGAAATGACCCGTCTTTTTCTATGGCACCATCCCAATAGGCATTGAATGGGTACCCATACCAATAGATATTTAACGTGCCCATCATCTGGGCACTTTTTCGCCGTCGAAGTGTCGCCTTATTCTTGTCAAATTTTCTTACTTCAAGGATAAGATGAAGCTTTGTACCTTCATTGAAGGCTAACCAAAATGAACCTTTCGATGTCAGAGGATTATTCCCAGCCACCCGTTTAGTTCGCAAGAATTCGCAACAGATTTCGGGAAGAGCTTGGCGCAGTCACCAAAGTACCTCCTGCGACATAACATGTTAGCCGTTAAATACAGATCCTACGTCTTTCATCTAGAATTTGATAGCAATGACGAACTGCAAGCCCAATCTTTTGTCGAAAGCGCACGAGATCGCCCTCTCCTCCAGGATGAAAACATTTCAGTGAGCGAAGGGGCCTATAGTATGACACGAGGGGAAGTGGGCCACCTTTATCCCCTTCACACATATCCGTTCTGTTGGCAAATGCTAGAAGCATTCTTAAACGAGAATCATTTGCTTCTGCTGTCGACACGTGAGAGGCTGATATTATCGCAGTAACCGAAACATGGCTTCATCATAACGTTCATGACAATGAGATTTTTGACGATTTATCCTCGTTCTCAGTTTACCGATGCGATCGCACTATGCGACCAGGAGGTGGTGTTATGTAGCTATGTTTGAAGCTATACCGTCCTATCACATTTCAGTGCAAACCAACCTTGAATTCATTTGGGCATGCGTGGAACTGAGCCATAAAAAATACGTGTTTGGTGTGTTATTGACCTTCCAATTACACGTTGACGTTCACACCTGAACTACATGATGCGCTCGGCTTTGTTGTTATGCGACACCCCGCAGCTTCTATATTTTTACTGCGCAATTTCAACTTCCCTGATCTCACATGGTCTTCTGAATTTCCAAAAACATTTCCTTCGTCGAAATAAGTAATGAGTTTTTGGACCTCTGCTCACTTTTTCTCTTTCGCAGTTGGTACCACAAGCAACCTGAATATCTGGTTCTTCTGCTAACATGCCAGATTTAGTATTAACGTCCCATCACAATCTTGTGTCAAGCTTAGTCTGCCTGCCCGGTCTAAGCAACAATTTGCTAGTATCAAAAGACCGCAACAGTCCAACTCTCAATAACGATAAAAAAGTCTAGCGAATCGCGATTATAGTAGAACTGATTTTCAGGCCGTCAACGAACATTCTTATTTTCTCCTTGTATGTATAGCAGAATTTGACCGCCGATGCACGGAAACGAATTGCAACATTTTCATTGATAAAACTAAAGAACCTACTGAAAAATATATCTCTCTACGCACCATTACGACGCATGCGAAAGTATCGTGGTACAATACACACCTAAAAAGGCTTTCTAATAGACAGAAACGTTTTTACCGCACTGCTAAAAAATCCAACTCTGTTTCAAAACGGGATCACTATCATGCAAACAATAACGCGTATGTGTCGGCAATGAAAAATGCCAAGGCTCATTTCCTACATCACACCTTGCCTAACATGCTGACAAATGATCCAAAAAAGTTTGGCGTGTCATTAACCTCAATAGAGATCGTTCAAACTTTTTGAAGTAAACAGTTCTGTTATTGCGGATACTGAGTGCCCTAAAGTACCAAATGAAACATTTTTCAGCAACTTTTTTTTTTTTTCAAGAATCCCGTTGCCCACGGTGGATCACAGCCGTTTCCCAGTGATGGGTGCAGTAATCATCGAGACCGAAGGTATTGAAAAATTATTGGACAATCTTAAATTGTCTTTAAGCCCCGGCCCTGATTTGATTAACGCTAAGTTCCTGAAGAGCACAAAACTTCATTCTTAAGTCATTGTCTCTCAAATATTTCGGCAATCGATCGAGACGTCTGTATTTCTGGCTGCTGTGTGGTCGGGAAGGTGGTTCTACTACACAAGTCAGGTAGTAGAAATTCTCTTCTTGATTACCACCAGATATCGCTAACCAGCATTCCGTGCAAACGTTTAGAGAATGTCTTGTATACTAATGTTGTAAACGTTCTCGAATCTATGTTGCTCTTCACTGACGCCCAACATTGCTTTCGTAAATCATTTTCATGCGAGACAACTCCTTATTTTAACGCAATAACTTCATGCTATTCTTGATCGTTGCTCATGCGCGGATTTCATCTTTCTAGACTTTTCTATGGCTTTCGAGAAAGTTTGTCATAAGCTACTCCTCGTTAAACTCAGCAAGCTTAGTGCTCTCCCTAGTATATCAACATGACTATGTTTCCTTTGCAATCGCACACACTTTGTCGTAGAAAATAACCTTCGCCATTGTCAGTCGTTCAAACTAAGGTTCCTCAGGGGTCCGTCTTAGGCCTTCTTTTGTTCCTTATATGTATAAATGATCTCCCTCTCTGCGTAACTTATAACATTCATTTATATGCAGATGACTGCATAATGTTTTGTGAAATTAACGACCCTAACGACGATCGAATCTTGCAAAACGATACTAATTAATCTTGCGACTTGTGTGCCACATGGTCAATGAAATGAAATGTCAATAAATGTAAAGCATTACGTATTTCGTGCATTTTCACCCATCCCATTTCTTACTACATTGACGACATGTGACTGGAACACTAAGGGATATCATACCGCTATCTAGGGATCCACATAACAAATGACCTAACATGGTCTGTTCTACAATACCAATATGCCAATCGCGCCCTTGGTTACCTTCGTCGTAACTTCCCCGCTTTTGTCTCACTGAGAGTTATCCTTTAAAAATCGTTAGTTCGCAGTAAGAATATACTGCGTCCATTTGGGATCCCAGCAGTGATAACCTCATCACCGCCCTCGAATTAGTTCAAAATAGCTCGTCTCGCTTCATCCTTCAGAACTGTAACCACACTGCTAAAGTAACGTATATGAAATACATATTGCAGTTAACGTCCATTGCTTCCCGTCATAAGTACGCTCGTCTTTGTTTATTTCACAAAATAATGCACCATAACCCTATCCTGCGTATCTGCCTTGTGACCCCTTCACCATATGTCTGATCACGAATTGATCACTCCCATAAGGTCGCTATATTCCTTTCTTTAAAACAAAATGTGCAGCCCTTCCATTCCATGAACAGCAATGGACTGGAAGCACCTTCCCAGGCCTATTGTCTCTATCACCGGTCATGAAATATTTTGTACTGCTTTAGCTAGAATTGTATGAGCAGCAATATAAACAACCTGTAAACAAGCTCCTTGTTTGTATCCACTCCTTTCTTCAATGCCCCCGGCCTGGAGTATAAATAAATAAATAAATAAATAAATAAATAAATAAATAAATAAATAAATAAATAAATAAATAAATAAATAAATAAATAAATAAATAAATAAATAAATAAATAAATAAATAAATAAATAAATAAATAAATAAATAAATAAATAAATAAACGCCCTGTCTTGTATATGCCGGAAAACCATAAAGGAACAGCCTAGAGCAGCCACAAAATCGCATCCGCATTATTTGTGACGGGGATCGGTTCACCAATCAGGTCGCACTACGTTCTCCCAAATTCTCTAAACAAACCGCCGCGCATACAACAAAAGCAGACGTACTCCTTCTCCCAAGATGCGAGCTCCTTGAGGCCGACAGTGTCCAAGGCCGTAGTCATGAGTGTCATGCGTCGAGCTGTCAGCCAGCCAAAAAAAAAAAAAAAAAAAGAAAGCGAAATGAAACCACGATCACCCTTCCTTTAATTATTTATTATTTTCATGAGAGGGCACCCGTAGTCTAAGTTAGGCGTCACGAAGCTCGGGCCGGCGGGTTCCCCGGAAACAAATGAAGAACAATTGGGGCTTTTGAACTGAAATTCTGAAATGCATTAAGCGAAAATTGGAATGCGGATGCTATAGGACGCTTTTTAGTAGTTTTACTTAACAGCACTTGTTGCCCGCAGGACGATTAGAAAGCAAGGAATCCGTATTTTGTTTTGCTTGGCTGTTTTGGTGCCGCTACACTTGAAGGAATATTTCTGCGCATGAAATAAGAGCACATTTCATCATTCAAATACAAAATGCCCCCAAGCAATGCATCAGCGTCGGCGTGTAGCCAGGGGCTTGTGTGCATGCGCAGACGCAGATGCGAGTCCCCATCCAACTGCAGAATATGCGCACAATGGCAACCGGCTGGTCCGGTGCACGACTTCGATCGCTTTCTTTGTTCGAAAAGGCGTGAACCTGTGATAGAGCAGTGGTGCGGGTGTTTGCCTGTGCAAATGATGTTATAACTTGAAACCCGCACCTCCTGTAGCGCCGAAAGAGGCAGTCGTGATGCTCTGTGCTCGGTTCTTTGGTGGTGTGGGAGACGAGATGCCCGGCAGCACAACATGACCGCGGTCGATGATCGATATCCTCCGGGGCTGGGCGTTGTTGCCTTGCTTCCGAGACTGCGAATTGGTGCCAGGTGCGACCTGTGATGACTATCGGTGCTCATACCTTACCAATAAAGACGCGGTTTAAACGCTCGCTCTCCTGGCCAATCGTAATAGTCGCCGATGGTTAGACGACACTTTGGCACGTTGCTGTTGACTGTAAAACTGATGATTGCAAACTGCGTTGCTTGAACCTGAATTTAAGCAACCGTCCATGAAGATATTATGAAAGCATACGGCAACGAAATGTCATATTAAGGTCGTTATTAAGACGGAAGCCTTATATGGCTCACTAGACGCGATGCTTGAAGCCAGTTGTCCACGGAGCCAAACCGCAAAATGTGTCCACAAAACCTGGTCCCAGTCATGCAATGGAAACAGTCGTATGGAGGTATGATGTGGAAAAAGATGGCGTTGATGGGTATATTTTAACTAATAAGTGATGATGTCACGAATTAATGTAACAGTCTCATGACGATGACTTGCGAAATTGTTACGTCACGACATAGTCATATGACAAGGATGAGTTAAAAAATAGTGTAGTAGTATGTACCAACTAGTAAGTGATCACGTCACTAATTCATGACACTCTAAGGAAACGATGACTTGCAAAAATTACGACGTCAGTGTCATGACAAAGTGATGACATATGTGAATTCTGAAAGAAATGGAATAGTGTGTTGTAAATAAATAAAGCGATGACGTCAGCAACACACACGAGTGACAGGACCGAGATGAGTTGCAAAAAGATGACGGCATTATGAAGTCACATGACACTCACATACCAGGATGGCTTGCAAAAGGGTGATGTCGTTAAGTGACATGATCAGGACGACGGATAAAAATTAACATCAAGTCGTTTCAGTCGCATGACCAGAATTATTTGCAATAAGATGATAACGTCATCAAGTAACGCGACATTCTAATTACTAGGACGACTTGCAGAAAGTAATAACGGCATCAATTCACGTGACAATGTCGCATATGACCTGCTTAACTTGCAAAATGATGTCATCAAGTCACGTCACAGTTACATGAACACGATTCCACGCAAAAGAAGAGACGACGCCGCGTCTAGCGTCGCAATAGCTGCAGCAACGCCCAGGCTTTCGCATTCATTCCTCCAGTGCAGGTCTGCATGCTCTCAAAGTTTTTGCGTTGGCATTACGACGACCATGTTGAAAAATGTGTGTCCGTCCGTCCGTCCGTCTGTCCGTCTAACAGGCGGCAAAGTGGAGAAGGGAAAGCCACCCTCTGCTCTATCAGAAAGATGGGGATGGAGAAGGACGTGCGTGAGAGAGAAGGTGAAGAGAGGATGCCAGGTGGCGGGAGATGCATGGCGAAGTGCGGAGGTGTTCGGCGTGCCCAATTGATTGCTTGACTGGATCGAGGAAGTGTCGGGGACGGGCTCCTACCACAAGGCGACTGACATCCTGGATCACGCCACCGGCTCAGACAACGCGAACCCGTCTGCGGTAGTGCCTGTTCCGCCTGAAGGGAACAGTAATGTTAGCGCATACTGTGCCCCATGAATCGCATTGACCGTATTGCTTTATTTCGTCACAGGTCATCAGACAGGTGACCAAGGGTCACTGTTTACCGCTTGTTATGCTGTATAGGCAGAGAACGATGACGATCGTGTATTCTAAGCATGATAGAGAGAGACTATCTGTCGAATCCGCCCTTCAGACAGCGGCAGAAAACGGTCAGCAAGAATACTCACCTTCGACGCGGACTGAAACGATGTCTTCCGCGCTATCCTTGACATTTGAGGTGGCGAAGCATACTGCTTCACGGGCTGCTCACGAATATCCGAGAGGGCTTCGACGTCGTATTCACTGGCGGCTGATGTAGGCGAACCCGGCTGGCGTACGGAAAGCGGCGACGCTGCGCCCAGAGACGAAGGATGGCCGGTTTGCTCCGTGTCTTTGAGCAGCAGATCCTCGAGCGTCTTGCGCCGGTGACGAGAGAACCTTCTCGTAGCCTGGGGTTGCAAAGTGCGGAAGAGCGAATGTCGGAATAAGTATCCCGCATCAATCACGGCGACCGTCAAAAGGGGTTATCCAGCTCTTTAGCGCATCAAGAAAGGTTGTGCAGCTTTGTCAGGAGAAAAAAGGGAGGACGACTAAAGTTTACCACAAGGACACCTTCGATCCTCTGAATTATATTATGAAGGATTACACGAGTGGTATGGCGTCGTCTACCTGAACATCGATTCGTTTTGATGCTATTGACCCGTTGTGGTGGCTCAGTGGCTGTGTTCGGCTACTGAAGAGGAGTACCCTGGTTCGACCCCGACCGCGGCGGCGCCGTTTCGAGGGAGGCGAAGCGCAAAGGCGTCCATATGCTGTGCGATGTCAGTGCATGTCGACTCACGGGCGGTCTAAATTCCAGTGCCCTCCACTAAACCCTCTCTTCCTTTCTCTCTCTTCTTTCAATCCTATTTTCGTCCCTTCCCTTAAAGCGCATTCAGGTCTTCATGGGGATATGTGACAGATGTTGCGCCTTTCCATTCCTATAAGCCAATTTACATTTTTACATTTATTTAATCCCTGTGTGAATGATATGATCTCACAATGATCTGTGGTCCGCTGGGGTGCTTCCGTACTGACTCGAACGAAGACGAGAAGTTTATATTGCTCACGCAACCGCTGAAAAGCCTACGCTGAAGCCTCAAAGAAGCAGCCACCCGAACGCAGGTTCCTCAGACTAATTAAAGCTTTTCCTTTAGCGAAGCCAAATACTTCGTAAAGTTAAACCGTTTGAGATCGTAACGACGTTTAATTCGCATTACATGTCACGGTGTGGCGTCCGTGTGCTGTGCGATGTCAGTGCACGTTAAAGAACCCCAGGTGGTCGAAATTTCCGGAGTCCTCCACTACGGCGTCTCTCATAGCCTCAGTCGCTTTGGGACGTTAAACCCCACAAACCACAAACCAAACCTAATCCCTTTCATTCCACTCGTTACGCCCCGTTTTATGAGACCTGCATGTGTGTTTGAAATTCCAGCGCGAAGTAATGTGCTTGTGACGTCAGGATCCTGCCCAGAATAAAAACAATTGGCTGGGTTTGGTTTGTTTTGTTTGTGATAAATAAATAAATCAGTTTTTTTTACACATCGTGGAAAACTGATTTATTTATAGGAAGGGAAAGGCCTGGTAACTGTCTCACATGTTTTTCTGTGGACACCGCAACCGCGCCGTAAGGGAAAGGATGAAGGTGGGAGTGAAAGTGGAAAGAGAGAAAGGGGAGCCGTAGTGGAGGGCTACGGAGTAATTTCGACCCCCTGGGGATCTTTAACATGCGCTGACATCGCACAGCACACGGACGCCTCTTCGTTTCGCCTCCATCGAAACGCAGCCGCCGAGGTCGGGTTCGAACCCGGGTACTCCGGCACAGTAGTCGGGCGTCTTACCACTGCACCACCCCGGCGGGGCACATCGTGGAAACTGATTAATTTATTTATAGGAAGGGAAAGGCGCGGTAACTGCCTCACTTGTTTTTTTGTGGACACCGTAACCGCACCGTAAGGGAAGGGAGGAAGATGGGAGTGAAAGTGGAAAGAGAGAAAGAGGAGCCGTAGTGGAGGGCTACGGAGTAATTTCGACCACCTGGGGATTTTAACGTGCGCTGACATCGCACAGCACACGACGCCTCTTCGTTTCGCCTCCATCGAAACGCATCCGGTAGTGCTGGCGGGCCGAAAATGTCCTGATTGGTCGCAGTTGGGCAGCCGAATTGAAGAGCAAATTAAGCGGCCCGGAAGGAAAACTCGAGGTGGAGTGATGTGAGAATACAATGCAGGATCAACGTTCACACGGCTTGCTTGCAACGGGGTTTTTGCTTCCGTGATGGAGCATAGTGAGAAACAGGGGAGTAAAAAACGTAATCTCGCATTCATGCACTAAATCACTATAGGTCAGAACAAACAGCTTAAAATAATGATATCATTGGTGGACTGGGTAGGTTCACCTAGCCAACATTCAGAGAAATACTAAATGGCGGGAGATTTGAGCCATCAACCTTTAATTATCGCTGAAATGCTTGCAAGTGCGGCGCGAGTAATGCGTCACACCCTTAAGGGGAGCTACAAGCACTGTAAAGTTAGGGTGCCTCGATGAGGCGAAATGCATCGAGGCACCATATGTGAAGTGGGACGTTTTGACTGGTATGAAGACAAGCCAAGGCAGCATCATGTAGCCAGTCACCGACACACGCGATGAGGACTGCACTCCTTTTGCGCCCAAATAACGTATCGCGATCATCTAAATGTGTGTTTGTGTATACCCCGCATTAAGAAGTATACAAAAAATGCTGTAGTGTCCGCCAGGCAAGGTGCGGTTGGGCCGCGGCGTGTTTTGGAATTGATGGTCAGCTCCATGGAAGGCGGCGTCTCAAGATGCTTGCCTTGTTGAACAGCGCCTTCTTCTGCTGCGTCTGGATGGTATCGTCCTGGAGCGCCCTGGTGGCTCGCTCAATGAGTGCCGCCATTAACATCGTGGTGACGCCGTTGTCCAGGAACAGGGTGACCAAGAGCGATAGCACCGCGAAGCCCACCACGAGAGAGCGCACTCGCGCCCCTTGGCTGCGGATGACCACCATCGCGGCGCGGTCGAACAGGCTCAGGGAGTGGGCCAGCTGGATGATCAACATGACGGCCACCACGTGCAGCACGTACGGCTGACGGAGAGGGGAGAGGCGCTACGGTGTATATAGCGCCAGTCTTTAGCCTATTCACTAGCACTCCGTCAAGCGGTCAGTGAATTTTATGAAAGATGTCGCCGGGCGCAGTCCGTTTTTTTCTCCGCTGACGCTTTTTACGCTTTCGCGTTAAACCTACAGGCGCAAAGAAGATGGAGTGAAGAGACATCCTGTCGTGAGGACTGAAGAGAATAGATAAAGAGGCTATGTTCGAGTGAAAGTTTTGGTACTATGCTAAGCAGATTGCTTAGATAGTTGACTGGGCGCTGTATAAAGGATAAGCGAGTCCTTTCTCTAAAGTGAACAACGAACACGGGAGCCACACAGCCTCACCATTTTTGTCCCCCGCCCCAATGATATTGGGTAGACAGTGTTCAGCTTACCGACGTGTAACCAGCGATGACGTCGTCTTCGCCTATGGTGTCCGATGCGGCCAGCACGATCGGCGGGAATATGCAGGCCACGGGAACCGGTAGCACCTGCATCACAGTCCATACCACCAGCACCACGAGGGAGTAGGCGCAGCGGGCCTCCTGCGTCGATGAGAATTTTTTCTGTGCTCTATATCACGTTCCACGCAAAAACGTTCTGAGCAGTGCCTCAGCTCTTCTTAATACCATAGAGAAGCACAGTGATAAGTTCTAAGAAGGATAGCAGAACGCGACACACCTTTCGAACCTCGTGCGGCGCCTCTATAGCACAGCTTGTTTGTCGAATACGTGTCCTGACGACACAGCTAAAAGGAGAACAGAGTAACTTAAGAGGATGTACAACAAGGCGCAGACTGAAAAGACTGAACCCCCCTCCCCTCTTCGGGGGATAAGCAGCAGAGCGTGCTAGCTCCTGCACCGTAAACGCCGCCAGAGACGTTTTTAATGCTACAAAATGAAATTCCTTTTTGGTTTAGAGAAAAGAATTGTAAGGCGCTGTATATGTCACGCTTCTCGGGGGTGTCGCATTTAGGTGGTGTCGCCTCTACCATGCCGTAACGGAAAAAAGGAAGGTGGGGTGTTAAGTATAAAAGAGATATCGTAAAGGAGGGTGTCCGGAATAATTTCAACCACCTGGGGATCTCTAATGTGCAATGACATCGCACAGGACATGGACGCCTTTAAGTTTCGTCTCTATTGAAGCGCGGCCCCCTCGCTCGGGTTCGAACCCTTGTACAGCGGTGCAATAGTCGAGCGTCAACCACCGAGCCCCCCCTCCGAGTGGTAAGTGCATTTTCGACGTCGCAGGCTTTATGAAAGGCGTTGAAAGATGGCCTTTGATGCATGCTCACCGGATGATGTCTGCTGTAAATGGGCAGAGCGTACAAAGGTGCCAAATAACCGAGAAGCACGATAGCCGCCGAAGCTGCTAGGTTTCGCAGCGTAGGGGCAGACGTCGACTCCATGTGACTCAGCGTCGATGCATCGCTACTCGCCGAAGGCCTGGGAAACGATCGTAAGCATATTCTGAGCTTACTTTGCTCAGAAGCGAAGGGCCGCAAAAGGTTTACCTGCATTCGGACCAGGAGTAAAAAAGGACGCAAGGGAGCGGTCAATGAGCTTACGTGCGGCTGGCACTCTGGTCTCGATTGAATCTGTCTCGCCTTGCAGCTAATTAGGCGAGAACTGCGTGACGAAGAGTTCAGGATGCAGGCTGCGTCGCAAAGACGGGACTAGCGGACAGCCTGACCTAGAATCTGGGCATTCACGGGCGATTAGGCTTGTGTAGATCTCATGAGAATACAATGCGATTTCTTCTTCCCCTTCGCGAGATGACAAAGGCGCGAGGCGTTTTCAGGTGACACACCGACCATTCTCTGCCGTATGAGAGGGAGACAGAGAGGAGGAGAGAGAAAAGATGCACTGAAGAGGCACTTTAGCACCGATGGTATTGAACCGACCAAGGACGTTAACCTCGTTAGAACCAACACATCATGCAGCCAAACATCATCCCCTCTACTATGTCAGGTTCCGATGTGCTTACGCGTGTGGTCCCATGCTGTACAGCGACATCGTCATCTTAATTTTTAGAATCATAGGTGCTGGAGGAGCCGTCAATTGGCTTTCTTACTGTCCTGCTTAGCATGAGTAAGTCGATACACTTGGCTTTAAATGAAGCGATATAATGTTAGGGTTTAGCGCTGCTTGTTGTAGTCACGACATCGTTATCGTCATTGCGCAGGCAAGCATTTTGTAAATAGGCTGCCAGGCACAAGGCATGAAGTCCGGGGTGACCGTGCTGGCATGCGCCACGTGGAGTTTACTGGCGACCGTGATCGGTCTTCCCGGACGCCTGCCCGGAGACTTCCTCGGGCAAACACAATACCAGCGTAATACCTCCCAACGCAGCGCCGCCCAGAAGCCGACGTACACGCTCTCCTACCGCGAACGTGAGCATACCTAGACTACATCTATTATTAATAATAATTGGTTCACAGGAAAGGAGTAATATCTGTCACATTTGTTCTGAGGAAACCTGAACCACTACGTAAAGGAGGGGAGGAAAGAGGAGTGAAAGCAGTAAGAGAGGTAGAGTTGCCGTAGTGGAAGGCTACGATGTAATTTCTACAACCTAGGAATCTGCACAGACATTGCAAACCACACGAATGCTTCTCCGTTTTGCCTCCATCGAATCGTAGCCGCCGGCATTCGGGTTTGAACCCGACTACTCCGGAACAGTGGGGACATTTTAACATTGCACCCCCGCGGCAGGGCAGGCAGTCTAATTTATGGCATTGGCTATCCTAAAAGCAATAAAGGTTTCTTTACATATTGTCAATCTAAGCTTGGTAAACTAAGGAGTGGATCTGCTATTCCACTTCAGGGCATGATGGGAGTGTGTAGTAAGGTAATCGGAAGATGTGCGAGAATTTTGGCCGTTGTAACTGTGTCGCCGTTGCGTCACGAGGTCACGAAACTCCGGCAAATCGGCAACGTCTAACGGACATAGACCCAGAGCAACGGAATAATTACAGTTTGCCTCCATCCGAGCGGAGTCTTGGTGCTACAAAGGACAGCCTGGACTACATATATTATTTTATAGTTCTGCAGGTATGTAATATAGATATCGCAAGACGAATGCAACGCAGCAGATATCAGTGTCTTTTCTCATGTCTTCTAGAGGCTTCCCGTTCATAAGAAAACTGGGACGACCGAGCCAAAATGTAACGGCACATTACAAACACAGCCGAACGTAGAAGGCGGCAGAATGCACGCCAAGAAAATCGTTAGGTGGTTGCCCAGAAGCAGTATTCATAACGTACTAGCTAACTGTTTAATAAAAGTAAAGCTGCAATAAAAATCAAACCTATCTAACTTTATCTTCGTTGGCTGCAGTGCGCAAATGGCATTAGGTAATTTAAACCAATAGAACATAGCATTTTTTTTTTATGGCAATAAATACTGTAGGGAATGTCATCCCATCACGCCTTTGCTGCGAACGTCATCAATGGTACCAAAAGTCTGCGAAAGCATTCATGCAAATGAAAGCGATCAGGCAGAAGGCGCTTATCCCGCCAAGGAGACGCATGTCCGGATAGGCACTGCAGGCAGTGCGCAACTCCAGCTTCTGGTTGAGGTCAAAGTGATTTTGAAATTATCGTCCGTGCCAATCTAACAGCCTAAAATGAGGGTGCAAAGTACCGTAGTTCGTGGCCGAGACGCAAGGCGATTCCTGTCGCAATGCTTCTGCTCTGAGCGCAGTGTACCTGGAAGAAGCGTGCGGTGGCTTGACGTCGTCCAGGGTGCAGCGTACGCACCACCTCAGCCTGCGCGACCAGAAGGCCAGCATGGCTATCTACTCGCACCGCACGGGAGTATTGCCCCGTAGCGTAAGCAAGTGTCGGATCGAGATAAACACCGAGGCGCACGCACGGCTCACCATCTCCTTCACCAAGCTTGACACCATCGAACAGCCCTTCATATGCTACATGTACCTTAAGGTATATCTGCGCGCACTGCAACAACGAGACCAGGGCCCGTATCCCGAGTTTGCGACGTTATCGAGAGTGTCGCTATCTCCCCGACCTCGAGTCATCTGATTGGTGGAAACGCCACCTCTTCCGGTTCCGTGGTGGCAACGGTCGGTTTAGCCGTTTCAACCAATCAGATGAATCGAGGTCACGTGAGATAGCGACACTTCGATAACAACGCAAACTTGGAATAGGAGCCCTTATCTTTTTGGGATACCACCGAGCGACCGGATTTTCGCGTAATGGGTTTGTAGGGTTTGCGCCCCAAAGCGACTCAGGCTATCAGAGACGCTCTAGTGGAGGACTCCGAAAATTTTGACAACCTTGGGTTTTTTAGCTTGCACTGACATCGCACAGCACACGAACGCCACTCTATTTAGCCTCGCTTTCGCATTACTCCAATGCAGATTCTGCAGTGCTCTTTAATTTTTTAATGCGTTTGAACTGTACGGCTATATAGGTGGGTTTCGCATCGGCGTGACATTGTGGGAGCTGTAAAAGAGGAACTAGATGGTATTCGGAAAAAGAATAGTACCATCGATAGAGCGTCAAGAAAAGGTGTGCAAGGGACAAAATGTTGATGTGGGTTGATTCGGTAATTAATTGGAACTAATGAAGTGGGTAATTGGGAGCCAAGATGCCCCCCAGCCAACTTCTGGCTTCGGTTCTCATCTTTCGGCCACGTCTATCAGTGGAACGCCCCTCGCCGTTCCGCTGAACGTATCAAAGTCCACCGGCGTTCTATAATTGGTCTACAGGAAAGGAAAGGCGCAGTAACTGTCACTCGTGGAATGCCACTGACACATCTCGCGAACAACAAAGCATTGATTGATTGCTTAAAACCTTATTTTCCACCGATTTAGGAAGCCCCGTACTCCCCGCTCCTGGCACGCAGGCCTGAGGAACGAGGGATGGAACCTTCGCGACTAAGGACTGGCGAATATACAATGGTTATTCGCGACCTCAGCCGCCAAGCGGACGGCTCTTTGCTGACCAGCGGGGACGTCGCTTCGCAGCAGGGTCTCCCGGACTTCTCTACATTTAATTTCTCTAGCACACTGAGACTTAGGGCACTCTCAAAGTATATAGTCGCGGGTCCCCCTCGTTTCGCAGGCTTTACATTTATCATTTTTTCCCTCATCTATCTGGGTGTGAAGCAACCAGCCTGGGTTTGGAAAGCTTCCGGCTTGTAAATAACCAGTACAACAACCGCCTCCAGGCTATGGCCTCTTTATTATATAAGCTAGGATCTAGTGGCGACATCAGACGTCTTCCTAATCTATAATTTTTGATTATTTTTTATAGGTTTGCAAACTCTCGTCCATCTCCTGGCAGTCGGGCGGCTGGCTCCGCGTTTGTCCGGAAGTATAGACTTCTCGGGCTAAGCATGGGCCGCCTCGTTGCCCGGGACGGACGTGTGTGCTGGGGCTCAAATTAGGGTGATTTTGCGATCGATTTTAGCTGAAGCTGAAAGAATGCGGTCAGCTTCTTGCGACACCTTGCCTTTTCCTATATTCCAGATAGCAGCTTTACTGTCGCTAAAGATCAAGCTAGACTTCATTCCGATGCAAGCGAGCGCTATTGCGATCTCTTCAGCCGTATCTATGTTTCTGGTCCAGGTGGTGGCGGAGACGACGGGTGCGCCGCTACCATCGAATACCAAAATGAGAGAAGGGAAAAAAGAGCAGAATAACCGATTAAAAGACCAAATAATTCACAGTAAAAGAAGTCGCCTACGTAGACGCTGCAAGCGGCCGATCGGGGGCGGCAGTCGCCGCGGACGACAGCAACACCCAGGCTTAAGCATTTCTCCAGTGCAGCTCCTACAATGATCTCGGAAAATTTTTTTAAGCGAAAGCTTTACCAGCCAATTTTTTTTCACGTAATTGAACTTGCTTTCTCGGGCTATAAGGAATAGCCGGAATAGCCGGAAATTGAACACTCCAGAGACTACCTGCTGATGGCAGTGTGTTCCTAGTTCTCTTATAATTGTCCCGCCTGTGCCTCCTAGATTTACATGACCGACAAACCAGACCTGGTGTGCGGCAAGCAGGCTGCGGGCAAGAGCATCAGCACGAGCGGTTCGCAGATGATCCTCGAGTGGGTCATCAACAACGGCGGCGAGAAGCCCGGAAAGATAGAGATGGTGCTCACCAGCTACAAGGACAGTGGTGAGTTTTTCTGCAGGCGGCCATTGCCTCGTAGGTAGATAATGCTAGAGGCGGGCGTCCTTGTAACAGAAACCCTGTGCATTAAGAGAAGCATCGCTCTCTTTGAACTGCCCGACTTTATCCGGCACGTTCAAACTTCCTCGCTTAATGAAAATATTTGTGAGACTGCGATGAATGTCGGCTATGAAAGAATACTTACTGGAACAGGAGGATTATGCAAGCATGACATGGCCCACCTGCTCCAGCTGGTGTCAAAAGAAGCATTGGAGCGCTCGTCTAGGGAGATGATTTATATATTTGATTGTGGGATGTCGCTATTTCTGACTAGCGCAAATAGAGATTCCGCGGATTAGCGGATTGTGAGTGATTCCAAGACAGTAATCAGCAGTTATGTCGTGGAACGCGCTTCCCCACAGGTAGCGCGAATTCTACGTAACGTCCATATTAGTGGGTAAATCCGCATAGTTTGGGCCCCTTCTCACGCCTTTCTTGCTGGAAGTGAAGCAGGCCACGAACTAGCTAGATGACTTACTTTCTGAAGAACAACCGAGCGTTTCACTGGCAAAGACATGATAATCAAGCATAGAGAAATCCTGCAGCACTACTGGCGTTCCAGAATCAGATGCCCACCCGCGGACAATCACTTACTAAACGAAAGGCATCCGTCTGAGGACGACTCAAAGCCAACTCACTCATTGTGCAGTTTCTATTGTGAAGGACAGCACTCAAATAGACGCAAAAATATAATGATATGGTCAATATAAATCTTATGATTTAGAACTGCGCTCAGTCTTCACCAGCGAGTAAATTCCTTAAAGAATGTGAACACTGGGAGACACTATTGCTCAGCTCCGGCACGGAGTGCCGTGCTTTCGTTTTGACCGTGTTTCTTCCGCTTCTCTTCGCACTCTTCTACAGTTTCTCAATTTTGCACCCCAGCGATCCCCCTACGCGCGATTATCTCCGCTGCGCTAGCGCTCACTGCTTGGTAATAATACACTGCTTCTCTCCCCTACAACACCGGCGTTAAACTGTTCGTTTCAGTAGCGGCACCGGACAGTATTCGACGGCGCTTCCGTCTATTCTTGCGCGAGGAATATACGAGCAGAGGGCAAAGGGAGAAAGCAAGCAGCAGCACCTCAACGCTTGTATACTTCTTTGAAATTTACGAACTTCAAGGTCGCATCAAGCCTGCTCACACCAGCCAAATCGCTTTCACCAGTACGCATTATTGCATTCTGACTTAAATACCTGAGTGCCTGGTCGAACTGGTCGAAGCTGCTAAAATTCTTTCTTTTCCCGTTTACTCAAACGCCTGGAATAACCGATACACTGCCTAATACTGAATATGTAGTAGCTTGGTTTGAGTTTTTTATTTTTTTAGATGCTTTTACAAAAGACACCAGTGCTATTAAGTGAAACCAACATTAGACAGTATTTCTCTTGCTATTTTTGAAGTAAAGAAACCCCTTGCAGCTGAAAGAATGACATTGTTTTATTAAAAAAGAATAGTTTTATGAACTGAAAAAAAAAAAAAAAACTCCAGGTATATTTGGTACAATTTTTGTTTATTTTCGCGGTAGAGAAAGTGTTAAGGAAATCTTCATCATCGCACAAACTGACTAGCTATGCCCTGCGGGTGTCATTGTCGATTTCACATGGTCATGCCCGCATTCGCAACGGCGCTGTCGAGGGATGATCGAGGTCGGAGAGGCGCGAAGAGTGAACGCTAGTGTTTGTCGCCTGATGGCGCAAACGGGCCACGTCGTGTGTCCACAAACTTCCGACTGACAAACACGACGCCATGCGTTACAGCGAGTCTTCGTGATATGCTGATGCGCGAAACATCAACTCAAAAGAATTCAACAGTCCTTATTGCCCCCCTGTGACAGGGCACCATGCAGTGAAGAATTTTACTTCCCGTGTGTGCATGTTCAGTTTCGCGAATGCCTGCGCGAAGTGAGACTAACCACAACAAAGGAAGAGGACTTTTCTAAATGGCTCACCGACAAAGCTAAGAGCGGGAGCCTGCTCCGGTTCCTCACGGAAAACCATTTACATGAGTTTCTATAATATGCCTTATGGCAAGCTTGCGTTAAAAAAAAAAAAAAGAATGCCTGTATTTCCGGCGGTTCTAGGTAGCTTGACAGTGTCTGAAGTGCGGATGGTAACACTCTATGCTCTGAGCGCGCCTCTGTTCAGCAGTTCTTTGTTCCCATCGCATGTGCGACTGCTGTTTCAGACCTCTCTGGCAACTGTGAATCTGGCATGTACGCCTGTAGCAACCGCCACTGCATCTGGTCGGGATTCGTCTGCGACGGCGTCAACAACTGCGGCGACGGCAGCGACGAGCGCCTCTGCAGTGAGTCGAGTTTCATCCACGCCGCAACGCGCATTACACTTTTACTGGTAATGCGCGTGGAGAGTACTTGTGACGATACAGTTGCGAAACCCGTGAAAGACCGACGAAGACAACTTCGGTGCCATCTCGGCCTTGCAGGCTACAATTCGGTGGAGGTGAAATGCCAAAACGCAATTATCCCTCTTAAGCAACAACAACCAAGGAGATCTATTTTCACCGGAAGAAAAAAACAAAAACAAAACACTTATTTACAGTCCTAGATTTTTTCCCCCGTGCTGTGATCAGCATCAAAATCAGTATCAGATCAATATTTAATTTATAATGTGCTGTAAGCATTTTCTTTGGCTTGGGACTCCAAATATTGTATAAAATACTTGAGAGTTTTGTTAATACTCCAAAAAATATACGTTCGCGATTTCGTATCAAAATTATGATGGAACGTTCTTTTTGCCGCGTCCAGGCTGGTGTCTTATCATTTCGCTTCCCATCTAGCATCAATCTGCCGGCAAGTTGGAGGCTAGTTTGCGACAGGGATTTGCGTCAGCGATGTATATTTGTACCTTCAAAGATATGCCGTTAATTGTACGTATAGGCGAGACAAATGCCGCGCTTTCCTTTTGTATCTTGTATTTGTATTTGCATTTATTTTTGGTAGAAAAAGCGGGTACACATAATGGAGAGGGGTCACAAGACGAACATTCTACAAAGTAAGACTAGGCAAAAAAAAAATGCATTTGAAATACGTCTGACGAGGCCTAGCCGCTCGGCTACAAGCAGTGCACTCTCAATGCTTACAGAACGGGTAAAGAAATGAATACGACATATGTGTACCTTTCACCACGTCTAGGAAACAAAGTAATGAAGTAATGTGATTGTGTGATTGTGGCATTATGTAAACTCTAATCACAGGTACCACAATGTACAAAATAATTTCTTTCTAAACCCTAAAATCTAGCTTTAACAAAAAATATAAAACAAGTCGCGGAATAATAAAAAAAAGGTGTTAAAACGCTTAATCCGAAGCTTCAGCGTCCCCCTAACATTTTTTACATCTTTTTCTGGTCGCACATAATCACGAGGATGGAGTGGTAATCTACCTGTGACATTATGTGAAAGACAACCAAGCCCTTATGAACGTGCCTGCGCGGGTTCAGGGGTCTCGATGGGTTTAATTCCAAACGCCAAAATTTTCCCAGTTCGGCCAAGGCACATATGGTCTCGTGACGTGACGCAAACCGTCGTTGCTGCATAAGCCTGCGGGAGTGAACCATTTGGTGCTAAGGCACTCATACAAAATATGTTCAGTTATAATGTATGCATTGATTGGGCAGTGGTAATACAACACCTAAGTGGTGTATTTACAAAACTTATGCTTAGAAATCTCACCTTTCGTCGAGCTTTCCCTCAGCAGTCCTCCAGACCCCTTACAATGAATGGTGCCTTGAAAGAGTTATTGGTGCTTGTTGCCCTAACCACTTGCAAAGTGCTACCTCCTGGACTGTTTATCCTTTAGCTAGTTGGTGTACATGGTTCCTGCAAACAAGAACACAGGCATGCATATATACACACCGGAGAGTATATATAGATGGCGATGAAAGTGGCGATACTAGTAGGCCACCGAATCTTTGCGAATGATCGTAGGGGTCTTTGCCTTTAGGAAAACGCAGAAAAGGTACCATCAAGGAGTTACGAATTTATGCAGTGTATTCCTACGTAGTGGTTTCAACGTCTTGTCTTCAGTACAGCGATTTCTTGCGGCATTAGTGGCGAAAGTGGAGCGACCGAATGTTCTCTTTGCGCGTCACGCAGTCGGAGGGCGCCAAGACCACACCCTCATTCTGGCCATCGTGGTGCTGGTGGTGCTGTTCGCCGTTGGTACTGGTATCGTCTTCCAGATCATATACAACCGCTACGGCGGAAAAGTGAGTGCACAGCACCCCGAGCGTGGAGCTTGCTGAGGCGTTACTTGCTTACCAACCCCCATGGGCTACCTTGCAGAAGCCTGTTTCTAATGCGAGAGATCATTGCCAAGAACAATGCTTCTGTCGCACACGCTTAGCTCTCAGCTGTTTGCAGTCGTGGACAATGCTTGAGCTAGTAGCTCGTTGTAGATATTTGCAACGTTGGCTGCATGAGCGACCATTATTCTCCCAATACAGTGGAGCTTGTTCAGCGAAGCCTCCACCTTATAGAAGCGTCAACCATCACTCATCTACCAATACTATACATCCGTCAGCTGGAGCTTGCCTCCCCGTCCACCTACATCCTTTCGTCACCTCCCCGTCGTTGCGTGTACAACAAAAGTTTCGGATGCACTTGATAGCTACGTTCTGCGTCTAGACTTGCAGATTCTAGATTCCGAACATGCACTTCTGCTACTCCCTAATTCGTGCATCTGCTGTCTCCCACATAGCCATCAACACGCATTTTTAGGATACCACGTTGTAATAATATAACCGTGACACATTGGTGACTGAGATTTGGTTGCCCGATAATGTACGCGATTCTAAAATATGCCCACCTCATTGCAAAGTGCTTAGCAATGATTGCGAAAGCCAAAGTTGTGGTGTAGCTAATTAGTGCGAATGCACGCCTTAAGACGTTCAAACCCAATAACGTGCCTTGTGTGAAGCTTCTGCCAGATTCCGAAAAAAAAAACAAAAAAACCCTGTCGTAAAGATGCAGATTAGAGTTCAGGAATTTCTCGTGGGGAAGCGAATGCGGAACCACGTTGCTATTACCGCAGCCGATCACTGCACTTGTTTAACCACTACTCTATCGCACTGTGCATTGCATGTCTTCGTGAACTTCCAAATTCGAAAACTGAGTTTACCCTCTTTCAAAACTGACGTGGCCCAACCCAAAAATAAACTTTGTCCATTCCCGAAGGATTAGTGGCTCAGCCCCAAAATTAAGTCGGAAAGCCCTTAAATTAAATGCAGATGGGCACTGAATATTTGTTCGCTTTTGCCAGGTATTAGTTTGATTGGAGTAGTCAAACCGTTTTCCAATATCTGAAAAAGCCGATGAGTTATACATTCTTTGGAAAAAGTGACCGACACTGAAACAGTGTGATGAAAATTATTTCTGAAATAGAAGAACTGATTGTAAAGGCAGTGTATCGGGCGCCAGGAACTGGTTAAAAAGAAATCTGTACGCTTAACTATTTAATTTATATACTAGGCCCACAGCACAGAAACTGTCGTTGCCGGGAATTTCAACATTCCTGAAAATCAATCTGCGCGAAATGGAGCTGCGGTTTGATGAAGCAGCGATTGCTATACTTTTCCCAGACAGCACAAGCCATTGGCCCAATATTGACGCAATATTCTGCGTTGGTAATGTACTTATGTAGGGCAGAATATTACCAACACTGTCCCAATATTGAGTTGATGGTCAGTGCTGTCAGGGTATAGATTGTTTTTCTTCTGGCATATATGAGGGAATTTCGGCCCCACTTCTGAAGCTAAATGCGCCCTAGGCTGCAGATGCTTATAAAGTACCGAATTTATTTTTAGAGTGATGCGCAGAATGGAACGGCTAGCTATTTCGCCAGAAATTCGCGGAAATCTTTGACGACAGGCACACCTCCTGATGACTGGGAAATTTCTGTTTTGTATCTTGTGTCTAACCATATTCACCAGTACTTAACTCCTTACAAATATTCAGGCCAACAATGTTTTCAGGCGTGCTTATCAATGGTGACCGAAGTACAGGAAGGTGTGCATGATGCCCGTAGCGTAATCGAATACAAGAGAGCCAATCCGATGTTCCTAGACTACAAAAAGCTATTAATACGGGAAGTCACAGGTAACTTCTAATTAAGATAGATGTATTTTGGGACTGCATGTATAGTTCAATCATTAGAGGACATTCTGAGCAATCGTAGACCGTATGTTATCTTTGGAGATGATCGATCGGATTTTTACGATATCCGGTCTAGAGTGCCGCAGGAATTTGTACACGGGATCCTCTTATTTTTGTTATATACCATGGACTTGGTCTAGGACTCACCAATAAAAGTGAGAATACCCACAGACGACTTCATCGTCTACAGTGAGATCAGGTCGAGTAACGACAAAGTTCAGCGAAATAAATACCTATTGCAGAGAGAGAATTGGTGTACTCAGTAGCAGATATCCTCAAGCCCACGCATGCTAATCTACATGACAATTTCCCCAAGCGTGAGCCGCCGAATTATGTAAAGCAGAAAACAAAAATATATATTTCCGATTTATTTTGTATAACTGCAACGCATTCTGAAAATAAGCTAGTAATTTGCTATTGTTGAATACATTTTGGTGCACGAATTTTTTTTTTTCTCTCCAGCGAGGAGTTGCTTGGGGCATAGACGACTCATTTCAGTACGTTCATAACTTGATTCTTTCGAGGGCGCCTCTCACAGCGTTCATATTCCGTTGGTCCTCAACCTGCTGCCGCTTTCAAGTGGCACGTTCTGCGGCTACATGATCCGTTCCTCAACTTATAATCGTTGGGTTACACGTGTCGTTACCGCAACCGCTGAGATGACAATTATCCGCGGGCATAACCCAATGATGAAACACCACCAGGCTTCTGCGCTTTGAAAATTAACGCAGTCGGCGGCTTTGCAAGTTTAGAGTTTTCAATCGTCACAGGAGCAGGCCAGATTGACAAAGTAAGGTTTAGAATAAATAGGTATGCAGGCGTATAGGAGAAACGACTGCCAACGATTCCCTTAATTGACTTCGGCATATTAGATAACTGTGCGGCTTCTATATCTTCTGAAGTTTGGTCACTGCTCTTTTGTTAAACAGATAGGTATCGGCTTTAATTGCCACTTAGTGTCTTTTGAAGATATTGTCTCCCTATGGTGCATCCACTACTGCCAGAGGAAGATTTGTGGCATCACGTCACGTTTTGCTCGTTCCCCCCCCCCCCCCTTTTTTTTTTCAAATAGGTATATTTCTGCATTGCCAACAGAAGTAGTATCATTGCCAAAAGCTGTGGATTTCAGATGTGATTTCGTGGCATTCGCTCCATGAAGTCTGCGTACTGCAAGGCCGTTGAATATCACAAGACAGGGACACATGCAGTGCTTACGAGTCAGTAGTTGACGTGTTGTATTTAAAACTTGAGATGCCGTAATTTTCCAGCTCTTTCACAATTGTCGCAACCAGTAAAGGCTTTTATATGAGATGGCATATTCGTACGAGACGAACCATTATTGCACAAATGACTGGAACGTTCTCAGCCAGCACGCTAACATTATTTTGCGTTATTGCTGCCAAACTTTTGTTTCTCTTGGGTATCATCTCTTAATGTTAGAGGCTCGCATAATAACTATTCGATATGCATTATGGGAATTTTAAGGCCAACACCTTTAAAGCTCATTAGTGTGCGCAGAAATGACCGTCCGCAGAGGGCGTCACACCATCCCTGTCAAGAAATGACCATATTTAAGAGTAAAATAATGACTGTATGAGCTAAAGGGTGGGAAAATGTCTCTATGTGCAAATTTTGGTTTATATATAGTAATTAGTTAATTAGTTAGAGCCAGTAAACAGCCACGGATGTCTAAATTGTATAAAAAACGTGCAAAAATGTTCCAAAGCTTTAATGTCAGACCTCGTCATTACCTTACAACATCCGAAAACAGTCAGTCAAGAGTAGAAGAGGAAAAAAAGTACTAAACGAGACAAGAGAAATAGTAAAAATAAACAAACAACCAAAAAGGAAAAAAAGTATAAAGAGCAAAAAAAAAAAAAAAAGAGAGAAAACCAAATGAGTGCAAAAGCGGCAAATGAGTGTAGAGTCGCAGGAAAGGCTTTCTCCTCACCGCACTTGCTATCGACCTAAGTGTATCAAACAAATGTTTAATTGAGCCACGTGCTTCGTTTGCCTCCCTCTTTGCAGGACATCCAGACACAGTACGTCGTCGGCCCTAACGTAGACCAAGCTGGTGTGGTTCATGTGCCGAAGCCTCATTGACGTCACGAAGCCAACATGACATAAATTTCAGTTCTGCGAACGTCGGTGGCAGACACTATCTGTCACAAAGGGAATGCGATCGTAGTTAGCGTTTTCGTTTTCATGTTTCAATAGAAGTCAGTGCAATATGAAAGTAACATACCTTTGCCCGCAGCTTTAATGCCGAGGAATAGAGCCGATGCACCACCAGCAACGGCAGTGCAAGTGCGTGACGGAAGTCAGAAGCCAACAGGGACAACTATACGGACAGACTCAATATAGGCTTCCTACTGCCGGGTGCTATACGCAAGGCGTTGCAAACTCACCCAGTGGTGATTGCGGGATACATGATGAGCTAAAATTATTTTTCATATCCGTTATCGTGCTGTGTTTTCTTTGCACAGGATGTGCAATGGAAAACGCTATCGCCGTGCAGTGTACGGTATATGCGCCACAAGCATAACAATTAGCGCCGTTAGTAGCGATGCGTATTTAGCAGCGCAATCCTTCACCCTCCATAGAGCACTGTTTCGAACAGTATATAAGACGATGAGCAATATAGAAAGGAGATGCCGTCATGTAAATTTAGTGCGTGCTAATTAATATGTTGAGGATGTTTAGGTAGAAATAAGGCGAATAAGGCTGTCGCAATAGCATTTCTAACAACTATCATGGATCATGCACATCATATGACCTATCTTCAGAACTCGCATATGTTTGGCAAAAAAAATGAATGATGAGATCAGTTGTCTCAATATTGGTGATTTCTCAGGTAATCTTTCTAATATTGGTGCCCATTGACAATAATGTATATATCAAATGGAATCAAATGGGAAATATAGTTGCTTTGAGCGTGGCGGTGTTCTCTGCCTAGTGTTCGTGTTAATTTGCCTGCTTAACGTTACTTGGTACATATTGTTTTGTAATATTGTGAATAGAGCAATGCGTGTCACAAAATCAGTAATAAAGAAGAGAATACAGGTGTGTACGCTAGCTGTGTCGAGAGGCGTTTATACATTGTTTATTCCTGTGGAGTGAACGTAGCACCCTGACCGTCCAGATGACTGATAGAAGTGCATTGAGTGAGGCGAAAACATGCTGTATGCCAGAGTAGGACCCAAGCACATCCTTGAAATAGCCTGTTGAGAGAGAAAAAAAAATGTTTAAAACACCGAGGAAATATCAATGAAATCGGGGGAAAATAGCAGAAATACCCAGCAAGACATTGAATCGAGTGTATGCAGTTATATATTAGCATTTATTTAAATACCCCGTAAGTCACTGAATCAAGTGTATGCAGTTATATATTAACATTTAATTCCCATAGGGCATGAGCAATGGGGTCAGGTGAGTGATATTTCATTGTCCCGAATCGCATGTGGCCCATGAGATTCGCCCTAACACTTAGTTCCAGCGTTAAACCACATGCCGTTCTTTAGCGAGACACCGGTCTTGGTGGCTTCTCAACAATGTATACTTGTTGGTTCTAATGGGCAATATTGCCCAATGATCTGTGGCGACTGGCCAGCATTGCACCTATCATGGCATACAGTGGCGAATATTGCAATGCCAGTATTGATGGCTTGTCAGCATCGAATGTATCTTGGAATACATTGGTCCATATCCTCCCGCCAGTCGTCTTGGCTTCCCAGCATTGTATATCTGCAATTATAGTGGTTGATGTTGCCTGACGAAGTGTAATGGCTTGCCAAAATACCATACATCTTTACATAGGTTAATCAATATTCTCTTGCCATCATTGATGGCGTGTGAACTCTAAATATTTACTGCCATACAATGGTCAATATTTTACTACTAGTTGAGATGGTTTCCCAATATTGTATCCATCATGGGTTATAGTGGCCGATATTTTATGGGCAGCTGCGATGGCTCGCCAACATTGCACGCATCATTGTATGCATTGATTGACATGATCCTGTTAGTATAACTGGCTTATCTACATTCAATACATTTTGGCATACAGTGGCCCTGCCAGTTTCGGGGACTTTACAAGCGGCGTTAACCTACCGCCCCAGCCCCGTAGGGCCAGGAACTGCCACCCTTCACCCCCTTACCCTCCCGATAGGTCACCGCCGCTTGCGGCGAGTGCTAGCCTGATCTACAGAGCCAGTAGCAGGTCCGTGCATTTTCTTTTCCTTCTTCTTACAGCCACAAAAACAGCAACAGCTATCGTAGCAGAACGAAGCCAGCGGACGCAGGTCGGAAGGGGGAGAAGTAGCATTGAGGGGGGGGGGGGGGGGTAATGGCGAAAGTATAAGGTGAGCGCCCGTAGCTAACGCCACACACACCCTCCACTGTGCGCCCTCCTCCTGTGCGTTCCTGATCGCAATCACGCATGGAAAGGGAACCGTCCACACTGATTTGTTCTGCAGGCGGGCGCAGGCCCCTGCAACTACAACGAGGCGTGCCGACAGAGGAATCGGGCGGTTCGTGTAAAAAGTGCTTCGCTTGGTGTGGGGAAAATATCTCGTTTCACCATAGAAGCGCCATCGAGTCTTCAACGTGTCCGGACTCCGATGCTTGCTGAGGAATAACTTCGGCAACGAGGAGCGCAGGCGACGCGACAACAGCGCCAGCAAGACGCAGAGATGTGGCAACGAGAACATGGAGCGAATACTCACCGGATAGCACAAATAAAGAAACGTGCACTTACAAATATTCTCTATTATCGTACAGCTGCATTTATTTAACACTACCTCTTTAAAGGCGGGTAAACTCGAAGGCAAAACTGGGCTGTGGCGCAGTAATGCTTTTGCATTATCACACATGAGGATCTTAAATGTCCATACCGTTTTTTGTTCTGAACTGGATTCAAACTCATGTCTACACCAAAAAGCACTGGGGAGTGACGGTGCAGCGTAGTCCCAGGGATTCGCGAAAAAATCAATGCCGACGCACATTATGTATGTATGTATGTATGTATGTATGTATGTATGTATGTATGTATGTATGTATGTATGTATGTATGTATGTATGTATGTATGTATGTATGCATGTATGTATGTATGTATGTATGTATGTATGTATGTATGTATGTATGTATGCATGTATGTATGTATGTATGTATGTATGTATGTATGTATGTATGTATGTATGTATGTATGTATGTATGTATGTATGTATGTATGTATGTATGTATGTATGTATGTATGTATGTATGTATGTATGTATGTATGTATGTATGTATGTATGTTATTAAAGTGTCGTGACGCTGGCCAAGCGTCGCTGATTGCGACACCTATATTTCTTTTTCTTATTGGTTGGTTTTATGAACTCTCAAAGCAACTCCGGCAAGGAGGGACACCGTAGTGGAAGACTTCGGATAATTCGAATACCTGGGGCTCTTTAATGAGCAGTGAAATCACCCTGTACACTAGCGCCTCGTGTTCTGCCTTCATCGAAGCACGCAAAAAGTCAGCTGAAAACAGCACTGCGGGAGAAGATACGGTACGAGGCTGTTGGCAATAAGCAAACAGAGAAGTTGGAGGTCAACAAGTCAGGAACACTAAGAAACGTTCAGACAATTAGAAACATTGGCGTTGTTTAACCCTGGCTAATCCACTAAATCCAAGGAAAACGCATAGGTCGAAGGTGAACCAAATATAAAATGTCATATGCACCAGGGCAGACAATAATATTGCCACGTAGTGGTGACAAGGTCGTAAACGCCAAAAGAGGGGAGAGGCGTAATAGCACTAGAATCAACTCATTATTGGGCTGAGTTGCGCCCGAAAAAGAACTAAGCAACTCGGCGGCGGCGATAACAGCAAACGTGCTCGTCGGTCGTCGAACTAAGAACGCCTGTCGCGCCCGTCAACGCTCAATTTATAGGCGACTAAGAAACGTCTAGATAAAGCCGCCACCGGGGACTAGCATAACCTGGAACATTGTAGAAACGCACGAGACTGGCTGGAATCTTCGAGACACAGCTCAACGCATGTTGGGCGACAAAGGAAATAATATAGCATCGTCTCGGGACAACAAGCATGAATAAACAAACAACACAGAATCGATACATGCGCTAGATTCACAGTGATAAGGCCGCGTGCCAGCGGCTGTCTAAAAAGAACAAAGATTCGAATTAATCGCTGAAATATTCACCGGGGTGACTGTTATTGGTCAGTTGCTGTATTTTGCTATGTGCATTTAGCTACGGGTAGATTGCTGTGCTAAGTTTCGCGAAAATCACCCTCAATGCCTGGTGTGTCACAACACTCCTGACCAGGTCTGACAGTGTGGAGAAGTGGTTCCGCACTAAAATTCGTATCGATCTCATCATCGCCAGTAGACGGAAGCATGAAATGAGCTTCAGGGAAGGCGTACCACACTCAAGGGCGTCTCATCTTTGCTCCGATACGTCTCTCGTAGTTTTTGAGGTGTCCTTAGCATCATTTGTCGTGTCCTTCGAGAATTCTCTCTATATGACACTATGGCGTCCATAGTAGTGCATCTTTTCAGTTTTGCGACAGTTTATCTCGGTTCCCCTTCAGGCTGACCATGCGTTTGAGGTGTCCGGCCACTCTCTGCTGCTAAGGCTAAGACAAAAGGTCCAAGAGATTTACTGATGTCCGCATATTTTCGAAATAAAAAGAACTTGGCTTCGAACAACACGCTGTAAGGAAACACGACATGAGACGATGTACCAACTATCACGGATTGGGATCCTTTTGGATCGAAAAGCGACCACCGCATCGGGTATTGGAGCAGCGTTCTCGGAATCAGTAGTCGAGCACCCTAATAATTGAGCCAGCGTGACAGGGCTCCTGTTTAGAGCATTAGGTCTAATTATTGAAAAACCGGAAACTGATTCCGTCCGTCACAACGACCTTCAACTCGTCCTTCATGTTCGAACCAATTATTGGCCAGGTTTCTCATGCTAAGCACGTATATAACCTCAGAACTGGAGGAGGAGGAAGATGAGGAGGAAAGGCAGGGAGGTTAACCGGTAAAGGAACTAGTTTGCTACCCTGCACTGGAGGAGAGGGGTAGGTGGGTATAAAGTTGTGGGCGAGAGAGGGATGGGTGATGACAGTACAGTCACATCACAGACATGTCACATCACATCACGTCACAGTCATATCACGTAACCTCAGAACTGACTGCTTTACTAATTGCGCGTTGTAATCAACTACAGTTAATTAGGTAACTGTAAAAAAATAAACATTTACGCTATATCAAGTCATATATTGTTGGATAGGTTATATATAGAGTACGATTGACTAGACTGATTGCAGGTCTTATTCATTGTTGATTAGACAAATGTGATTAAAAATTGAACTTTATGCTACAACGCCGTCTGGTATTGTTGAAAAGATCTCTACAAGTAGATTCCGAAGTCAAACGCTAAAAAATGGAAAATCAGTACAAGGCCAAGTTAAAGCTCGTCAAATTCGGTTGAACCGTGGCTAAATCGCTGCCAATTTTGAAATATTTTCTGAATTATAACAGCTCAGTCTTCTGTGGGGGTCGATTTATATCACTCGGATCACCATCGATATAAGACAGCTTGAACTTTACTTCATTTTCCCTAAAAGGAAACCGCATCGCACAAAAGGGAGGCGCTTTTGTACCTTGCCTCTGAGCATATGAGGACAACGGGATTGCTTTTTTGCACCTGAAGCCGTTAAATGCGTCCTGGACTGCGCTTTATTGAAATATGGAAGACAGGAGAAAAAAAGAAAAACTTCCTTGAAAACAGTAAACGAGAAAAAAGAAATTAGAGCATGAAGAAGAAAGCGTCGAGGAGATTAAACAATAACAAAAAAGAGAAAAGTTTGAATTCGCATAACGAAGATATGGCCATTATCTAAGGGCACAACACAACACAATATTGCCATCGTGGGTTTAAAGACGGTTGAATCGCCATACAAGCAACAGACAAGAGCGCGTGATCCACGTCTCTGATGTCCCTTGTCATGGAAAATTCAAAATACACTTTTCTTTTGTTGTTTTCTTTTTCAGGAAATAATGAAAACATTTATGTGCACGTTCGGTGCTGACACTGGAAGCAGCCCACGTTTTAGAACTTAAGGGCAATATAGAATACAGTAATATGTTACCTATGAGCGGTGGTCTGAGGAGTAAGGTGGCGCCCATTACGGTGTGGCAGCCACCCATCACGAGGGCGAGGCTCTCGAGGCTGAAGTCCTTGATGAGCATTGGACACAGCAGAGGGGCCATCACGCCGCAGCTCAAGCCTTGGACCACGGCGCATACCAAGAGCTGGGCGCCGGATTCGGACCACACAAGGCCTTCGCAGGACGCCGAGTTGCCGCAGAAGCTCAGAGCCAGCGTGGCTTTCACAGACAGCCACCGCCGATCCACTATGATCCCGATGGCGAGACACCCTAGCACGGCGCTAACGTTGAAAGCGAGGAGAAGGTATGCCGCGAAGCTACCATCTAGGCCCCGCTGTAATGTCACGTCCAAATGGAACAGAATGAAGTTGGATAGAACGTAGTTTTGAACTGAGAAGGACAGGGAATCCAAGAAGAATAGGGGCGATATGAATACCTTCCAGTTTATTTTGGCGAACGATCTTACGGTATTTCTCAGGAACTCGCAAACTTTGTACCGGGGCGCTTGGGATTTAGAAAAGCTGATGCTGGCAAAGTTTTCTGCAACATGCTGCGACTTAGTGTTAGCAAAACTGACGCAAGGACAGTCGTTTACGTGCGGTAAACTGGATTCTTGAGGAGCGTCCTGAGGCTCACCAGCATCCCATGCTATCTTTGATACGAGATCCTCCGAAACCTCTGACAGCAAGGATTTAGTAACGAAGGCTACGTCAGTATCTGCGGAGTTGCCAGAACTTGTCTCTGTGGGTCCCATCTTGTCATGAACGTCTCTTGAAGGGTGCTGTTGGGATCCCCCAAGCTTGGAGCTTGAGTCAACGCCGTCCTTATTCTTGGGACGCAACAACCAGGGCGGTGTCTTGACAAGGAGTGCAGCCACGAATCCGTTGAGGTGAAGAGCGCCCAGAAAAAGGAAGATTTCCAGCGTACCGTACTCGACGCGGATGTAGTTGGCAAGGAAAGGCGTTATGAAATGTGAACTTTTGGCTGCGCTGGAGCTGGCGCAGGCTGTGGCGCGCCAGCGCACAAAGTAAGCACACAGCACCACAGAAGTGACCACGAAAACGCCACTGGACGCCATTCCTGCAGGAAAAAGCAAACCAACGAAAAATTCCTGTTTACTCGAAAATACCTACTTCGTTGCACATATAAATACATATTTCGCTTGTTCTTTGGCGATATCAGTGCTAAGTGTCAAGTGCTAAGTGTCAAGTGCTAAGTCAAGTGCTATGTCTGTTTCCTTTTCTATCGTTGCTTGCCCTATAAAGAAGGCTACGGGCTCTGTCAAGTCGCCTGCTTCTGAAGCGATTTTTACCCGCAGTCTCCTCCATCATTGATGGAAACAAAGAAATTATTGTTATTAATTATTATATTGGTAAGATGAGAGCGTTAGTATATACCATATTGACCTTGTCTTGTACCGGCCATGAAGAGTTTGCGACTGAATCAAGTTTTGCCTTCGTGCGGGCTGGCGCGTTGCACTCCCGTAGCGGCATTTACATTTTATTAGGCAACAAGGGAAGTCATGCTATCGACATTAACGAGTCTTTCACTTAGGCATGACTGAAAGCCATCGTTTAGCATTCTCGCGTAGAAGCTCAATTATTTATCAGCCTAGTTCGTATATTATTACACCTTCTGCAGAAAAAAAAAAAGCATCTCGGGGAGGGCGTTCACGTTATTGGCACAGCAAAAAATCCAAAACATCTCGTGGATAAGAAAATGACGGGGGACACTTCAGCTCCGCATTTAAGGGTATGACGCGATTGAATTAATATGGCTTTCATCTGTGACATCCCTCAGGATCACCATATGATGTGCATGCACTTTGCTGCTCGTTGAATCACTAACCTCTTAGTTTGTGCGTCTATCACCTCAGATATACTCATTGCATGCAGCACAGCCGGAAGCTACCGCGTTATGCGAAAGATCACCAGATACAAAGCCGTCTTAACTAAGGCGCATACGAACGTGCCTGCGTGGCCTAGGGTAGCGTGCCTGATGAGAGATATAGGGATCTTGGAAGGTTGATTTCTATCCCAAGCTCACAGTTGAAATAAGTCACTTGAGATGGTAACTGTGCCAAACTTTGTGATAGCATGGGGACTCGTTGAGTGACATAGCCCATCGACGTGTCATTGCCCTGCCATGTCACCTCCTAGCTACCCTCCGCCAGAGCATGCCTGTAGTTTTTCGCCCAAAACGCTGACGGCGACGCCAGGTTTTCTGCAAAGCGACACCTTACACGTGGTCGCATTAGTAAGTCTAACGTCACGCGCTTATAATGAGTGTTGTGCCGTTCTGCTTTTACGCGTACACGAGGTGCCTTGGCATGTAAAGCAAGCTATCTGCTCGCAGCGCACTATGCAGATGAAGAGAGAGCTACATAAAAGATCTGCAGAAAACTTCACATTGCTCTAATGTGTCGCGCGCGTGTTTTTATAGATATCTAATCATTTCAATGGTTCCTGTCATCTGAGATCATTTCGGGTGGGCGAACGAAATAAGGAGAAACGGTGAGTCCAGGGCACTCACACATTATGCACGAATACATCGTACGCGAAAAATAAGTGCAAGATAAGCTAAAGTAACAAAATGCACCATGCAGTCAAATGCAGGACCGCAATAAAAAGATCAACAAAAAAAAGCTACAATGAGATACGAAATAAACTAATAGGAATAAACACCTCACATAATCAATTAGAAAGCGATTGCGGAACTTATAAACTAGCGCGCGTTATAGATTACTTGATAGCGATACTATTTGTGACATGAACGAAAACAATGAGTACAGCTATGATTGAAGGACCTAGCCGATTTCTTTCGCTGATCCCGAGAGGAAAGTAAGAATTCACGAATGCGTCATTGGGGGGGTATTGTGTGGTAGCCTGTGAACATTTTTGCCACATTGATCATGACGGCTAGAAGGATATGTAGTATGTTACATATACACACTAATTTTTAATCACATAAAATAAATACGATTCTTGCCTATAGCGCTTCGGATGATACCGTCGGTGAAAGCAAAATAGCCTCAAGGTTAGTGAATTGAATATAGCAGTACGCTTGCATTTCTTACAGAAAAGCAGCTGTGACTTGCACTGCACGTCTTTTGTGGCTTGAACTGCAGATTTGGCCTCCGCTGCGGCCAAATCTGAGGGACGTGAGGTCTGAGCCATGCACCACAGCGTCAGAGTATTATTTTCTCATTTGCCATTTGCCATCATCGACCCCTTCATTTGTGTCGTCGACCTCGTCACCACTACGTGACAATATTTATGCGGCTTTCATCGTATAGCCGCTCTCGTATCACCATGTCTTTCTTCTTTCATGTTTTTGAGGCAGGTGTTTGACTTTAATGTATTACCTGATTCGAGGCGAAAATTTGAATATTTGGTTAGGTTAGAAGTTTGGAGTCAGATCAAGCTTTTTCGTTATTGATCTAACAGCATTTGTCCCGAAGCACCTATCTTGCTAGGCTGTTTTATGGGCCATCTGTAAACTCGTCCAGCTATTATGAAGTCCGAATTTGAGTACCTCTTCAGATTTGGTGTATTTACAGAGGTCGATTGCTGCTTTGTAAGCCGCTGATTGCCTCCTGATCCGCCTGCCTCTGTAGGCAGTATGGAAGCGCGTGTTTGATTTTGATTATTATGATAAAGTCTGACGTGATTGCCCGAGGCTCTTGTTCTGTCATGCTCAATCAGGACATTATGATTGCGTACCATGTATCACGTGTCATGCTCAATCATACATTTCAGTGGTACGGAACATACTTACGACTGCCACCACAAACGCACAGAACACCAAGTTTCACCCGCATATGGCAGCGACACACAAACAGTGCTGACTAAGCGCATCAACAAGCTGCTTTTGATTTCGCATAAAACTGCAGCATCAAGCCCTTCATGAAGTAGTTTCGGTCACGGCAGCACCTCCAAGGAATGTTACTGAAGCGGACATATTTTTCAAAACGCTTGCTAACGTGCGCAATGAAGGTCAAAGAACCAGCGCGTTTCATTCCAGGAGTGCCACCGTGCCCACTGCCAATGGAATGCTTGCAGGCAAAGATATAGCCTCACTTCTAGCACACACACCCTCGTACGCGTGGACTAAAGGGATATGCATATCTCTCGGAATTAGTAGGAGCAGTGCGTATACAGTCATATTGCAGTCAAAGCGTTCGATATCTTGGGAGTTACGTGCGAAGTCGGTTTTTGTAAGAAACACAAGGGGCGTCTCGAAAGGGACAAATCTTTCGCTGTACATAGAGTCTTTGCCAAAAAAGTAGAACCCAGTAGGTGTATTTCTATGCCGTGTATTGGTGTTCCTTTACCATTCGTAGAAGACTTCACTGCAGAGTGTAGTACAAACATTTCTCACCTTCGGGAGATTTGGAACACCGGAAATGCATTACGAGCTGCAGGGTAGCGCTAAGAGGCAAACTCCCTGCATGGGGTCCAAACTTAGGACAAAGACTATTCAGTGAGCTATGAGTCTATCGGCAGTAGCCTATTACGATATGAGCAGGCTGCGTTCATAGCTCGTTCGTGAGTTCCTGTGAGTTCTTTTTTTTTCTTTTTTGCCTCAGCGTAAGTTTCCTTTACTGATTCAGAGACTGACTCGACATCCAACTATATATGTCAATGCGACAGGACGGGGCATGGAACAGAGGAGGTGCCTTACCGTGCACAACCCCGAAGAAAAAGGAAATGAATGACACGCTTGGAGCGAAGTAGCACACGATGATGCCAAGAGCCGACAGCAGTGAGCAGCCCAGTGACATGAGCCGCAGAGGAACCACTTCGCACAGGAAGCCCATGACGATTCCTGCAACAACCCAGCAGGACAAAATATGCCGGTTGCTGCTCCTTGAACAACGGCGCCGCACGAGCGACGAACATAAAACGCCGTAGAAAGAAACATGACTACCCGCTTTTTATTTGTGTGTAGAATAAAACCTCTTTGTAGCGTATGTAAATATTGGCTTTCGCTTCATTTATATATTGTGTGTGGCTGCTATGAATAAGAGTCAAAACGCAATTTAACGAATTCCGATTTACCAAATTCGCGATTTAACGAAGATTTCAAATTTCTGCAATTTTTCTCTTATTGTACAATGACTGCTTCCCTGTGATTGACATAACGCCATGCAAAAATGCTCGTAAGCCGTGGATGCACCATCGCCTCATGCGACTCGTGAAAAAGAAACACGAAATGTTTGCACAGTTCATTAAAATGAGAGATGTGGACGTACTAGCGAGATTTAAATCATTGCACAATTAGGATAGCTAGGGCAGCTAACTATAACAACTTATTTCATATCCAGCGTTCTAGAAATCCCAAAGAAACATGGAGGCACTTAAACTTAGTTTTAAATAGAAACACACACAGTAGGAACATAACGAGCTTAATAATAGATGGTAAGGAAACTTCGGGTTCAAACCTTGCAAACACATTTAATACATTCTGCTCCGAAGTATGTTATAGCCAATTTAATACCGGAATCGCGAATTTTTTTAGGCGACAAGTTAGAAGCATCTCTCTTCTTAAGACCAATGGACGAAACCGAAGTTTTTGCAATATGCCGAAAATTAAGACACCTGCAGTCTTGATGCACCGAATATACAGAGCCGACCAGTGTACTATATTATTGACATAATTACGCCATGCCTAACCTATATATACAACACCGCACTTATTACAGCTCATTTCTCTACTGACATGCAGCTAGCCAGGGTAGCCGCGATTTATAAAAAAAAAAGCGATGCGAACAAGTTGGGAAGCTATAGGCCAGTGTCTGTACTGCCATATTTTCTAGGGGTTTAGAACAACTAATTGGCATCCGCTTACAACATTTTCTGCCGAAACATCCCATAATAACTGATTGTCAGTATGGCTTTACACAAAATAGGTCTAGAGAGCATGCACTATTTGTCCAAAAGGAATAAAAAAAGTTTGAGCCACAGCTTCTAACTCTCGGTGTTTTTGTTGATTTCAGTAAAGCCTTCGATTGCCTAAATAACGATATTCTTTTTCCAAAACTAGAGAACTACGCCATACGCGGGCATGCTATCAGCCTAATCAAATCTTATCTGAATTCACGGTCTCAGTCTGTGGTGATTAATCATTCTTCTTCACAGATTCTAAGAATTTCGAATGGCGCCCTCAGGGCAGCATTTTAGGGCCACCTGTTCAGTATATATATATATATATATATATATATATATATATATATATATATATATATATATATATATATATATATATATATATATATCTATATATAAATCATATCAGTAGCCGTACAAAATGCATTATATATGCAGACGACACCAGCCTACCAAGATACTTTGTTGGGCGAGTTGGTACTTATTCATAATTAATTTAAACAGCGCGAACAATACATTCTTTTCCAATATATTCTTTTCTTCCAATGACGTACAAAGCTTAGCAGACACCGAAAACCGCACGTTCTTATCGCTTGCAACATAGTCATCAGCCAACTCAAAGAAAAAAACTAAAGCAGTACTCTTCCTTCCTAAAGGAAAACAAGTACTTTACTGCATCTCGCTATACCTCAATGGCAGTGTAATCGAGTACGTGGACACCTTCAAATCATTGGGTGTTACGTATAACAGTACGATGACCTGGGATTCCCATGTTAATAATATTGTGTCAACGCTTTCTAGAATTGTCGGAATTACTTCAAGTAACCGGCATATTCTACCTATCAAAAGTAAAATTACTTTAAAGCATGCACTTTATTTTATTCCCACCTTAGCTATTGCCTCCTTGTCTGGGGCAATATAACGGTATCTAATGTCATAAAACTGCAAACATTGCAAAAGAAAATGCTTTGCGCAATTGTCAACGGGGACGTATGATTCGCGTACTAGACAGATTTACCTACATTATAATATTATACCTTTCAACAAATTATTTGACTACAGATTTTCATGTCTCTAAATCAACGATAAAAAAGGGGTGATTAATTTTTTTTCTGAAATTGTTCCAATTACATGTCGCCACTGATCATACGACATCATATTGCAGAGCAGGTTTGCATTACCAAAGTGCAGAACTAACTATGGGTTTTGTATGTTGAGATTTATTGTGCCAAAGTTCCTACATACCTCTCTCAGTGATCAAGTGAATATTATGACTTTTTCTGCCATTCGGAAAATATTTATTCAGCAATCTATGCTACAGTGATGTTAATTGTGTCTGAACGTACTGTGCCACTGTGTTATAGCCTCACGGTCTTCTGCATTGTGGCCAGTTATGGGACATGTTTTTGTCAACCTTGTTCTGTAGATGCACTTGTATTCATTTTTTTTTTACCAGTGGTTGTTTTTGCCTTGTGCCTACTGCTGACTTGTAGGGGTGGTGAGGCCCGTCAAGCGGTGTATATTTCACTGTTTTTTTCTCACCACCCCCAGTTTGCATGTACAAACTGAAATAAAAATTGATTGATTGATTGATTGATTGATATTTTGATTTACCGTCGGACGCTCGTATGGCTCAAAGCTTTCACTAAATCGAAATAACAAAACGTAATTCGTGATCTGTCCCGATTTAGCAGACCGTTTATCGAAAAAATCAAGGTGAAATATGCTAATATTTGGTCTGCTTTGTAGAGAATGTCCAAAAACGTATTGATTGCGAGCTAATGACAATATCGCAGAGCGCCTTTATGCCGCTTTTGTTAAATTGCGCCATACAAAACGAGATTTATAATATTTATTGGATTTCACAAGAATTCGAGGGGAATGAGCTTTATGAATGGCTTTTATCTGCTGCGGCAGTTGGCCCCAGCCTAAGAGTGTACCAAATTCTTTGCTGGGAGATAAATTTGTAGTCCCCTGGCTCTTCATCCTAAGGTAACAATTTTTCTTTTCAATCGTACCAGTCGTGTCGGTTGTTTCCGCTGGCCACATCTTCATTTATTGGCACAAGTACGCTTTACAGATTGATGCCGCCTTGGTTGTCTGGATGCGCTACACCCATAATAGAATTAAGTGAATGAGAAAGGCCTCAATCAATTTAGCGAAGTTCTCGATTTAGCAAAATAATTCGTGGCCCCCTTCAACTTCGTTAAATTTAGATTTAATATATATTTGAAGACACCAACCGACAGCTTTACGCGCCTTCAAAGGAAACCGGGTCACCAAAATATCTCCGGGCTACGTCCATCCAGTGGTTGGCAGAAATGTGCTCAAGCTCGAAAACAAAATGCGCTCTCTCAGAGTCATATATATATATATATATATATATATATATATATATATATATATATATATATATATATATATATATATATATATATATATTGTCACGGACAACAGGGCTAGACGTGACTAACACGACGGGACGAAGCTCAACCAGCAGGCAAAGTTCCGCCACAGCACGCGAGACAACTTCGGCGTCCTTTTCTTCCAGGTGCCACCTAAAAACATCAGGGACACCAGGTGGCATTACTCCCCCTCCTAAAAAAAAAAACGAAAGCACAGACTGGGCGCGAGCGATGGGCGATGCAAGTCAGTACAGATAACGAATATAAAACGGAGGCGGTGCCCTACACAACTAAACGAGTGCATAGTACACTGCACATTACTGCGTGAAATACGGTTTCATGCGGACAACGTGCACCACCTCGGAGCGTGGTTGCCGACGCGAGGTCTGCACAGTACCCGCTGGAAGGACTTCGTATGTCACTTCTGTGACACGGCGCAGAACCTTGTAAGGTCCAAAGTATCGCGACATCAGTTTTTCAGACAAGTCGGGCCGGCGCACCGGTGTCCACACCCAAACTTGCTCTCCTGGTTGGTATGTGACGTGTCGATGACGGAGGTTGTAGCGACGCGTATCCTTTCCCTGCTGTTGCTGAATGTGGATGCGGGAAAGTTGACGTGCTTCCTCGGCGCGCTGAGCAAACTGCTCAGCGTCTGGGATGAGAGGATTATCCGTGCAGCACGGAAGCATGGCATCTAACATCGTTTGAACGTCGCGTCCATAGAGCAGGCGAAATGGCGTAAAATGCGTAGCCTCTTGGATGGCAGTGTTGTAGGCATATGTGACGTACGGGAGAATCTTGTCCCAGGTCTTGTGCTGGGAGTCTATGTACATTGCAATCATGTCGGCGATCGTTTTATTGAGTCTCTCAGTGAGGCCATTCGTCTGTGGGTGATAAGCAGTGGTTTTGCGATGGCTCGTGTGACTCAGCTCAAATACGTCGTGCATAAGTTGTGCCGTAAACGCCGTGCCTCGATCGGTGATTACTTGGGACGGTGCGCCATGGCGCAACACGATCTGCTGCATAAAAAACTGGGCGATCTCAGATAACGTGCAACGCTTCACCGCCTTGGTTTCAGCATACCGTGTGAGATAGTCGGTCGCGACTATAATCCATTTGTTACCGACCGATGTCAGCGGAAATGGGCCCAGAAGGTCGATGCCGATTTGGTCAAACGGTGTTCGGGGAGGCGCAATGGGTTGGAGCAAACCCGCTGGCTTGAGAGGTGGCGCCTTTCGACGTTGGCACTCACGACAGCCTCTGACGTAGCGATGAACGGCGTCAGCGAGTTTAGGCCAATAATAGGCTTGACGAACTCGGGCGAGTGTGCGTGCAAAGCCCAAGTGGCCAGAGGTGGGCTCATCATGGCAAGCAAAAAGGATATCGGCACGGAGGTCGGCTGGCACTACGAGGAGGAACGCTCGGTCAACAGTGCTGGAGTTCTGTTTGTATAGAACGCCATTCCGGACACAGAAAGCAGACAGGTTCCGAGCAAATTGCCGAGGGATATCAGCAGCGCGACCCTGCAGGTGGTCAATGACAGGTCGAAGGTCCGGGTCAGCTCGCTGTCGGGTCATTATGTCTGAAGCACTTACCAGTCCAAGAAAACCGCTCTCATGGTCCGTGCTCTCATCGACTAAACCGACGGGTGCGCGCGACAGCGCGTCAGCATCTTCGTGCTTCTGGCCAGATTTATACACAATGGTGTACTCAAATTCTTGGAGGCGAAGACTCCATCGTGCTAGGCGCCCCGATGGGTCGCGGAGGTTAGCCAGCCAGCACAAGGAATGATGATCGGTGACAACTTTAAACTGGCGGCCGTAGAGGTAAGGCCTAAATTTCATGGTTGCCCACACAACCGCAAGGCATTCCTTTTCCGTAGTGGAGTAGTTTGTCTTGGCGCGGGAGAGCGTGCGGCTGGCATACGCTATTACCTTTTCGACGCCAGCTTGGTGTTGAACGAGTACAGCGCCAAGGCCGATATTGCTGGCGTCGGTGTGGACTTCGGTGTCAGCGTCTTCATGAAAGCGCGCAAGAACAGGGCTTGTTTGCAGTCGGCTGCGCAGCTCTGCAAAAGCCTCTTGTTGCTCGGCGCCCCACACGAACTGTGTATCATCGCGCGTGAGGCGAGTCAGGAAAGCGGCAACTTTGGAAAAATCGGCGATGAAGCGGCGGTAGTACGTGCAGAGACCCAGGAAGCGTTTCAAACTTCTCTTCTTTGCAGGAACGGGAAATTTGGCGACAGCAGCAGTCTTGTCGGGGTCTGGCCTAACGCTTGCGGCACTCACAAGGTGACCAAGAAACTTCAACTCTTTGTAGCCAAAGTGGCACTTCTCGGGCTTGAGCGTCAAGTCAGCTCACCGGAGGGCATCTAATACTGCGCGCAGGCGTTCGAGGTGTTCTTCAAAGGTTTCAGAGAATACGACAACGTCGTCGAGATAGACTAAGCAGATTTGCCATTTGAGGCCGGCGAGGACGGTGTCCATCATGCGCTGAAAAGTTGCCGGCGCTGAACATAGGCCAAAAGGCAGCACTTTGAACTCGTACAGTCCATCTGGGGTGACAAAAGCTGTTTTTTCGCGGTCCCGCTCATCAACCTCAATCTGCCAGTACCCACTCTTCAAGTCAATGGAGGAGAAGTACTGGGCGCGACGAAGCTTGTCGAGCGAATCGTCGATACGGGGCAGCGGGTAGACGTCTTTTTTAGTGATGGCATTCAGCTTTCGATAATTGACACAGAAGCGAAGGGTCCCATCTTTTTTCTTTACCAGCACGACAGGGGATGACCACGGGCTCTTGGATGGTTGTATGACACCATCACAAAGCATCTCCTGAACTTGTGTCTGAATCGCTTCACATTCCGTCGTTGAGATACGGTACGGCTGCTGGCGGATAGGGCGGGCGTCGTCAGGAGTAATGATGCGGTGCTTCACGAGGGGCGTTTGCCGTACTTTCGATTAGGACGCAAAGCAAGAGCTGAACTCTAGTAGGAGGGCACGTAGCTCACGATTGTGTGTGTCCGAGAGATCCGGACTAATATCAAGACGGTCAAGTGGGGGCTGCACAGTGCTAACAGCCCCAAACGTAAAACATTCAGAAACATCCGCTAAGGAGTCAGCAAACGCGATGGCAGTAGCACGAAAAAGATTCCGGGGTTCGTTGGTGAAGTTAGTCACCAGGAGATGAGACCGGCCGTCGCGGAGGTGGATGAGGCTGCGCGCTGTACAGATGCCGTGGGTGAGCAAAAGTGACTGGTTGCCTTCCGCCACCGCATGCCCGTCACGCAGTTCGTCGCAAGTAACAGTCACAAAAACACTGGCGCGTGGCGGAATCGAAACGCTCTCGGCGGAAATTCGAAGGGCGGCGCGGCGTTGGCGATTCTTGGCGTCAGTATCAGCAGCTTTCTCGGTTGAAAATGTCACTGTGCGCTTTCGGAGATCGATAATAGCTCCATACTCCCGGAGAAACTCAACCCCAAGGATAACGTCACGGGAGCAGTCAGGTATAACGAGGCAGCTTACAATAAACGTGGAGCTGCGAATTTGAACTCGTGCCGTGCACAGGCCACTAGGAGTTACGACATGTCCGCCAGCGGTGCGAATCTGCGTGCCCGACCATGGTGTCATGACTTTTTTTAGAAGCGCTGCTAGCTTCCCGCTTATAATCGAAAAATCCGCGCCAGTGTCCACCAATGCGCTAACCTTATGGCCGTCGAGAAGCACGGGTATGTCCAGCGAGAGTCGATGTTCATGCGTAGGAACTGTCGTCGGTGCCGTAAAATCCAGATCGCTCACAGGTCTCCTTGTCAGGGGGTCTTCGTCACGTCGATTGCAAGCGGCCTCGCCCCCGGAGGTCGCTGTCTTTAGTTTTCCCGGTGGGGACTTCGCGAGCGTCGCTGCGCCGTCCAGGATGGCCCGCGCTGCGGCGATGGTCGGCGTGGGGACGTGGATCATGACTGCCGCTGAGAAGTTGGCGCCATGCGCTGCTGCGCTAAGTAGTCTTCAATCTCCCGGGGTCTTTGGCCTATTGGAGGGCGACGCATGTCGATGGGAAATCCGTGAAGTCCAAGGTGTCGATAGGGGCACTGGCGATAGAGATGACCTGGCTCCCCGCAGTGGAAGCACAGGCACTGGCGATTTGGGGCGCGCCACAGGTCCGCCTTCAGCTGGGGTGGTCGTCGGTTGTCGACGAACAGCTCAGTGTGTGCGGAATACAGTGAGCCTTGATCGGGTGGCGGTAATGGCGCCGAAGCAGGGGCAGGGCGTCGCGCCATATCTGCGTCCTGGGGAGTACCTGGAGGTATATATATATATATATATATATATATATATATATATATATATATATATATATATATATATATATATATATATATATATATATATATATATATATATATATATATATATATATATATATATATATATATATATATATTACTTTACGTAAACGCCAGATTGGTGAAAATAACTTAGATAGTGGCTTTTTTAGAAGGCCTACAATTTTTTCCTGATACTTTTTTTTTCTAAAGCCAAAAACAAAAAATAGGTAATTGGTATTTACGACCTAATTAACTTCAATGAACGAAAACAAATACAGCAGATTAGGAGAGGTGGCTCTGAACAGCTCTTCGATGCTATAACTGGGCTAGGACTCATCGCACTTTTTTTAGGTCATTGATTACATTAAGCTATAGGACACCCGTCCCACTGAACCGAACAGAAAGCCACCTGCGCGCGATGTCGCTACACGTTAAGGATTGCCCATGTGGTCGAAATTATTCTTCCTATTTCCTCAAATTTACCTCCGGTGAGACACAGAGAAGACTGCAGGGACGGTGGGAACGAGGCCTCACTGTGGCTGAGGCCGAAGTGTTCCCGGATGCCGACGTACATGGCGCCTTGTGAGCGGCTCCCCAGCGTGGCCGTGTGCAGCATCACGACGCACATTGCCAACGTGAACCAGCTCCGGCGGCTGTCCTGCAGGCGGAGACGAGCACCCCCTTTGCTGGTCATTCCGTCCATGGAGACTTGAAGGCTGCCCGTCATCCTGGAACTGTGTGAAGGGAAGCAGAGAGAGATGGTGATCCTGCGTGCTTGATTGAAATACTGCGCAAACTACGCAGCGCAAAAGAAAAGGGGTCTAGGCAAAAACTCGCAACACTCAAATTGAAAAGAACCAAAAGAAAAAAAAAAGTCACCTCCTCATTTCGCTAGCTATAATATATACCTACGTTTTAAAGCCAAAAGAAATTGGAGGCGCTAAAGCTTGGCCTTAAGAGTAGGCGTATAGCGCTTTTAACACCGCCTTTGCAATCCACAGAGTTTTGGAAAACTTCTTGTTTAACTTATATTTATTTTAATAGTTATTACTGCTTCAACACCAATACACAACCAAAATAAATGCTAGTTAATCATGCGCGGCACCAAGCGTTCGCTAGGCGTTCCTTTAAAGCGCTTCGTACCAACGACCTTTCGTGGCCTAACACGGTTGCGCGCCCGCCTGGCATGCAAAGGGCCTGTCCTCGAACCCCAGCGGCGACAAATTTAATTTAATGAATTACGCTTACTTTCTGAAGTACCCCATAGAGTAACCTCCTTGCCAATTTTGGCTTCGTTTAGACCAGCTGCCCACCTAATTAGATTTATTTGAATGTAAGGTGTGTGAAATTCCCGTGATAGGTCATCTAGTTTTGATGTCGTTACCCTGTCGACCAATCAACGTGGCGGGGACGGCTTGTCGGTAGAACGAGCTGTATACGCTATCTCGTAATAGCAATATTTTGCTAGTGTCATTAAAAATTACCACATCAGTATGCCATTATGTTAGCAATGATCAGCATTTGGTTACGAATTTGCAGCTAATCACAGTTATGTGAAGATTAAACAGAAGACTGCGAATTTACTCAAACGCTTTAGAGGTCTTCGTTCTCCAGAGTAAGACCGCCAGCTCGACTATGAAGATGAACAATATAGAAAAGCCAAATATCACCACTTCACGAACCACCGCAGCGTATTCATTAGCATAAATAAAGACGAAAGCACAAATTAAACACTGCTTAGCCGTGTGTTTAATCACAAGTTCGGCCTCAGGCGTCGCTAGGCAAAAGAAGCTCCAGCTTCCACCGAGGTTTAACCAGTGCTAAACCACAGCTATTTTTTTTTTCTTATGTAACTTCCCACAGCACTCTCTTGGTGCAAAAAAAAAAAGTATCTTTCACTGCAAGTCCTGTTAATTAGAAACTTCCATCTTGCAAAGAATAAAGTAGACGCCGTGACAAATCCTTAGCAGAAATGAATTTGTTGCTTTTCTTGAGAAAACAATAAAATAAATAATTATAGGAGTACACTTGTGCCTGCTTACATGTAGAAATGCGAAAGCATTGTAGTTGCGTGCCTAGCTCCGTGATGAGTTCTGATCTTCGTTGCTTAGTTACCTTTACTATTGGTGAAGCCACATATTGGGGACCGAGGAAGCAAATTTTGGGGTATTCTACACAAATTTGGAAGTCATCATTGAGTTGGCCATACTCAACTTAGGTCAGACACGTTACATTTGGGTGATGTAAAATTTCGGGGGTCTAGAGCAACTTTTTTTTGTTGGCCCACCTAAATATGCTAATTACCATTTAGTTGATTCTATTAAAATCATGTTAGATACCAGTCCTGGCAAAATTTAGGGGGTGCAGGGAAGCTAAATTTCGAGCATGGCCCACATAATTTTGGAGGTCATCATTGAATGGTCCATACTCGGATTAGGTTATACATCGAATTTGGTCATATTCTGACGATGTCAAATTTCGGAGGTCCAGGGGCCAAAATTTTGGGGTGGCTCATTCCAATTTAGAGGTGAAGATTGGCCGCACTTGATTTAGGTTAGACATTAATTTTGGTCCAGTTTTGATGAGGTAAGTTTTTGGGGTTCAGAGAACCAACTTTTGAGGATGCCCTATCCAAATTTGGAGGTCACCGTCGATTCGGTTATATTCGAATTGTATTATACACACTCTGGTGACGCCACTTGTTGTATTAAATAAAAATGAATGATCGACATTTCGTGTCACACTTTTACGAACAGGCTTTGTCTACGGTACTGATGAATCAAGAAATACTTTTTGCATTAAAACAAAGACTAATAGGGATTTCCTTCCCTGGACTGGTTAGAGAGAGAGCGAGAGATAGACTTATTTGTCAGTTCAGTTCAGTTCAGTCGTTCAGTCGTGTCCGACTCTTCGTGACCCTATTGACCATGTCACGCCACGCTTTCCGGTCTCTCACTATCTTCCTAACATCACATAACTTCATCTGCAGTGCCTCGAGGATGCCGTCTAACCATCGCGTTCGCTGCCTACCCCTTCTCCGGCAACCCTCAACCTTTCCCAACATCAAATCTTTCTCCAGCGACTCCTCTCTTCTCATCAGATGACCAAAGTAGACTTATTTGTCACTGGGGTGGTAATGGCGGTGACGAGTTTCTCAGCCACTCCTGCTGGCCGGCACTTGGTCTGTCTGTGACTTCTTGCGCTCTTGACGCCAGGTACTAAACACCCGAGTCCTGACTGGCGCGAACAGTTTCCCATTTCTCAAGCGAAGGACGCGTGACCAGATATGTCGGAGCCGGATCCTCCGCGCACAGTCCCAAATTATGTAGTGGCAGGCTCGCCGCAAAGTTGACAGCATGGGTTTAGTATGTCGGGAAAGATAGTAGTGAGATATGTTCAGGGTCTGGCTGCGACTGCGTTTGTAGCTGCCGCCACGTGGTAGCCGGGTCTCGACTGAGCGAAACGTGCGGAGGCAGGCAGGCTCTAAGCTAATAAATTCTAATGGCCTGAGATGAATCCAGAGTTTCACCCCGTGTGACATCTGCGTCCTAGACCCCCCTCACTGACTCGGCGACAAAACCTCGAGCATATTGGTGAGCGTCCTATATTCCCCGGGATGCCCGAGTGGGCAGGGATCTATAATACATCCACTTCCTTTCTATCTTTTGGAATCGGGCAAAGAATTTTTTATTCAGTGGCGGAGGTACGACCCCTCGCGAAGGGCCGTTTTATAATCATTGGGACTGGTGCTGGTATTATCCTGAACGATTCTTAGAGCTATTGCGGTCTCTTCAGTCTCTTCCGCTAGGCCCGGGACCATCGTCGCTGCTACCCTTCGGGACAATACTCATCGCGCTCACAGTGAAAGCGTCTTTGCCTGTAATGTTGTACTTTGCCGCATCAACATACACGGCACTATCGTCCACTTTTGTACTTTTTGCCTAACGTTTTGCTTTTTACCTAACAATACAGCCAATATGTGTAACTAGCAGGCTGGTTAACTAATATTGAATAGGTACGTTCTAACTACATGCTCGAAGTTCCGAGATAGAACCCTATTGCTTGTCCCTTCTAGTTATGCGCATCTCAATACCGTCACTTATCTGATTAGAGCAATGTGACGTGACTTGACAACCCTACAAACACTAAAGGCTATGTCTAACGACATTCCATCTCCATGAGCCTTGGTATCTAATTAAGGACTTTCAACTCAACTCAAGTGCGCAGTTCATTATTTTTTAAAGGCTTGCAGCCCAGCGCAAGTAATATCAGCTATCAGCTTTTGGAATTCCGAAAATGCTTTTTACGTCGGCGCTGCAGCGCGTCGAATTATGGAGTCTCACTGAGGAGAAAATTAAACCGAGCGGCCGTAAGTAGGGCTACCCGCGCCTACAATCGCCAGTCGCATAGCGGTGCACTTGTAACGTGCTTTTCCGCTCACCGCTCCTATGCGAGGGCTGCGATAAGAATCTCCGGCATAATAATGAACCTGATAGTATAGTTAAAAAGTTAGCAATTCAGTTAGCAGGTCTTCTCCGTGTTGCTATGCACTAACCGCTGACAATGCTGCGTTGAAGAAAGCGATTTTCAAACTCAAAAACCTATATTTAAGAATTGAGGATAATCTTAGGTGAAGCACCCTGTATATTTTATGCAGTGATGAACTTTCCTTTTCCCGTAAACATAATTCGCAGGACCACATAGTCCATGGAGCAGAAGAGAGGAGACGAATAGCTGACACGCACAAAAAAAAAAAAAAAAAAAAAAAAAAAACTTACGTGAAGTGGGATAACGGTGCTAAAACGAGGAACTCAGCACCCCCTTGCTCCGTGCTCGTCCATGGTAACGGCAAGAAGATGCAACCAATTTGCGCCTCTGGCTAGAAACGATATGTTTGCTTCCTTATTTTGAACCTATAAGAGGGCTAGAGTACCGTGGTGCTATGGTACGCAATGCGTCGGCCCAACACGTATAGCAACAACTGGCTTCTCTATCTCCGTACGCGGATGGAGATGCTTCGTGCTCGCCTGTGCAGTTTCCTGCTTTCCAAATGTCTTTTTTTTTAAACAGCTGCGGCGCTTTCAGCACGGCGACTCTCGTTTTCCCAGCTTTCCCGCCATGGCACGCGGGCGCTTCAGCCGTGCACGTCAGCGTCTTCGATGTCCGAAAAGGCTGTGCTTCTCTACTTGCATCATAAACTGTTCCAGCTTTGAACAAACGTGAAAGTTTGAAAGGTTTCATGTCACATTCGTCGAGAACGGTATGTGACTAGAAGCAGCCTTTCGCCATGAGTCACTGCCAGTTTGGGTGTACGGGCCATCCTCACCCTTGCATGGCGTCGCCCTCGCACGGTCAAGGGAGGGTTAGTGCGCAAAACTCGCTGAGGGAGAGGGAAGACAGATGGACTCGTGTAGGAGTAAGGGCTGGCAACATGTGCGATCTGACAGGCTGAACGATAAAGCCGCAGACCGTGTTGCTACAGGCGTATGCTTCGTGCTACCACCGACGAGGGCTCTCGGCTTGCCCGTAGGCTGCTAAACCGACACCGAGCACAATTCGATTTAGTACTTGTTCTAAAAAAAATATTATTATGATGTTCGATTATTACCGTGCGATGAAAACGTGTTAACATTAGACCTTACCTTGTTCGAAGGGTTAGAGCTTCTAATTAGGAACACTAATTAGCTCTTTTTCTGACGCAATAATCATTGCATTCGTCATCTAAAAATGATTGGCGCACATGACCTGATAGTTTCTCCATCTTTTTCGATATAACCGGCCACCGGTTTACCCCGCTCACAGGATACCATGCATTCCTCTGCTTGTTCCGTCCGCGGGGGCGGCCCTCTGGTAATTCTATCCCTGTGCTGTTGTTGTTGCGACTGTAGGAAGAAGGCAGACAAAATGGACGGGCCTGCTACTGGCTTTGTAGCTGAGCCACCTCCGCTGCCTTTTGCGGACAAACGAGAAAATAGAGAAGAAAGAAAAAAGAAGGTGGGGAGAAACACGCGTGTTGCAACTGCCGCCGTCCACCACCGAAGCGGTGCCGGGTGCAATGACGGTTTACAAGAGATAAAAATCCGGTGGCAGGCTAGCCCCCGTCGAAAGCGGCGGTGACCTACCTGTCCCAGCCCCCTAGGGCCAGGAGCAGCCACCCCCCCTCAGCCCCTCTTTCCCTGTGCCAGTCATCTTCTATCTCCCTTCTGCGCTTCCCTGCAAGTTGAGAGGGAGATTTTATCCTCCTATCAGCTGGTGTTTCTCCGAATCGCACAAGCTTCTCCTGGAGTCCAACATACTGTCATGTGCACTGAATTCACTGGATCAGTAGGACATGTATCTGTACATGTTTTCTGTACATGTATTCCTGTGCGGCGCAATCCCACTGTACGCAGAAGTGGCCACCAGTGGTGCTTAACGCAGCATCGACATTGGCGGCCCTGGTGGTGTGCACTGAACCAATCAGTGATAAGTGCTCGGTAACAGTGCAGCCTATTGAAGATTATGTCAAGCAATTTTCGACAATTCCTGAGAAATAGATTTTTGAATGTTTTTTTACATATTGTTTACTATCACTATAACAAGCAATGCATCTGTAGATCTTTCGCTAATTGTTTTCAAAAGCCCGCCGTATTAGGTTTCTTCATCAGTAGGACTTATTTGTAGTGAATGGAGGGCAAACTTATGAAGTAAACTTTTGGCATGCGTCGGAAACTTGGGCCATTTTTATTAGTATAGGTTCGTGAAGGTATCTCACAATATTCCATAGTAGAACGAGAGAAAGAAGATGCCTGCACAGTATGCAAGAGCAATGAACAAGGGTTGTCTTCGAAGGACTTGTCTTCATCAGACGAAGACAAGTTCCTTGTCGAAACGTTTGCTCGGCTTGCGGACTAAGGTTCCCTCTCAACCCTTATCTAGTGCACTTTCTTACAATATTTCACAGCTTCCTCATAGTTATTTAAAAACGCAACCGATTGATTTCCTACGGAAATTTATATTACTCATTGTTTGGCTTGGTTTGATGTTATGAAGTTCAACGTCCGAAAGCGACTCAGGCTGTGCGGGACACCGTAGTGGAGGGCTCCGGAAATTTCGACCACCTGGGATTTTTTAACATGTTTCTAAGCCTATGTCCTGATTTTCGTGTGCCCTGAGCACTGGGTCACTACGAACTGGCTTCTGGGTGCAGGAATAAATTTAGAAAAAAAAAAAAATTGGGGGTACCATCGGATGCTTAGATCATTTGTGTCAGTGTGTTCATGAAAACTATTCTACTCTATTCCGCAGCGCAGCAGTCTTAAATATCTCTAAAATGAAGCTCATTAGTCTTCTACGACAGGTAAAACTACGCTCTTCTAGTCGAGAACAAACGTTAAAGCAAATTTTTGCCACACGCCTCAATCTTAGAACGTCTCCATTAAAGTGTGCGTAACAGCTTTTCACAATATTTCAAAATTTAAATTCAAATGTATGCCAGTATTTTCAGCTGGCTGCGGCTTCAGTTTTAAAGCAAGGAGTGTGCAGGTACAAACATCACAGAGGCCAGCACCCTGCCATCTATTGGTATAAATTCAGTTTTACTTCTTCATCGCAGCTCCAATTTCAAGTGAAGTTCACTCACCCAGAAAAAGGAAGTTCACAAAATTAAAAATCTGCGCCTTTCTTATGTTGGAGAACAATTATTCGTTTACACTGAAACAGAGTAATTTTGCTGGCATTTTAGCGCGCACAATCTGCAGCGGTGTTTCAGAGGCTGCGAGGCACTGCCAGCTCTACTACTAAGCCCGATGGCGGAGGTTTTGTTTCCGGCCACGTGCAAAACAGCAAAAACGTGCTAATGGCCCGCCGTGTGTCGAGCGCTCGATGTAAGGATATATTCTTACACCGTGGCCGACCGTGAGCATTTCTTATGATTGCTATTACCTGAGGAAATTTTTCAGCGCACATTATAGCTCTGCAGAGACTGTGCTGAAGTTCAGTATGCTATCGCTGTGCACAGCGCTGAACGACTCGCTACGTCCTAATAAAAGCCCAGATCTGACTGGCTCGCTGGCCAGGATATGTTTGCCGTTCGCTGAGTTTATTTTTCTTTCTTAATTATATCTCATGCTTTAATGCGCTTTGGAAACCTTTTCATGTCTTTCTTCGGAGTTTGTTGGTTTAAGCTTTTGTACTGCGCAACAACCTACCATGGCTGTGGCACGGCCGCTCAATGGAGGCGCACTTGGGTGCGGCCCGTCGCGTCGCCCGAAAGAGCCGTATTGCGCCTAGTTCTCATCGCCACCGCCGCGGCGCCACCGCTCCGGGACAAGTCCAGGCGGAGAGCTGCGCGCAGCGGCCGTGCCTGTGCTTTCGTTTAGGCGTCCGCGCGAGCGGCGCTGGATCATTTTAGGATTTATGAGCTGCGTTTCACACATTATGGTGATTCCACGTGCAAATTTGTTATTGATAAGGTGATAGCGGCATGTCACTATGAAAGCGCTTTTCTAAGTTAGACGTGGACCCGTTTACAACGAGAATCGAAGAAGCAGAGCGCCTCGCCGAGTGGGCACCCACTTAGTTACGGGCGTTTAAACCACTGTAATAACATATAACATATTACAATCTTGAACTCCTGACAAAGTTTGGGGCCATTTATTCAGCGTGCACTTTGTGGAAACTCACAATTCAGGACGTAGCGTTCAGCATTATTGCTCAGCGTGTTCCTCCATTTTCGCTGGAAATAATATTTAAGTGAGAAGCACCACCTGAATATACTAGCTGACACAAACTTACAAAAGAAACAACACGAGAAAACCAGTTCAACCAGACGCCCTAAGGTTAGGCAATTTTTTTCTTTTTATTTTGAAGCCACATGACGCACAGAGGAAACCCAAGCCTATTACAAACGAAGAACTTTCCTAGAAAGAGGTTTCTGTGCAAGTATTATTTTTTCCACTGTCAGATTTATATTTCCTGTCCAGTTGGTCAGCAGGGGTCGCATTAATTTCGTTAAGAACGTTTTGCAGAGGTCCTTGGTGTGACTGCGGTCTTCTCTCTCGCAAATCAACTCCGGACATTGCCCAAAATAGGGAAGAAGGGATGAAACCAACATGTTGCATAACTTGCTGCTTCTTCTGACCTCTGGGCACTTCATCACTTTGCTAACAAAGGTGCATTAAGCTTGCACAACTACCTCCATTTTCGGATACCTTAGGTTTCCATCGTCAAGATTCTTGATAATTCCATACATTGCTTCAGTTGGCTTTGCTACCTGCAGCAGGGTTTTGCAGGAATCACAAGGCACCTGAAAACGAGTACAAACCGTTATCAAAGGATTGGGACTAATAAAAAAATAATGACACTCTAAAGTAAGCACTCGAATACATTTAAACTTTTGTTAAATATAAATAATAAAGACCCCCCCCCCCCCCCTAGGGCAAGCACTGAAAACAACAACCAAATTAAAAAAAAAAGAATGTTTCATGCAATTTTGTAAAACTATTCATACCTTCTCTTCACATGCGCGTGCAAGGTAACCAGCCAAGTATGCGATCGGTGCTGACTCTATGTCTGCTGCTGGTTCACACCACACATGAATGTATCCAAGCTCTCTCGAAAACTCTCTCGCAGCAGAGGTGATGGCAGCGGGCAAGGTACGACTTTCGTAATCTTTAATGCCAAATTTTATAGCTGCCTTCGCCTCAGAGTTAATAGGTGCATTTGCGGACTTTGATGCTTGCAAGATGCCAACCTGCACAAAGCATGGCAAAATTTGTATTATCTCCGTTGATTTTCGTTTGTCGCTAATGGTACCTTCAGTATTTTCTCTGAAGTGAAAACTGCAGCCCTTGCGTCAACTGTGTCGTTCCCGCCATTGAATTGCCTTAGGCTGCTAAAAAGCGATTCTACAGGATCGCTGTTCAGGGCCTGCGTTAGGACGTACCGGAAGCTGAAAATAGGAGATTCGGTCAGATGCAATGCACTAGTAAGGCGCACAGAAGACATTATTGTAAAGATACTTACTTGACGTGATCAAGCAGGTACTCAATTAACGCCACTGTTGATCTGGTTGTCATGATTGTTGCTTCGTACGTTTCCTTGGTTAGCATTTGCTTCGACGTGCCTCCTTGGACCTGAATGTCTTCGATATAGCGAACAAAGTCCAACTCTAACCAAGAGAGCCGCTCGTCATCTGACAGATAGAATGGCTCCTCTTGGTGATTCCATGCCTTCACTGATGAAATGTTGTGCAAGGCATACCATTTCGATATCATTTGCATAAACGTGATTGTGGCGGAACTATCTTGAAACTCACACGCTTCAGGGTCGCACTGAGTGTTGCTCTGGAGGAACTGAAGTGTGGCTATCACAGGTGGGGAAAATATATCTACTGCCCTGCGCACTTTCATTTTTTCAAGGTTGCTTGGCTCAACATGAGCCCGCGTGAGGAACTTTAGAGGTTTAACTAGAAGTTGGGATTGTATGTCAAAAATCTTCTTCAAGTAATATCCACCTCGAATGGCCTGCCCCTCATCCATCATTTCTCTTTCCAGAAAGTTCGTGCGGAGATTTTTTATCAAGTGGTTTGGGTCAAACGCCAAAAAAAAGGGGGTCACTTCTGAAAGGGTGAGGCACCGCATGTACAAGTGCACCTTCCTCTGAAAGGCTCTTGAAAAAGGCAGCGTTAGTTTGATGGTTGTCCGCAACAATTCTTGCGATGCGAAAGCCAACCTCTTCGACTGACTGCATGACTTTCATGGCCATTGAATGAAGCTTATCATTCTTAAGGCAGCGGGTGAAAAAATAACCCACTGGTATGATGTAAGATGTTGATAAGCCTCTCAAAACAAAACACAACAGACGGTTTGCCACCTGAGGGATTTTTGTTGAGAGCTCTGCAGAGCCGATGTCTACGAGGCCAAACACTTTGTCTACTTGCCGGTCATATATGACTTCTTGAGCTATAGACATCTCATCAACAATTATTGAACAGTAGGCCTCTTGCGGCACACTCAAGTTTTCGTATTCCACACGAAGGCGTTCTTTGATGAGAGATGTCACACCAACTTCTCCTGTTGACTGACCAACATATTTCTGCAGAGTGGTACACGGCAGCTTAAAAAGACCTCTTGATCGGACGTGCTCGTAGCCTTTGCTTGAGCATGCTTTCTAAAGTATGCACTCTCTCAGAACACGCTCACTGTACACAGTTTTTTCATGCAACAGTTGGTCACTTGATTTCTGATGAGGAGAGCTGTTTTTTCACCTGCTTCGGCTGATTTTAGTAACTTCATGAAGTCCTGAACCGCCTTGTTTTCTTCATAACCTTGCAAGCGCTCTTTCAATTTGTCGTGCTCGGCTTTCAGTTTTTGCAGCACTTTTGCTTGGCGAGCGATTTTCGATTTCAGCCTGTTCTCGGCCTTCTTTGCATCGTCCAACACGCTCGTGAAATTGAACGCAGTCTGACAAGCCTCATCAACCAGCAAAGCATTTTTGCTACAGATTTCCAACGCAGACTGACATGCATCCTCCACCAACACGTTACTTTTGATGCTCACTTGCGTGCTTACTTCAGGAGCAACATCGTGGTAGCAATCAGAAAGACGAGACCCACTCACATTTGGATCCTCTCTGGACCCGTCACGCTCAGCTGGAGTTCTCTGAACTGTGCCGTCAGCAGACCGGTCAACTCGAGGTCTCTTTGTTCTTTGCGAACTTGCTGGTTGCATGTAACGTGGGTAGTTCGCGAATACGGAGGGGACGGCTGATGGAAGCAGGATCTTCAGTTTTGTGTTCTTCCTGTAGTAGCCGTCTGTGAAGTGCAGTGAGCATACCAGTGACTTGTCACTCGGCTCCCACTGGCTTCCTTTTCCGGCCGAGCCCTCCCGAGATATGTTTTTCAGCCATGCTGCTCGACGTTGTAAATCGCACGGGAACTCGTGGTAACCGATCTTCGGATCTTTCCTTGAGTTCGTGGTGCATAGCGCACACAGCAGTTGCGTGGCATAGAGACGCATGCGTTTAGGACGCTGTTGACACAGGCACCGATGACATGCACGCAGAACTAGCAGAACCACGCGGGCATGCTGAGCAGCAACAACTAAAACACGCGCCAAAACAGCGAGCGAAGTCCTTTCCGCGTCGTCTGGCCGACCGTGCCGGTGGTAGCCGGCGGCGCCTCGTCCCGGAGTGGTGGCGCCCCCGCGGAGAATGACGGCGGAAACTGTAACTTCTCCCAATACGCGCTTCCCCAGCTATTGCGGCGCGACGCGACGGGCCGCACCAAGTGCGCCTCCATTGAGCGGCCGTGGCTGTGGTAATGTTCTTCACTTTATCATTACCCTGTTCAGGCTCTCTCGCGATATGTGTGGAGGAATTAGCACAGCGCGTGATGATTTTTGTAGTCAGTGCTTGCCGCAGTTGTTTTCAGCAGGATCAGTATGTCTTCGAAAATTCCAGCTAACAAGTGTTCATTGTCACACGCCATCTATCCATTTTCAGTAGAAAATGCTTAAGCATCGTAGGCTGCACTGAGGAAGGAAGGTGGCTGTTCTGTTGATACAGCGAAAGAGAGAAAAAAAGTGACACCGATCTTTGTCGCCGGCAAACGAAAGCAAAGCGCAGTTGCATAGCGCCGTTGCCAGCTGGCAGCTGTGACTTGCTACCCTTGTGCACCGGTTGTAAGCATGAAGCCCTCAGGCGAAAGCAGCACGCGAAGGTCAACGTGCACATATCCTGTAGTCTGCACTACTCCTCGTGCTCCATCGCTCCCACTTCTGCAACCATCCACTATCAGTATAGGTCAGATGTTCATCTCTAGGACTGTCTGACAATCAAGAAGGTAATTTGTCTAACCTTTGTTCCTACATTCCTCTTTCTGCTTCGTCGTGGTAGTGGAGTTGTTAGGGCGCTCGACTGCTGTGCCCAAGAATGCGGGATCGTATTTCGGCCGCGGCGGCCGCCTTTCGATGGAGGCGAAATGCTAGGCGTCCATGTGCTGTGCTGTGTCAGTGCACGTTAAAGAACCCCAGGTGGTCGAAATTTCGGGAGTCCTCTACTACGCTGTCTTTCACCGTCTTAGTTGCTTTTGGATGTTAAATCCCATAAACTGACATTCTTATTTCTTCCCCATTCTATTCGAGGCTTTAACGTCGATTCTAACTCGAGCCACAGAGCTGCTGCTGTTTAAAACACCGATGGCTTAGAAAATTAAGCGATTTGCGTGAACTCAGGTTTCTACAGTTAAGATGGAGGTTTCGTCGTATTCATTTGAAATCGCTCTGGTACATAGCGCTAGCCACTTGGTTTCATCACTGCTGGTTTCAACGTTTGAAGAAGCACCTATCTTTAATGAGCAATAAGTGTCGTGGACCAAAGGGTAGCAGTAAAGGTTTGACGCCGTGCTCTCTCTCCTAGAATGGTGCAGTATAGGCATAAGCACTATAAAGTGTGACGTGCCAGGTCTTGATTTCATCTCATACGACGCAAACGAAGGACTTGCAGGGGTCATGTTTGCGTGCATGAGCCGGTCGCTGTCTTATCTGACAGTCATTGCCGCAGTCCAGTCGGAGCCGTTTCCTGTCGCGCCACAATGCTCTCTGAAGTCCTCCATCGCTCTCGCATCTCACCACTTTGTCCTCGCGCCTAATTGCACCGCCGGAAACCGACGCTGCTCAAGTGAAGCATGGGCGTTCAACAGCTGGGCACTGCGCTGTGAAGACAGGCCTGGTTAGAGACTATGTCCTTTTAAAAGAGAAGTTTCAACCAAACCGTGTGCTCGGTGCCAGTGTGCGCTTTTACACGTTTCGGGTATTGCTGCTATTCCTGACCCTGACGTTACTTCAAGTACCAAGAGAACGCTGCTAGGAACAACAAGGCAGCAGTATTTTTTGCCCTGAAGCCGTACGTGATATAGCAAGCTAATAGCGGTGAAAAGGACGTTGCGGTTGGCATGGTATATAGATCCCGGGGTGAATTATACAGAGAATATACATACTGTCTGTACGTGTTGCGCAGCACCAGCATTCATCAAACCAGGTAATCAACTGACAAAAACCTACAAACTTCATCGGCTGTTTCATATTTTTAAAGAAATGAAATGGCATGTATTGTCATACCACGCTTTTTTTTTTTTACGCTTTGCTGGCCACATCATTAGAATTTTTTTTCTAGATGAAAAAAAAAAAAAAGATATCAAGAGCCTTTGTCATGCAGAGTGTTGGGCGGGCGGGCGTGCTATGCTGTCCTAATAATCAATTTGGCAGGAGACATCACCTGGCAGCTACTGGTCGGCGGGTTGTACGACTTCGCAAGACCACACGACATGGCCTTGACCCTAATTGGAAGGAGCTGCCTTTGAGACGGGAGAGCGAGGTTGCAATTGGAGCCCTCCGGGGCCCTTCAATCCCGAGTCAAACACGCTGCCCCTATAGGCCCCGAAGGCCCGTTTGTACACTTTGTATAAATCGGACCCTTATATTGTTACATCTATTATATTGTTGATATCTACAGAAGACCTACAACACATGTATGACACTACACATCTTTACGGGGAAGTGAACATATTCCGCGTGACGACATGTTTACACTCGCACACTAGATACAATCTAGCGCCGCAGCGACATATGCATTTGCGGATCAGGAAATGAGAGCGCCCTGCTCCGAGCAATGTGAGAGAAGTTACTCTTTACGGCGCGCAGTTCTGAAGGACATGAGCAACCGAAAACAGGTTACTCCTTCACTTGTATCCCCCTAATTCTCAAACAGCGACTGAGACACCATCCATTTCCCTGCAATAAAATATTATTAATTAATGTTGTGACAACAGGGATTGCTGTGCAGTGCTCGTTGTGGCTAGTGAGCATGTATAAGTGCTGTGGGTCCGGCGTCGCTAGTCTTTGTTTATCGGCTTCGCCTGTAAATGATTGAGCGCGGATCTTCACAAATGGCGCGTGCATGTCGGTCCGAAGCCGATTCGACTTTTGACCTTTGCGAGCAGCGACGGAATAAAAGCTTCTCCACTGCCAGTGGCTTCCGAACTCATGCCGATAGAAACCATCAGTTTTGCATGCTACTGTGTTAAACTGCTGCACAATCTTGTTTTTAAAGCAAAACCTTTGCTGGTATTGTCGAGCCAAGGTCATCGGCGCCAGAAATTTGACATCAGGTGCGGCGCAAGGAGCCGGCGCTGAAATTCTTCGCCTTCTTCGAACGTGCGGCGCGCTGAGCCGACGGCGCTAACTTCTACTTCGCACACCTGCTTCTTCTTCTTCTTCTTCTTCACACACCCGACAAACTTCATTTGTATCGGTACATATCTCGACAAATATACAATATTGCCTGACACAATGTCACACAGCCTTCCAGTCCCCTGTTCTTACCCTTTCCCACTATCTGCTGCCCACCTATTTTGCTTCCTGGGACCACCCCGTTTAAAATTGTCCTTGAAACCTTCGTGTCGAGACCCGGCTGTGGTGTCCTTGAGGTTCGCAGGCAGCCATGGAGGAGTTAAACCACAGCGAACAGTGTCTGACCACGCTTAATCAAGCTTCCACTCTGCAAACTGGGTTCAGGCCTATTTATAACAAAGCTCTCACTTGCATAACCGGTCTTAGCTGAGCTAAGCCGCAACCATTTTATTCTGCATTACCAGCTTAGACAGCGCCACACAAATACAGATGAACATTCTTGCTAAGTTTGTGGTACTCCCGCTGAATTTGGCGGTTTTTCAAGCTATTTAGCGAGTAAAATGCTGTTGATTTTAGTGGTTTTTAGATCCTCTTGGCGCATTTTTTAGCCGGTTTTTATTTGTTACACAATTTTTGATTAGAACAGGCTCTGCTCCTTAAAATTGTAATACTTTTTTTAAGAGAACATGGTACTGTGAGGGCATGGCGTCACTTGGATGCTAAAACGGCGAATATCGAAACATGGCCTGTATGCCTTGAATTGTACGCGGCATTTTAATGCAGTTTTCGAATCTGCTGTTGCCAGACACGCAGTACGGTAGACTGGGGCCTGTAATGCACGCTCAGATGTTCAGGACCTCAGTTTCAAGACTGGGTACTGGAATTCTAAAAAAAAAAAAAAAAAAAAAAAAAAAACATTAGCTGTGGCTTAGCTCTGAATAAACCTGGATGGCAGCGGAAGCTTCTTTTGCCTGCTACATTATTCCCCTCTCACTTCTTATCAGTGATAAATAAATTGTAAATATGAAGATGTACGTGCAAAGGTGAAGATTCTGTGCGCTATCTTCAGTGGTATCGCCATCGGCGTGTGTGCTTGACTTGGCTGTACGCGGACTGTCCCATGCCGTGCCTCTCTATATCGAGTCCCAGTACCTCTAATAAAACCCCATTCTACATTTGGCGGAGTCCTAGGGTAAAAACGTCGGTCCTGGAGCTCCGCAGCTGCATTCTTCCTACACCTGCAATGCCAGACGACGTCCAACATCAAGCAATGAATCGAGTCCAGCCGTCAAGCTGTGCGCCGGCTTCCTTCGCCAGCGGGACCCGGCTATCTTCAGCGGAACCGATGAGCACGATGATAAATTGCCTCTATTATGAACGAGTGAGAGTCTGCAATAAATGGGACGACGAAACGAAATTGAACAACGTAATATTTTACCTCACCGCCGTGGCTAACTTGTGGTACCGTAACCATGAAAGCGACATCCGTACGTGGGAGGCATTTAAATCAACACTCGCAGAAGTCTTTGGTCGCCCGGCTGTCAGGAAATTACGCGCCGAGCAGCGCTTGCGTGAACGGTCACAGCAGGTCGGCGAAACCTTTAAAAGCTAGATCGAAGAAGTCGTCGACCTGTGCAAACCTGCGAACGCCAACTTGTCAGAGGCTGAAATGACCAAACACATTCTGAAGGATATTGATGATGACGCCTTCCAGACATTGACGGGGCTGCGGCAGGTAGCTCACCGTCGCTAGCGGCGGCGGCTAGCCTGCCTCTGAATTTTTATATGTTGTAGGCCGTCACTGCACCCGCCACCGCTTCGGTGGTGGACGACGGCTGTTGTTGCGGCTCGCCTCTTTCTTTTCCTCTTCCTTTTCTTCTCTATTTTCTCTTCTGTCTGCACGAGGCAGCGGAGGTGGCTCAGCTACAGAGCCAGTAGCAGGCCTGTGCATTTTCCTTTCCTTCTTCTTACAGCCGCAACAACAACAACAACAACAACAACAACGAAGTCTTCACGCTATACCAAAGCTTCGAGGGGCTGCACAAGGCGTTGACGCGTCAGCCCCAAGCACAGGTTGAATTGCTTGCCGGACTGACGCTTGCAGCCGACAACTCATCGTTTCTGCAGCAAATTAAAGCATTTATGCGTGAAGAGGTGGCGCGTAGGTAGAGAGCCCTTTGGACCACTAAAGTGCGATGAAGCGAAAGCAATTATAACGCTGTGAATTGTAGCCCTCCACTACCGCACACCTCTATCTCCCTCTCTTCTTTCACTACCACCACCGTCGTTTCCTTTACTGCGTGGTACATCTGTCCGCGCCCCGCCGGGGTGGTGCAGTGGTAAGACGCCCGACTACTGTGCTGGAGTTCCCGGGTTCGAACCCGACCTCGGCGGCTGCGTTTCGATGGAGGCGAAACGAAGAGGCGTCCGTGTGCTGTGCGATGTCAGCGCACGTTAAAGATCCCCAGGTGGTCGAAATTACTCCGTAGCCCTCCACTACGGCTCCTCTTTCTCTCTTTCCACTTTCACTCCCACCTTCCTTCCTTCCCTAACGGCGCGGTTGCGGTGTCCACAAAAAACCAGTGAGACAGTTAACTCGCCTTTCCCTTCCTATAAATAAATCAGTACATCTGTCCGCGGGGAATTGTGACAGACACTGCTCCTTTTCTATCCTGTAAATCAATTTGAAATTCCGTTGATACCTTCTGTACTAACGCCTCCTAGACATCTGGGTCTGCTTCTGTTTGCTGTTTGGTGCGGCGCATGGACGCCTGGATCGGACGCTCGGCGGGGTGAGTTTGCATGAATCGCCTGGTGACGTCATGACCAGTCGTGATGTAATGACGCGCCCCTTGTCGCATACAATCAGCATTCCATTGAACGCATCTTCACCAGCGTTCTATGATTCGCTCGTTTAAAGGAAATTAAAGGGGCAGTATCTGTCACTCGCGGAATCCCGCTGGTAGAAACGCAGAGGCGCCCGTGTGCTGTGCGATGGCAGCGCACGTTAACGATCCCCAGGTGGTCGAAATTACTCCGTAGCCCTCCACTACGGCTCCTCTTTCTTTCTTTCCACTTTCATTCTCACTTTCCTCCCTTCCCTTACGGCGCGGTTGAGGTGTCCATAGAAAACAAGTGAGACAGTTACCGCGCCTTTCCGTTCCTATAAATCAATCAGTTATTTTTTATGATGAACGTTTCACGATCCGGGGCGTGGCGCTGTTGGTAAAGCGAAATTTAACACTAGGATCAGCTACATAAACATGCAAGGAGGTAGAAAAAGAGCGAAATGGCTATAGATAGAACAGCAGTTGAAGGATGACAAAATAGGTGTGTACGCTCTTTGCGAGACAATCTCAGGGATCTAGAAGATCCGCCGTTTATAGAAGGTTTCGTCTGGGAAGGGTGCAACAGAACGAGAACGGAAATAAAGGGTGGAGGGGTAGGTATGTTGATACACCAGGGAATTAAAGAATTAAATCATCTTGTAAAGAACATATCTGGGTTTCAGGAACCATTGCCGGCATAAGGACGTGGCTACGGGTAGTTTATTTAGGAACAGGATATCAATGCAGGCAAGAAAACAGGGATCTTGTTGAATGTCTCAGTGACGATATAAGCCAGTTTGGAAATGGGGCCAATATTATTCTGCTGGGGGACATGAACGGCCACATCGACGATCTGGATGGATACACGGCTTGTAACGGGAAGCTAATGCTAGATTTCTGCGAGCGACACGATCTAGTTGTAGTAAATAGAGAAACAAAATGTGAAGGCCAAATCACGTGGGAATTCCGCAACAGGCAGACGACCATCGACTATTGTCTAATGTCGCAGGAAATTTATAGCAAGGTAACAAAAATGGAAATAGACGAAGAAGGGGAGTGTAGTCTGGGAAGTGATCATAAACGTATTAGTCTGCAGATGGGGCCCTTGATGAAAAGAGAAATGGAACTTAGACAAAACGTAAACGCAAAATTAAACGACGATCAAATAGCGCAGATAGCAGCAGACATAGAGGAAGCAATAGAGAAAAGCCCCATGGAAGACTGGGATTATGAACAGGTAGAACTACTCATAAGGAGGAAAATTCAGGAGGTTAAAGTAGCAAACCGCTGGAATGGAAAGAGGAAGCCACGGAGCTGGTGGAATAAGGAAATCAGGGAAGCTATTGAACAATGACGGGCTGCTTCAAGGGAACACCGAATGGCAAAGGAAGCACAAGCTTCTCAGGAGGAAATCGACCAAAAATGGGAATCATATCGACAAAAGAAACTTCAAGTGCAGGCTCTCGTCCAAAGTAAAATAAGACAGTCCACCGATCGCTGGATGGCTGATATACACGATGCCTCTAGAGGCGGAGCAAGAAAATTCTGGAACCATATAAGCTGGCTAGGGAAGAAGAATCAAAGAAAGCAAGGTCGGATTCAAGATAACGAGAGAAATTGTTTAAAGGGAGACAACGCAGTGAACTACATTACATCAGTTATAGCCGAGGCATTTAAGAGCGACGATAGGGTAATCTCCGCAAATCAGGAAGCAACACAAGGTATCAGAATACAAAGCACCTTAGAACTGACCAATCTAAACTGAAAAGGCAGAAAGAAATATTCCTAAGAGGGAATTCCGATCAAGCTGATTATTGAACTCGGTCCAAAAAGTAAGGAAACGTTGTTAAAAGCTTTGGAAACAGTCATAACGAGTAAGCAAATTCCGGACAGCTGGCGGCAGAGTAAAATGAATTTGATTTATAAAGGGAAAGGAGAAAGGATGCACATAAAATCCTACAGGCCGATTACCATAACATCTGTAATGTACAGGTTAGCCATGCAGGCGGTGAAATTAAAGGTGCAAGCATGGGTTGAAAGTAAAAAGATACTCGGTGAACTTCAGAACGGCTTTAGAAATGGTAGGCGCTTAGATGATAGCCTGTTCGTGCTTACCCAATGCATCGAAATATCTAGAGTGGAAAATAGACCTTTGTATTTGGCCTTCCTGGACATAAACGGGGCGTACGACAACGTAAGCAGGGAACTCCTGTGGAACATATTAAAAGAAGAAGGTATCGATTATGAGATAATAGAGTCCCTAGAGGAAATATACCGGGATAACAAAGTAGAAATTGCGTGGGAAGGAAGGGATAAGAAGTACGGAGGATGTCAAAGTATGCAAAGGATTAAGACAAGGCTGTCCTCTATTACCGGTACTGTTCATGCTTTATATGATAAACCTGGAACGGAGAATACAAGACAGTAACCTAGGTTTTAACCTGTCATATAGATTAGGTGGAAAGGCGGTAGAGCAGCGCCTCCCCGGTTTGATGTATGCAGACGATATTGTGCTGCTAGCTGAGAGTCTGGAAGAATTGCAAACTCTAGTTAAGTATTACGGAGACGAAGGGGACGCTCTAGGCTTCAGTTTCAGCGCAGTTAAGTCGGGTCTGATGATTTTCAACGGCTCAACTGATCAGGGTCTTAAAATACAAGGCCTTGAAATACCTAGAGTAGCAGAATATAAATATCTGGGGGTATGGGTAAACGAAGGATTGGCATACATTGGAAAGCATGAGCAATCACTTAAGGCCAAAGGGCGAAGGAATGCCGGGATAATGAAGCATAAGGCATTGTGGGGATACAATAGGTATGAGGTATTGAGGGGTATTTGGAAAGAAATTATGGTGCCCGGACTTACTTTCGGAAATGCGGTTTTGTGCCTAAAATCAGAGGTACAGTCGACATTAGAAACAAATCAGAGATCCGCTGGACGATTAGAACTAGGTGCCCACGGCAAAACTACAAATGAGGCGGTACAGGGAGATATGGGCTGGGCATCTTTCGAAGTACTGGAAGCTCTCAGTAAAATATTATATGAGGAACGCCTGAGGAAATTGGACAGTAACAGATGGGCAGCTAAGGTATTTAAATACCTGTACCTAAAAAGCGTTGACTCACAATGGAGGAAAAGAACTAGGAAACTAACTAGTAAGTATGCTAGTAACAAGGACGGAGAAATAAAGAGCATTAAGCAACAGGTGAAAAACACAGAAGGTAAAAATTGGATAAATTCGATGAAAAAAAAAACAGAGTGTGGAATTATACCGAAAGTGTAAAATGCAGATCAGGAAGGAAGATTTCTTTGATAACTCAAGAGGCAGTGCCCTACTTTTTGAAGCTAGATCAGGGTGCCTTAGAACACGCAGCTACAAAAAGAAATTTAACAATGGAGATGACGCATGTGCTGTATGTGGAAACTCCAGTGAAACAATTCACCATATTATACTCGAATGTAATGGTATCCATCCGGAAGTTGATGCAGGCGCAATCACTGTTCCTGAAGCTCTGGGGTTTAGAGATACCAGTGGCCGGGTGAATAAACCGGCGGTGGAAACTAGCAAAAAACGGCTGAAAGATTGGTGGCTTAAAAGATTAAAAGCAGAGAAGTGACATAATGTTAGTAATGTAGGAGCAAAATTTAATAAATAGAATGATGGTTTAGTTAACCATTCTAAATCAATAATTAAGATATATGGAGAAAAATTAGCATGATAGCTACTGCTACCACCCCGTTTCAAAGGGGATGCTCCTATATTCCATCCATCCATCCATCCGTCCATCCATCCATCGGCTTGGGATCCAAGGGATAGAGGTTCGTTTCCCGGTGGAGATACGGTTTACATATTTTTGACTGTCTCCCTAACTGTCTCCCCTGTGGACAGCCTCTGCCGACAGCTCCTGCTGGCGATGAGGCATTAAAGGCTTTTGACTTAAAACCAGGCGGCTGCGACCGCGTTTCGGTGAAGGCAAAAAACAAGGTGCGCGCGTATATTATTGCACGTTAAAGATATCAAGGAGGTTGAAGCGCTTCAAAGTTGCGGGGCCTTTATTTATAGCGCATCTCACAGCCTGTGCCACTTTGGGAGCCACTTTTGGGACATTATAACCTTATAAAACAAACCGAACGTTGTTTATCGAAAATTTTGAATTGAGCGGTTTTTAGTGGGTTTTGTAGGTTATGGTTGCAGAATTTCTATTTTAAGTTGGTAACACTGCACTTGACTATGTGCAGTTTATCCGCGCTGTGCAAGTTACTCTCATATGCCGCGCTCTGGAAGCATATAATTAGCATCTTGGCCGCCTGTGGCAGAGGTAGCGCGCTTTTTTGTATGACCTTGAGAAACACCACCATAGCTCACTCGAGGATAAGTAAGGGTGGTTGTCTCGCTTGTAATTGGCAGCATGCATTTTGGCGAATAGCTCTGAGCCAGCGACCTGATTTCTAGCTTGTTTCAGTTTTCAAAGTATACATACAAGACAGTGCATTAGAAAGTGCTTACGACTGAGGACAGAACAACGGAAGAGTGCGTTATATACGACTACAGCGCTCCTACTTTGTGTGTGTGTGTGCGCATGCGTGTGTGTGTGTGTGTGTGTGTGTGTGTGTGTGTGTGTGTGTGTGTGTGTGTGTGTGTGTGTGTGTGTGTGTGTGTGTGTGTGTGTGTGTGTGTGTGTGTGTGTGTGTGTGTGTGTGTGTGTGTGTGTGTGTGTGTGTGTGTGTGTGTGTGTGTGTGTGTGTGTGTGTGTGTGTGTGTGTGTGTGTGTGTGTGTGTGTGTGTGTGTGTGTGTGTGTGTGTGTGTGTGTGTGTGTGTGTGTGTGTGTGTGTGTGTGTGTGTGTGTGTGTGTGTGTGTGTGTGTGTGTGTGTGTGAGAGAGAGAGAGAGTTAAGCACAGCCAAACTTTCATCTCAGTTGTCATATACTGCGTCGTAGGTATACGCACTATACATGAAGGCCTTCGTACGTTACCTCAACGGCTGCGTTCTATGCGATGCGACCGCTGTTGCGTAAATTCATGGCTGCGTTGATCGAAACAGCTGAACAAAATTAACGATGAAGGTAAAGAATGCCAGATCATTCAAAAGACATCGTTGCTGTACTGGTAAGACCTGCGAGGTCCCGAAACCATGCCGCTTTATAGTCTAAAATACGCCAAACTCTTCCGAGCGGTGTCATGTTTGCCGTCAGGTGCCTGTGCCGGGCCGATTTGCCAGAAAGAGTTCACTCATTGTCCTTGTACAGCTTGGGACAAAGCTCGAGCTCTACAACCGTTTGCTCAGAGGTGAGTCATCGGTTAAATATACCACACGTCTGTACTTTAGAGCTATATGTCAGTGACCTGAACCGACAGCTCAGCCGAGGCGCATCCTGTTTATTTCCAGAAAACAGTTTAGGCGCATAGCCGCAGGATTTGGTTTTATTTTTCTTCCCTGTTCGCATTCAGCGGCGCTGTATCCCAGAGCGACGAGCACGGACATATTTTGTAACGTCGGCTATTGTGTTCTGAGGGGTGATGCTAAGAGATGCGAGAAACAAAAGTTGCACTAGTACTAAACATAGTAACCACCAATTACCGTGAGCTATGCGATCACAGTTTGAACGCTTGCGCCCGAGTAGTCATAGCTCGAATGAATAAACTACCTATGCGTAGCTCCGTATGATAAGAATAGCTTTGTTATTCGCGGAGTGCAGTGTAATCGTCCACGTAATGCAAAACGCTATAAAGAAGGCCTCCTGAGAAAGCACTGCTAGCGACACTCTATCTGAGCATTGCATGCAGAAACGCAGAGGCGTTTAAATAAACATTTAGGAGGCTTAGTGAATGAATTCGTCAGAATAGGCGCGTAACAATTGTCAGTTTTCTTGTCCCACATTGTTTCTCCATCAACACAGCACCCGTCCTGAGCGTATACTCCGTGTACTAACCGCAGCTTTAGTGGCAAGACATAAATCGACAAGTCAATGATGCTAGTCACTGCTTGGTTTGCCCTTCGAGCAAATGTCGAATCATTTTCAAAAGACAGTTTATTGCGAACGGCAACAAAGTTTGCACTGCACGCCCGTGGTTATAGCCCACGGAAATAAGGCAGTCACGCGCTAGCGTGCCAGTTTGGTGAATAGCACAATATATGGTGAGTACCAAACGACCTTTGTTATCACCAGACCCTGCACTTTGTCGCAAAATTCATCTTGCTGTCCGGTGAACACTTGAAGGCGGCGGCAAACTCTGGCGTGTTTCCAAAGGCCACGTTTACCCTGCAGTCAGAACATGCATCACAAAAGTTCGAAAAAAAAAAAAGAAAGAAAAAGCTATCGAAAGGAAAACTGAAGGGTGTACTCATGCAGAATTTCGACGTCAACACGTGATGCCACCTACCTGTAATCAGAGATGGAGTGGACGTCTTCTTCCATCAGGAACTTCCTTTTGTCCGAATTATACACCTTACACCATGGCTGCAGTTGTTGAGAGGAGGAGTAGGGAGGGGGGAGGGGTGCGCTTAGCCACGGCGCTTCTTCAGTAATTTATAATTTTGAGCAGGCCTTAAAATAATTAGCATCAAGGCACACGTCGTGCTCTTTACACTTGTATGCTGAAAGGAATTTTCACCTTTGTCCACAGTGTGGTGACGGAAAATTTTGTCTAGTTTAAATCGGTACTGTGCGTGCAAGAAGACGTAATCATGAACATCAGGCTGTTCCAATGGCCAAGAGATGACGTTGTGATGGTATGAGAGGGTATTAAATTGCTTTAAAAGAAATCTATAGAAAACTAGGAAAACTAGGCGGGCAGACAACATTGCAGCTTAATGACAGGACTGTGATAAAAGAAACGTATGCAGTGATTTCACCAAAACAGTTTTTAATAGCATGTATATTGTGCACGAAAGCCTAGAAGAACAAGGAATAGGCACTACAAAAAAAGAAAAAAAATTTGATCATGAGTACAGAAAACCAAAAAAAGAACAAGATGCTAATGAAGACTTTTGCGAAATCACCGACTCAGACAACCAAATGACGCCGAAAGAAGCAAGAAAGAGAAATCTATACAGGGAACATCAAAGCCTCAAAATTCGACTACAAGGATTCTAAAAAAGCTAGCAATTCTACTTGGGATGATGATAAATATGCCAGAAGAGCGATATTAGGCGGCAACACATACCATTCATTTGCTGCCAAAGTTAGTGATGAACTTTAGTATTCTTTTATTCATGCGAGAATTGATAAAATTTTACTTGCATGATCTAAGTGAGATGAGACGTGAGAAGCAGGAAGAAGATGTAAGTGAGCAAATTCCTAATTGTTATAATATAAGGTGTGAAAAAATGATAATCGCGCGAATTTGCCTCTGGAAGTCAGGGATGGCAGGTTTAAAAAAGTTTTAGGTGATGATACGTTTTGAAATCTTGAGTATGATTATGTAATAAACATTACAGCTTTATTCTGGACGAACTCGAGAAGATTGGAAAAAGAGTCCTAGTGAGGATGTCATATAATGGAAGTATATCATCAGGTTTTTCTGATCATATTAGAAGAAACTTGATTCTTGTGTCAGAATTTGCGAGTTGTACACGGCGCCTCAGCACGCCAAATTTTCTAAAAGCTTTGCAGGTGATATGGTGTATGTGAGGATTCCATGAGAGATTAGGATCGAAGTGAAAACTCAGGTATTTTATAGAGGAAACAGATTCAACACACCTATTGTTTACGGTATAAAGGCTATGTAATTATCTTAACAGGTGAAAGTATGATCTGTTCAGTTATTTCTTCATTAATTTCCATTTTCCAAGCACGGAACCATTCAGTTAGCTTGTTTAAATTGAACAGGAGTGTGTGTGTGTGTGTGTGTGTGTGTGTGTGTGTGTGTGTGTGTGTGTGTGTGTGTGTGTGTGTGTGTGTGTGTGTGTGTGTGTGTGTGTGTGTGTGTGTGTGTGTGTGTGTGTGTGTGTGTGTGTGTGTGTGTGTGTGTGTGTGTGTGTGTGTGTGTGTGTGTGTGTGTGTGTGTGTGTGTGTGTGTGTGTGTGTGTGTGTGTGTGTGTGTGTGTGTGTGTGTGTGTGTGTGTGTGTGTGTGTGTGTGTGTGTGTGTGTGTGTGTGTGTGTGTGTGTGTGTGTGTGTGTGTGTGTGTGTGTGTGTGTGTGTGTGTGTGTGTGTGTGTGTGTGTGTGTGTGTGTGTGTGTGTGTGTGTGTGTGTGTGTGTGTGTGTGTGTGTGTGTGTGTGTGTGTGTGTGTGTGTGTGTGTGTGTGTGTGTGTGTGTGTGTGTGTGTGTGTGTGTGTGTGTGTGTGTGTGTGTGTGTGTGTGTGTGTGTGTGTGTGTGTGTGTGTGTGTGTGTGTGTGTGTGTGTGTGTGTGTGTGTGTGTGTGTGTGTGTGTGTGTGTGTGTGTGTGTGTGTGTGTGTGTGTGTGTGTGTGTGTGTGTGTGTGTGTGTGTGTGTGTGTGTGTGTGTGTGTGTGTGTGTGTGTGTGTGTGTGTGTGTGTGTGTGTGTGTGTGTGTGTGTGTGTGTGTGTGTGTGTGTGTGTGTGTGTGTGTGTGTGTGTGTGTGTGTGTGTGTGTGTGTGTGTGTGTGTGTGTGTGTGTGTGTGTGTGTGTGTGTGTGTGTGTGTGTGTGTGTGTGTGTGTGTGTGTGTGTGTGTGTGTGTGTGTGTGTGTGTGTGTGTGTGTGTGTGCATCTTTCGCGTTCGATATTTATTTTATATATTACGCAGTCGCCTGCGAAAAAGCGAATTAGAGTTGATGTTACATTATATATCGTTTATAAAAGTTGTTAAAAAAGTGCAAAGACCCGAGAACTGTCCATTGTAGGACATCTGACTTCACATGTATAGGGTTAGAGATGCAGTCATTCATCTTAACTGATTAAAACTGATTAGTCAAGAATTCAGTTATTCATCTGGCCGTTTTATAGTCAAGCTGTAGATTTTAATTTTCAGCAGTAAGAGTTCGTGCCGAACACAATCAAAGAAAAAAAATCGACAAAATTGAATATGTGTCGAGGGGCATATGCAGCATGCATAAACTGCAAAGATTGCAGATATCTGAAATTTTAAAGTAGTTATGTGATGTTAGGAAGATAGTGAGAGACCGGAAAGCGTGGCGTGATATGGTCCATAGGGTCACGCAGAGTCGGACACGACTGAACGGCTGAACTGAACTGAAATTTTAAAGTAAGTCTGCCCAGACTAATCAAATGCGAATACATCGGAGAGAGACTAAGCGTTATTGTCAACACAACGTGAGGATAAGTGAGACCCTAAATGTTCTCTAGCCTTACATCAGCCGAGGGGTCAAGCTGCTTGCGTGTGGCATGTTTGTTCGCTGATTCTGTTATGTGAATTCTGTAAAGTTGAGTAAACTGAATTTGTAAACAAAGAAAAAAAAAAAAGACACGCCAAAATATTCTTTATGAGTGCCCTGGTTGTAAAATGTATCTCAGACCTTGCCGCGTTTTATCGCTAAGGATGAGTACAGGCTTAGCTGGACGGATGCTGAATGCGCAGCTCCGGCTTAATTGATTGAGCGACTGAGGCACTGCTGCGCCTCATGACGTAGTCCGCTGAAGCCTTCTATGCGAGCATAGCTTTCACGCTAACGTATATTTCGCTTTACTTTTTTTTTGTATTTCTGTCATCCTTGTACGAGTGCACAGTTTCCGTCTTACTCAATGCTGGAGAACTGACTATTCTGCAGTTTCGCTAGCCTCCCCGCTCCTTCTTCTCTCCTATACGCTTTGTTTCATCCACAAGCTTCGATTTATCTCTGTTACTTCTTGCAGTAAAAAAAAAAAAATGCTTCAATACAAGCTACCAGCTAGTACATATCCCGAAGTCAGAGCTTCCAGTATCTCCATACAAATCAAGTTTTCCGTCTAAGTGTGTCTAAACATAAAAAAAACCAGGCAGCGCCCTGGCTCAGTGAAAGAAAATCAAGAGTGGTTGAGAGTCTGCAGTATTTTCTTTTATTTGCGTAAGTTGATTAATTAAAGGATTTTTTTTTTTCATTTTGACGTGAAGGACTAAGTACCAGTACATCAGATCTAGAGTGTCTCGAAGAGTAGTTATCTGCGATCTTTCCATCAAGGTGCCACTTAAGCAGCAGATTTTATTGACCTTCAACTAAAGCTATCACGTGACCAGCAGCTAGCTCACATCTCTGCATCAGTGCGCATACAAAGCGTCGTCGAGGAGAACCCCCCAGAAAACTGCGAAGTGATTTTTCTCTTAGGCTCGTCTAGGAAAATTGAGGTGCCACTTCTTTCACGTAGAAGCTTTTATTTTGTTTTTATTGCGCAGGTTATGGTTTAAGTGTGGTAAAAAAAAGCGCTTTACCTGAACGGTAGGTTGGAGCAAACATTTAAGTCATTTGTTTTTTTAAGACGATATCGAACTTCGGATTACAGACCCCTGAAGCTACAGTAATTAAAAATTTAGCTAAATAGTTTTTACTAATAAATAAATTCGAAGAGTGAAAAAATTCTAGGACAGGCGGCCATCGCCAGCTGTCAGCTGGCTTCAGTGTGCTGGGACACTCTGGGCTTCCACAAGCTCATTTGCATTTAGATGGAACACCTGGCGCTTAACGAGTTTATTTAAATGGACAGCCCAAAGTCAGCGTTTTATTAGTCAGAACGTTTTTATCAGCTATTCTTACTGAGTCACATATCATTTATATTTATTTGGCTTTGCATTGCGTTCTATTCTTTCTTTTTTAATTTTATGTCAAACGAAACCAGTTTCGAAGCTATCCATTTTGTTGTATTTTCAGTTGGTCTAGGCCTTTATACTTATGTGTCACTGTACAGATGCGTTCTTCTCTTGAATATTTTTATACGTCCTAACATACTAAAACGGACACGTTATTCGGCTGGTTGGTGCATTGTATAAGGATAGGATGAACCAGCCAAAAAGACGCACATAGGAAAAACAGAAGCAGACAGGAAAGAGATCAGTTTCTTTCTGTCGCTTCTGCGTTTTTTCCTATGTTTGTCTTTTTGGCTTGTTCATCCATCCTCATACTAAAAAGAGCAAGTTAAACCTGCTCAGTACTCCATCTTTTTTCTTTGATATGACTACTAAATTCTAAGAGGCAAAAAAAAAAACATTTTAAGAGACAATTTAGATCACTAAATTGCGAATAGGCGAAAGCCTTTATCGCGCAGTTGTTCGAAACCCTCCACTACGGCACCTCTTTCTCTCTGTTCTCACTGCCACCTTCGCGATGACGCGATAGCGTAAGCTACCAGCCAACATATAAAGCCCCGCTTTAACCGAGCCGTATGAACGTGTCTGCGTGGCCTAGGGATAACGTGAATGCAAGGGTCCCTGCAGGCTGATTCTGATATCACACACCCATATGAAAGGACAAGCCCGAGTTGGCAGCTCCTGCCAAATGTGATGTCATGAAGCCCTACGTCCAGTTAGTGCTCCGCCATGTCAGCTGCCAGCTACCGCCTCCCACATAACGAAAGCGTTACGGATGGACGGACGGGCGGGCGGACACGATCCGCGAGCATAAGCCATTAAAGGCTATCGCCTTAAAAGGAAAACCACCTCAATACAAAAAAAAAAAAAAAACAGTGTTTACAATACCACACCCCACGTACCTGAGCTGCGCCGATGAAATGAAGCTGTTCGCTAGTGTAGGACTCCAGGCCGGGCAGCAACTGCATCGTATCTGGCCCCTTCTTCTCCAGTGCCTTGTACGTCTGCAGATACGAACAAAAGGCGTTCACTTTGTCCCCTGCTTTCCTTCTGAACTTTCGTGCAGCGTTTAGGTCCAAAGCTGAACATTTCGACATATATTTAAGAAGCCGTGCGCCAAGCCTGAAGAAGTAGCCGAGGTGGCTCCGAAACGACGGGATTCACTAAAATAAAATGTTATGGTTGGAAAATTTTCAACTTTCACCGAGCGCTTAGGTCCGCGTCAAAGACTGGCATTCAATTATGTAATTTATATTTTGGGCAAACAGGTGCAGGCGAACTTACCAAGTAACTTTGGCGGCTGGCAGCGTTGTCCGAAATGTCCTCGCCTAGTGTGTGGCGGGATGGGAGCTGCATACATTTCAATACAGCGGAAAGCAGTACCAACGCTATGATTAGTCCTGCGTCCATCTTCACATCATCGCAAATACTGTCATAATACAAATAATTTTCATCATCACTGGAAGCAGGGAAATACAGCTAAAACTTCATACTCCCAAGTGCGAACGAGAAACAAGAACATTATGAGCATGCAAGGCTGAGCTAGGTCTGCGCCAACTACGAGATTTGCAGAGAGTGGCTTTCCCCTCGTCACTTTGTATATGAAGCTATAATGAAGCCACCTTTAAAACGAAGGTACATTGGCACCACGATGTCTTTGGTATAGCAGTGCACTACCTGTGTCGCAAATGTGACATGACGTCAAACTTACCTGAGAGGTTTCATACTGAGAATAACATTCCTGGCAGCTATATTTCTTGACCAATGTGCGTCGCGGGAGGCTTCAAAGCACATGCCGTGCATCCACCTTGCGGCCGAGTAAACGTATACACACCAACCGAATCCGTGAGCCTTGCCAACACGCGCTCGTATACTTCTACGGCTCATACGAATTTTAGCGCCTAACAAACGGTTAAGAATAATGTCGTGACAACAACGACATACATATTTGATGTCGAGCTCTATTTTCTAGGTGCTAGATGACTGTAAAATAGGGCTGTCAAGGCGACAATCTCACAATAAGGCTAGCCATACACTACGTCATGTGGCGACAGGGAATTGCGGATACTGAGTACGTCCGAGCGAGGGTTCCGACGATGGCCATTTTCTGGTCAAAGGAAGGCGTTTTGGGCTTCAGTTTTCTGCCTCTTTGCCCCACAGAAACAACGGAATGCCGACACCATAGAGCCCGCGAAGACTGGCAAACGATTTTCACCATGCGTCCGTGTTTATGGTGGCAGAGCACCCACAACCTCGACATGGAACAAGCACAAACCAACAAGGGGAAACCATTCTGCACAGCGAGGACCTCGACCGGCAACAAAGCCTAATCGCCCGGCCGGGTTCAAGCTGCTGGGGAGGCTGCTGGGATGCCGAGCCAGGCGGACCGCATCCGTGCGCCTGAATTCTTTTCAAATTACGTTTTCAACCCAACAAATAATAAGTAAAGCGAGCGGCGCATATAACGCGCAACGTGGCGTTTTTCAGCAAATTGCCTACAGAATTCTCGGCGAATAAAGAAGCGTTAAAATGAGACCACACTGAAAACTCTGAATCATCAAGAACAACGCCTCTTACAAGATCCGCTTGAGGAGGGATAACTTTTTCACATGTGCTGTGTTAGGAATAGCAGGTTATGAGCCATTATTTCATTTTTCTACCTCTAATCGATATAAGAACTTTGGACACCGCTATAAATCAAAATACTCTGCTCAAAATGATCAGTAAAATGATTTGGTAGTTCGTCATATTCTGGCCAATAAAGGAGGCAGTGCCTGAGGTATATGTATTTTATGATACGGGCGTCTGTGGGAGGTTTCAATGAGAAGGGATATTGATTAGTTATATTTATTACTTCGTTATGAGTCGTTTTGTTACAGAGATTTTACAATTTTGTCTTGTTACCTGATTTCTTGACGACCAGTCGAATGGTTCCAATTTCCCAGAATACCCAATAATACTCTTACTCTGAGGCACCCGTAGGCATGGAACAGATACGCCCCACATGGGCTTTATCCGAATGAGGTAAATTTATTCAAATGTTTCGACCTGAAGCTAGAGACCCCACCTTCTTCGCCTACTTGTGTTCTCACTTTCCCATATCAGTTACCTGCTACATGGTAGAAATTATTGCAAAAGCTCTCTAAAAGACAGCGAGAGGCATACAAAACCACTAGCGCTCTGAAGGTTCTTACCTTGGACTGGGTTTCAACGTCAGTGATATTCCCGTACTGGCTCACAAAACACTCGGCCTTTTCCCTGAACACCTGCGCTGTCTTCGTGGACCACCAGTCACGGCGTCTCCCAGCCTCGTCATACAACCTTCCTGCGGAATACGTGCGAGAGTGGGAACCCTGAGCCAGAGGGAAGATTATACAAGATTCCACCAACGTACAAAGAAAAATTAGCTCGGACAAATTGCTTCTTAAGTATAAACGGAGCGTGCCTGACATAATCCCAATGCCCGCTCAACCTTGCCTTAACCAGCCATTTCTGGAATGTAAGGACACTGCGTTTTTGTGAAGATATCTGTAGAAACTTTTAATACTGTACCGCAGACATCTTGTGTTCCATTGTAAGAGTAAGCGGTACGAATGACAATGCATTGGACTAGTATCGAACGGCGCTTTCATGGAGCGGATTAGAAAACGGGTGGTAGTGGTTGTCGTTTTATTTGAAGAACAAGTAAAAAGGAAGGTGTTTCTAAACGAAAAGTACACTGCGATACTGATTCTTCCAACGGCATGCTTTGCTGATGCGGGCTCCTACCGTTGCTGTCGAATCCATGGGTAATCTCGTGGAAGACAATGTAGCCAAGAATTGCGTAATTTATGTACCTGCAAAAAGAATTGCGAAATGACTAAGGTATTTTTAAAGTCTTCTTTGAAACTTCTGTAGTTAGAAAGAATCGCACGAGAGATCAAAGGTTGCTCAGGTCATAGGAGAGAAACATTAAAAAAAAAACAGCATAATCGCAAGTATCATACACTAAGATGAAAACGATGTATTGCTCAATCGTCCAGAATTATCTGAGTCAATTCTACTTGAAGAAAGCGGCATTTGGTTTTTGTCTTGTCTTTGGTGTAAATTGTCAAAGTAACCGGCATGTCCCCGTTCAAGCATTAGCCCATGAACGCTTGATTCGCGTACAGCCGTGCTGTGCACAGTTGGTTCAAAGGCCGAGTACTGCTGGCCACACGCCTTTAGTGGCGAAAATAGGGAAAAAAAGCAGGCAGGATTATGAACTTGCAATTAAATGCGACATTCGCATTCCTTTTTGCTAATAGCAGTTCTGACCATTTGGAATGCTAAACGCGAAGAAGGAAATTGTAGCAACAAAAATTGCCTCGAAATAACGAAACATTTGCTTCCAGTAGACCTGCTCTAAGAAAAACTAGAAACGTTTTTCCTCGTTAGAATTTTATAGTGCAGTCCATTCTCGCAAATGCGAGTTCTCCGGAGCTAGTCTAATTCGAGTGTCAACTCTGCTGGAAATAGTACATTCGTGACTTCGAAGAAAAGCGAGCGTGATGGTCAAACATATCAAAAACGGCATAAGTTAGCAGAGAAAGTTCCACCACACAAGGTACATCTTACAGAAACGCGGCACCCACAACTTACTCGGGAAGGTCAGGGTCATAGAAAGGCTGCTGTAAAATTCCAGCTGGGATATCTGTTGACGAGAACAGAGTAAATGAGCTGCGTACAGTAAAATACCACTTGAATGAACGTCACTTAAACGAAGTATTCAGTTGTGCGAACTTCATTAAACTCCCCCGCCAAAGATCCATTGAACGCTACGCAAGCGCCTTTCATTTTAACGAAATTCAATTGTTGCTCATTTCAGTTCTGCGAACATTTTCTATAACGTCATCCTGTGTTTCCCACGTGATACTGAGTATTTCAACCAGAACAATGTGCACTTTTTGCTGAATATTTTGAGAAACATATTTTATTAGCGCGTGACGAAAGCTGGCAATCATTTAGCTCTAAGCTTAACTGGCTATCTAAAGAAGCTTATATCCAGCGGAATCACAGCTAGCTTTGCATGCTTAATTGAATCCACAGTCATAGCCACCCATAGCCACAACTTCAGCCCTGTAAAGCTTCTTAGCTCCAAGAAAGGCGTACGTATGCATGCTGGTTAACTGCGATCTGTGGAAGGAATGATCTGGTTGGAGGAAATGAATGCCTCTGCTGCTCAGCAGACCGCTGTGCCGGATAAGATTCACGAGAGCTTGCACAGAGTGACTTAGGCCAAGACCACTTCAGTCCTAAGTTCAAAAGTACTGCAAAAGGAGACTGCATTACGAGTATAATATTTGCCGCAAAACGGCTTCTTAGTGCTACTAGAAAAAGCTTCGACGCACTTATTTCAGTTCAGCGAACTTTCACTTTAACAAACGTTGTCCTAAGGTCCCTTGAAGTTCGTTCAAGTGAAGTTTCACTGTATAACGTACGATTTATTCAAGAAAATATGGAGTCCGTCTTTTCTAACGAAACAAAGCTACTAGGCTTCTACCAGAAATTCGAGAGCTGCTGCTAGGGAGGAACAGCGCTCAGACTGGAGAATTCCCATTGGTATTACCGCAGGGTACTTGGGCCCGTTTTCTACTAAAACTGTTCACTCTATGGTACTCACCAAACCCCCTCTTCAAAATAGCTCTATTTCCCTCGGTCATTTCGGCAGAAATTAACAGAATTTGACACCATCTTTAAGGCAAGCAGCCAGTTACAGGTTGCACAGTTGAACTTTTTTGGTTTATATTTGAATTTTGAGCAGCTCACCTTCCATTCCTTTCCTACAAACAAATTTTCTCTTCACGTTTAAAATGCACAAAGGCCACTCGGGCCCACGTATTTTTGTCGCATTAATATGGACGAAATAGTAAGGTTATTATGATAAAAGAATCCTTACTGCTCCGACCATGAATTGCATATGCAGTAAAAAAATTTCCCCCTTGTACATTTTCCGGACAGTGAGTTTCTACATTATCGAGGTGTAAATACATTAACAAAATACAGTACTCCGAAAAACTGTCCATAATTTCAGTAGGCCGCAACACCGGGGACGTATTAACGAGGCACGACTGAATAGGCTTCGCTCAAAAAAAAAAAAAAAAGTCAGTCGTTAGATTTTGTATCCGTGTCCTCTTTTGTGTCCTGTTCAAGTTCCTCGCACTGTTTCTGTATGCATGAAGAGATGCACATGACAGGTTTGTTAGCAAGAGCGATATCTGGCCATTCTCTGGGTTACATACTGGCGGGTAGGATTTTTCATTTGGCATTGGCGTCCAGACGCTGCATGAATTTTACCCCAACTTGTTCAGCACAAATATTCCGGTGTTTGAGAGATGTGGTACGAAGTTTCTCACATATTCGGTTTTCCGTCCACTTGTAGTAGGCGTTCACCATCGCAGCGTCGAACGGCTCGCTGAAATACGGGAAGCGTCAAGCCTAATTTCAAATGGCAGAAGCCTAAAACATGCATACCTGCATAAATGATGGCAAAGAGGTCCAATAAAGAAAATCGCTAAATTAATGACATAAAGCTTTCGCAAAAGAAATGCCAGCTATGCACACTGCTTAAGGTATCTGGCGACTTCTAGCAGAAACTTAAACCAAGCGCACTGCCGTGCGACCAGAGAAAAGCTATAGGACGCTTCACTCACTGAAGTTAGGACGTATCGCCGGACCGCAACCGCGTAGAGGACGATAAATTTTATTAGGATAGCGCAAATTTCTAACATAATCAAAATGAACTCCGTGTACCAAAGCTCACGTATGCAAAGCACCTTGCAGTTGCCCTAGACGCATACAAAGCAATTTGCAGTTGCCCGAGACGCATACAAAGCATTTGCTGAAAACATAAGCTTGAAACTTAGCCCTATTCATAAATGATTGCAGGTGGCGCTCCGTGTAAACGAAACAGAAAAAGAGCTAACGCATATACGGACTTAGAACTGTCATGCGTACTGAGTAACGGACTAGACGGTAATGCAGAAAGAAAGAAGAACGTTGGGTGCATTACAGAACTTTTTGGGGGCGGCGACTATGGGCTGTGGAGCCAATTTTTGCAAATAAACGGCGATGACACGGTAGAAAACTTTCACAAGGAAAAAAACTGTTTTCGCAGGATCTGCTTAATTGTATTCACTATGATCATCACCGCTGCTCTCTACTACTCGCTAGCTATAGTATGCGACAACCTTAATACATACTTATAGATTCAAGGTGTGAAACTTTCTGAGGCGAAAGCTTCACTATAGGGAGCTTGCAGGAAGCGATGCATGCTGGGTAATCCGCCATGATGTTGTCGCTGGCAGAAGACGGCGGGAAGCGCAGCCAGGGTGAATTGAGCAAGTGCCTTGTGTTTTCGACGGTCCACCGAGCGAATACGCGGCATTTCGTGCGCTGCCCTTACATGCGTCGACGCTGTGCCAGGAAAATCGGGCGTACTATGAAGAAATGCAATTGCAGTGCGACGCGGACCTGTTCAATCTACGCGACGATTGACTGCCCTATGCGTCTGGACCTGGCCGCCCGTCGATATCGCCGGCATTCATGATTTCTGGTTCTAGCAAGCAGTTTTATACTTGTCCGGATTGGCGTCGTTCTCGCGTACGTTGGCCCGTGCGAGCCATTCGCGTCGGCGTCGCTAGAGGAATCACTTGCCTTCTCGTTCTCATGCAGACGTATTGTTGGAATCGTGAAGAACCCGAAGTCGGCCTGTCCGATCGCGCCAGCATCGTCTGCGCGCACTACGCGACCATGCAGTAGTAGTGCCGTGCTTCATCGTCTGCTGCCAACGACAACATCATGGCGGATTACTCAGCATGCATTGCTTCATGCAAGCTCCCTATACCATCTCGGCCCAAGATCAGCGTTGGCTAGTAATTGACCTTCAAAAAGCCAGAGGACAAAGTGCTGCTATAAGCAAAGACCATACTGACACTTAAAAACAAAATCTTTCGCCTCCGGGAATCGTACCATTGTCCCTCCATTTCCCAGCCGAGTGCGCGAACCAATACCCTGAGCCGGACCTTTTTCATTGCATTTTGACAAAGGATACGTCGGGCATGTGAGAAACAGGCTGTGGGCAAGTAAGAAACAGCTACTATCTAGCGTGAGCTTGACAGTAGCTATAACAATGACGATGCAGTTAGGGATAATAGAGATAGTAGCGTTGATAATGACGCTGCAGTTAGTGATATTGATGGTAAGCGATGACAGCGACGGTGCATTTAGTTGATAATAGTGATAGTAGCTATAGTTCCGAGTAACACGAAACGTAACCAAGCCTATCAAAGCTTTCGCATCGTCTGGGTTTAGCAGAGTTAAAGCACAGCAATTCTTGTAGCCGTGTTGTGTTTTGTTCCTTTAAATAACGGCTTTAAGTAATGGACAACTGAAGGAAAATATATTGTGCAAAGATCAACGAAGTTTCTAGCGAGTGCCGAAAATGACGGCAATATGCCAATGGACTATTAATGATGAAAAAATTATCACCATACGAACTCCACAGTCACTTCAGCAAAATACATAGTTTCAACATTTCTCATAAGGTGCAAGGGACAGTGCCGGAAGCTCACTCTATATTGAAGTACCTATTATAAATTACTCGCTATCTCTGGGCTCTTCGATGACACGTAACAAATCCCAGTGAGCTAAATGTCCTTAATGAAGTGCAAACCAAGCACTAATAAAATGATTACAAAATTTGTGTGGTTTTTCCCTTCTGTTGTGGTTGAGCCCGGATTAACCTAGTGCGGCGAGCGACAGCTCGGCTGACATGGCTAGACCAGCTTTGGCTTGAACATTAAACTTTATTTCTAAACATGTTTTTACTTTGCTTGTCCGGCAACCCAAGCAATGGGATGCTGGTACGATGGTTTCAGAAGCGACCCGATCGCGCTGCCTTGCTCTCTTTCTCACTTTAGTGCCACTCGATCGTAATCAGGATCGTCTGAACAGCCCGGCGTCTGCGATGCACCGTCAACGGGTGCATGTGGTCCGGCACCCGGCTCCACCTACTTTGCTTTCCGCAGCAGCTAGGCAGCGCACGCATTATATTCATATCGAACGGTGTTATCCTACACTTAGGCGCCGTTAATCGCAACGTGTCACGTTGTTCAGCGAGGCTGCCACTGCGAGGGAAACGTACGCACTCGTTTCAGTCCTCGCAGCGGCGAGGGAAGCAGCTGGTGCGCGGCGCGCCACATGATAAACACTTGCGCTTGAAGGTGAAATCGGCCAGAAATTTGATATTCAAGGTTGGGCATGGGAGAATGGAAGCTATATCTAAAAGAAGACGGCAAAAATTTCTAGGTTTCATTGCGACGTCATATGCAGCAATTCACCATGAACGTTTCATTTTTCTTTCTGTGTGCTGCCCGATGCTCAGCACCGAAGTTGCTCGCAGATTTACAGAGGTTTTTCATACCTAATTTTATTGGTTCAAACTCATTTATTAATTTTAGCATTTGAAAAGTACTATGAGGATGACCACCACAGGTTAGTGACGCGATGTTCACACTTTAGTAATTTTTTTTTGTTATTGTTGTTTTTCGAGAAACTGGGTAAAACGTGCTTTTGGTGTTATAGGGAGTCCCCATCTCTCATTAATTCGTACATTCGCTCGTAATGTCACCGCTACGGCCGAAGTGTGAGCCCAGATTAAACTGTTGTGCCACTCTGCGCCGGAGTTACCAGTTCCAGCTCAGCGGAGACGAGGCCTGACCTCAATTTTGAAAGAACCGCCGCGCAATTCTTACCTGTCCGCTGGGTTTTCGGTGCTTTTGAGAAACCTCAGTTTACTCGTCTTTCCCATCCGTGCAAACGCGGTGTAGTAGTGCACAAATCGCTCTCCTCGAACGTCGTTGGGCTGCAAAGAACATGCGACTCCATCTAAACAGCTGAAATGGTGGTTTGTCTTCACTAAATTCAGGGGCATATATTGGCTTCGTTAACCTACTGCTGCGGCCCAATGTTCCAGCCAACAAATGCTATTTCAACTGCACTGTGCTCTCTTAGTAAAAAAAACAAAAATAAATTTGGCAGTTTTAAGCATGCCTAAACCAATGACGTGCGAGAGCTATAAGGCGTTCAGGCTGAAGAGAGCGTTTAATCAAGGCGCTTTCAATTAAGGTCAGCCTTCAGCCTCACAATCCGATCCTCTGGTGTGATAGCAGCCAGTGCCTCCTGTATTGTTCAGTGCCCGGCGAAAGGAAAAAATTACACCCGATTTGCATAGTTAATCAAATGCGAAGTGGGTGCGTGGCACCGCCTATTCCTGCTACATTTTTCATGCATTTTACACTTTGTTATGCCTCGTTTTGCATGAGCACGCTCTGCACGTTTCTTCATTCTTTGGGCTTCGAGGTTTTTGCACCGTTTAGCTGCAATATCAGAATCAGTAGAGTCGCGTTCCCGCTGTCTTCTTAACCGTTGTACTTAAGCACGTCGAGCACGGCAAACCTGCGCCGCAGTGCCAGAAGACCCAGCTTCATCCATTGCGACGCGAAGCAAACGCGCGGCGCAGCCGCGCCCTCTGCTTTCCTTACACCATGTTTGGTGGTTCTTATTACAAATGAGCGAAAATAGGCACGAAAATAGCATCCCTCTTTGGAATGCACTGCTCTGCGCCTGGAAGATCTGGGGTGGGATCAAAGAGGGAGAGAAAGAGAGATTTGAGGAGAATGTAGAGAATGAGCAAAAAAGATACTCCAGAGTTTCTGCACCAACACATTCCGAGCAGTGAAAGGTCTCCGGGACGAAGAAAGCTAATCCAAGAGCAGATAAATGCGGTTGAAGGCGAGCACCAGTTAAGGCGAGGAGGTAAGCACAATCTGCTTCACGAAGTGGAGAGCGGCTCGGAGCCGAGATCTAGGGAGCACCGCGCGTGCACGTGTGCTGTCCGTGAAGGTTGAGGAGCGGCTGATGCGAGGGGAGCGATTAGAAGTTGAGGAAGCGTGAGCGACACACGACTGCTCAGCCCAGAGTAACACGCTTGCACAACATTTGCCGGTGAAGGCCGCGACGTCCGTAACTGTGATACGTCCCACTCTCTCACTGGTTGGATCTGTGCGACCGCTCCGCCCTCTCACTGTTAAGTCGCATAATGCGGGCGTCGCCACCTTCTCTTTCCCCTCAAGTTCACGGCGAGACGGACAGAGAGAGAGAGAGAGAGTGGCTTCTGCTGCAGCTGCGCGGCCACTCCGCCTCCTCAATGCCGAGCAGCGCGACACTCGCGTCGCCAATTTCTCTTTAAAACTGATTGATTAAACTGATTGATATATAGGAAGGGAAAGGCACAGTAACTGTCTCACTTGTTTTCTGTAGACACCTCAACCGCACCGTAAGGGAAGGGAGGAAGGTGGGAGTGAAAGTGGAAAGAGAGAAAAAGGAGCCGTAGCCCTCTACTACGGCTTCTCTTCTCCACTTCAAGTTCGCGAAGAGAGAGTGAGCAGCTTCGAACAGACATCGGCGAAATCCGTGATTGAGGCTAGTAGTGCTACGCACTAAAAAATGCACACAGCGTCACCGCAGAGAGCGCCATTGAAATGGGTTTCTGGGTCGCGTGCCGCGCGATTCTCCGTTTCGTCTGCTCGTGAAGCCGGGTTTCTATTTGCGTGCGATATCGCGCGTTTTAGGCGTTGTCAATACATTTATGAGACCGAAGTGGGGCTGTTGCATGTGAGGGTGAGTTTTAGGTCCATAAATATGTTTACCCGCTAGCTGCCTCCCGCAATAAGGGGGAAAACATTACAAGCTGTACGCACGTGTAGCACAATAAAGTCGGCGCTGCAAGCACGCTGCACGCCCCAGATAGACAGCCCCTTGACGCAGCTGCCGCTCTGTGAACCCATGTACAAAATGGACTTACAGCATCCTTATGACGCTCTCATCGGGATCGAACAAGAAAAAGCAAAAGAAAATTGCCTACCTTCAGAGCCTCAGGTGCTTCCTCGAGAGTGGCTTCTTTGCGAAATACCGGTATGCATCTTGCCTGTGACTCTGTGAGTGATGCCGAACGCATAGTTTGTCAGAAGAGGCCTCAGGAAGCGCACAGCTATAAGGTCCATAAGTTTTAAACGGTGCATTATGTCTTGATCGTCATTGCACTTCAACAGTTTTGAGGCACATAGTGCTTGAACGGCCTGCTCCACCAACGTTGTTAATGGTTTGGGAAGAGTTGAATTTTTCAGCATTCGTCCGCGAATTCCCTGAGAATGTTGAGGACAAACAGCAACTGCTGTGAAGGACAAAGGAGCCCACCTCGGTCCTGACTGCGTGTAAATGTCATCAGCGGTTGGCCTGTCGCTGGTCTCGAGAACATACCTACGCAGCCATTGCAGTCCATTTGTTCGCTGATGATCCTCGCAATGCAACCGCCAACATATACAGTTGCTGAGATCATTCATCACTCGAAAAACAAGCACCGGTGAAAACGTCTGCGATGAACGTCTCATCCAAAAGATTTGAAAAAAGCGCGCGCGAGCCGAGTACTTTCTCTGTGCACACCAACGTTTTCCACAGTGCATGGCGTCCTGTTGCGGAGAAAAAGCGTCGGGGCGTGACGGTGGTTTTTGGGCGAATTTACGGGCACTGAAAAATACAGGAGGCACTGCAGCATCCCGTCAAATCTTTTGGCTCCCATGTCAGAATGCCGCACGAGCGAAGGCACGCAAGAAAGGAGAAATAGCCGCCTCGGCGGCTCGACAACGGCTGGTTTCAAAGTTGCTACTTCAACAGCTCCGCCGATCGGGTGTCGATCACACAAGATAAACTTCAAGAGATGCATGACTGGATAAGTGCTTTAGCACTAATAAAAAAGTGTGTATGTAAACTTCACGCTTTTGGTGCTTTGTCTTTTTAAAGGCTACTAATTTTTAAAAACACCTGTGTTCGGTTCGGAAAATTTACCCCACATGCCATTATGCCTGACAGGACCTAGCAGACTGGTGTTTTATGTAAATGCTCGGGGACGGCTACCTCGGGAGACGAGTGAAGTAAATGATGTTAAATAGACCTTTCTTAACAGAAGCCAGAACAATGCCATATACCTCGAGAGTGTCAAAGACAAGACGTCAGTGTAGCAACGAAAGCTCGCAGAATTGGTGCACTTGTACAAAATCATGCGAGGTACTCTGTGCTGCTTTATCAAACAAAGAAAGGTTGCGGTTAGTTGTGTATGAACGCTATTTTGCTCAATTAATTCGGCTGCTCTACGTGCAATATGCTACGCATGTCCACATTTTCGCAATGTGGACAACAAAGCTAAGCAAGAAATACAAGAGGGACCGTTTTCCTCTTGTCCTAGAAAGAAGGATAGCTCAACCTCAGTGCGCATAACCATTCATTCAATTTCCCTGCCTTTATTTCTCCCCACCTGTACTGCGAACAACCCCTCCCCCCCCCCCCCTCCCAACGGTATGGAAACAACGGTCTGTCATCTTCCCTTCCCTGCCTAGCTGTGGTCACAATGTCAAAAAAAAGGCATCCGTAAGTATAGCAGTCACATATTGTCAGTCTTTTTATTCTATGTTCTACAGATATAAGAAGAGATTTCATGACCTAAGAAAATTCAGGGACTGAATAACTGAATAGAGAACAAGGAATGTCGAAGCGGCTCACCCAAAAAACTTCATTAGAACCCCGTTGACCTCTTTACTACAGGAATATTCTTTGTTGTGACCATCTCCAAACGGTGGGAAAAGGCAAAATAACATTTCTACGCTGTGCAAAACTGTCGCTCGTATAGGCCTGATTAACCGATACTGCTAAGGAGGACCAGAACTGTGTTGACGTACGTGTGGTGTTGCCGCTTGAAGTCGTTTTTCCTGCCGAATCCAATCGGGAAAACCAACCACGGAGGTCATCTTGGAAAGCTAAAGAGCAGTAGAAGAAGTATGAAAAAGTTGTTTTCTTTAATACTAGAAAGTTCTCCCTATAGTTTGTTTCTCTTCTTTTCTTTTTTTTTTTTTTTTGTTACAGTTCGCTTAGACTGAACACTGTTAATGCTTACTGTTTATGCACAAGCAATAAGCCAAAACATCAGTACCTTCACAAAATTATATGCGACACCGAGTAAATACCGCGCACATGTAGAACTCACAGTAATACCCTGTGATAAATGTATCCACCACTGGCGTTACAATAGCTGCCAGTAACTTTCGACATATATGATTAAACCTTGCGATGACAGTTTTAACACTTTCGGGAAATTTCGCAGTACTCAGAGCTTCAACTTTGATGTAATTTTCGCTGAACGAAACTGAAATCCGTGTGAGGATATCCGTCAATACGACAGTGCTGCAACAAACTCTTTTTTTTTTTTTTTTTTTTTTTTTTTTTTTTTTTTACAGTTGACACAACAGCGTGCATGTTTTACGCTAAGCGTACTGTTTTCGTTACATCGAAAAGCTGTCGTCATACCCGGTCTGAGTGGGAGCTCTGAAGGACAAGTCAAATTCTTGTCGGGGCGGGTGGATGCAGTGCGCAACTACAGACTTGGTACGCAAATTAGCCTCGGTTCAATCCCGCCTAAATCGATTAAGACATGAACTGCCTGGCATGGTTTGACGGTTTTGCTTGGCAGTTTCAGAGTTTGAGAAAGGGTTAAACTTCTTAAGTTGCTTCGGTTTTTCGCGAAAATAAATGCGCAGTATCTGTCTCGATGGTCACCTATACTTACAAGTAACTGCATACAATTGGATGTACGTGTGCCGTTGGTTCGACGCACGTACTTACCTCGAATCCCCCGCCGGGGTGGTGCAGCGGTTAAGGCGCTCGACCACTATGCCCAAGGACGCGGGATCGAATCCCGGCCTCGGCAAGCGCTTTTCTATGGAGGCGAAAAGCAAAGTGCCCGTGTGCTGTGCGATGTCAGTGCGCGCTAAAGAACCCCAGGTGGTCGAAATTTCCGGAGTCCTCCACTACGGCGTCTCTCATCCTGAGTCGCTTTAGGACGTTAAACCCCGCAAACCAAACCACCCTTACCTCAAATTCCCTCTCACAAACTACCCTCGAACTTTTCTGGCAAGCGGATTTTAAATGTGAAGCGAAATAGTATGACATCACTCATGACGCTGCACAAAAAACGGCTGACCAAAATTTTGATATGAAATCGCATGCGTGTTTTTTCCGACATGTCTTTTTCAACATGTTTGGAACGATGTCAGATTTTCAGGTCACGCGACGGCTTTCGGCGGAACGAGCTTTGTATGCGCTATCGCGTAAAGGAGAAAAGTACGTACACATACAAAAGGAACTGTACCAGAAATAAATTTCATCCGCTTATGAATGAACAAAACATCCTCAGGAACTGACCAAAAAGAAGCGTTACGCATACGTTTTAGCTTTTACTGTTCTCTGTCACGCTTTTGTAGCCTTCCTCGAACAGACCGTTATCTGTGCATTCAATTCCTTGCAGTTGTTCACGTTTGCCGTCTTCGTGTCTGATTTTTTTTTTTTTTTCATTCTGGTTGGCTCGTCGCATGCACAAAACGCCCTGAAATATTCCCATGTCAACGCTAACTTCCTTTTTTACTTGCATCCGCCAGACCGACCGCAACTCGAATGCACGATGCTATTGCAAAAGAAATTTAATTAAACTTAAATGATCGCGGCCGGGAAAGATTCGAAGCAAAAATGTCTTGTACGCTTCGTAATCGTTGCTGTCACGTGATGATTATACGTGATGCAAAGAAAACAGCGCATAAACGTTTTTTTTTTTTTTTTTTTTTTGACGAGCAGCGCAGGTTAGACCGCATTTGTTTTGTCTGGTAACCATATTTTGCCGCACAGACAATACTTAGAGTGAATTGATTTATATGTATAAAGTGCATGTGAAGCATCACGGTCGACCTGGTCCGTTACATACGTACACAGCTGAAGAAATTTCTCTGATCTAGTTTTTCACTCTGCGTTCCGTTAACAACACGACAAACTGTTCCAGCAGACTGATCCGGTGTTCACTCTTCGTGTATAGCTGTGTGGGACATCTTCATAAACCTGTCACTGTTTGGCCGAGCCACCTGCCCATCATTAAAATTCGCCGTCAGATATTATACTACTCTCTATCCAGGTCGACCGCGCCGAGTACGGTACTGATAAATTGTTGCTCTATATTAGCAGCGAGTTCAGAGACAGAAAATGTACTGAGCCCTCCCCTGCCTACAATTAATAAGTATTGACCCGCCGTGGTGGTTCTGTGGCTACAGCGCTCGACTACTGTATACAGGATACGGGATCGAATGCCAGCCGCGGCGGCCGCTTTTTGATGGAGGCGAAAAGCAAGGCGCCCGTGTGCTGTGCGTTTTCAGTGCGCGTTAAAAAACCCCAGGTGGAAGAAATTTGAGGAGCCTTCCACTACGGCGCCTCTCATAACCTGAGTTGCTTTGGGACGTTAAACCTCATAAACCAATCCAAGTAATAAGTACTAGGATTTTTTGCTGAAAAGTTGACCCGTGATACGCCATGATGCGTAACAAGTGTGCGCATAAACCGGCGACTATTCGGAATGTTGTCCTCATTTGAGATAACTATTAGTTTTTTGAAAACGCTCAGCGGGTTTAAAGCGTCATCGCAGGCCTGCACATTCTCCCTCTAGTTGGGCAGCGCTTGCATTTATCGTGGGGCGTTGTTTTGTGATCTGCTGTACTGTCCATGAGCAAAAAGCGCGAGTTTGGTGACTGCTGCGACGGCTGCCTGTCAAGTATAGAAAAAATTTTCTGAAGGCAATTGCTTTTTCTGATGTATTCGAACGTTCGTAACAACTCCAAGTTTTCAGTCGATTTAAGCACTGTTTTATAGACCTTGTCGAAAAACTGACTTTGCAAATTTTTCTCTGCTGCACCAAGCCATCGCATAACCGATTATCGCCTTGCTCAGACTGACGGTCAAACGTACTGCCATTAGCGCTCAAGACGAAGGATCTACTGAGAGAATGCTAGAGGCATGCGCTTAGTTTATACACTTCAGTCCTATATGGTCTTCTCAGCCCATTTATTTGAACTCAGCAAGACCAGGAGTACATAAAATTTTGCAAACGATGAGCTGCTGCGCTTCTAAACTGTAACGATCATCCAGGCGAAATATTTTTATCAGTTATTTTTGTTTCGCCTTCGATCATTGATAAGTGCAATGAATTGTGACGTCATAAGTAAAGCAAAACGATCACTCAAGCTCATCTGCTGAAACCGGTATCGAGGGCACATTTGGTCTGTGCCAAATGAATGGTAAGTGTTGGTCGTGAAAAGGTAGCTATCAGAAAAACCCTCTCCATACTGACTGTCTCATTCATATAACAAAGCCCACAGATGGTGCGCTGCATGTTATCGTCCGGCGATCGAGGTGGCGTCTTCATAGTTTAAACGAAACAGCATCCCTTGAGCACGGAATACGGAAATGGTAAACTAATGAGGGCAATATAGCGCGTAGATGATGGTTATTAGCGTATGGTGTAAATCAGGAAGAGAACAACCTCAAGTGATAGCGCTGTCATCAGGATCAGAAAAAAATAAGGGGAAGCGGAAGGGGGAGAGGGAGGGGGTGCATCGCGTAAAGCAATGACGCTGAATACGAAAGAGGGTCGATTATATCATCTTACCTTGTGTAAAGCTGCCTTCCTGGTTTCTTCGTCCATCCAGTCGTTGTTCTCCAACTCCTTCCGAAATACACTGAGCTGAAAATCTACCATTTCTTGCACCTAGTAATGTGGGTGTGACAGAACATAACGGTTTGTCAAGCACTCAAGTACTTTCGCTCCGGGTACAGAAACAAGTCTTAACCCCCCCTCCCCCCCGTACACACACGCACATCCGACTAACCGCAGAAGATGCCTGAGATTGGCGCAAACGCATACCCTGGAACAACACTTTCCCTAGCTATCATAAGCTAAATATTATCTTCCCGGATAAATATGACTGCGTCTGCCCTCATTGCGACGAACCTCCCCCCCCCCCCCCCCCCCCCCTTAATATTACGTCTCTTTGGGATGCTCCGGTGACAGAACTCCAGGCCGAGATGTACAAAATTCCGCAGTGGTAGATTGAGCTCAGATTTGCAGAACCAAATAAAAATGATGTCTATGGCCAGAGCTACAGTGGTGGCCACTGGGATCCTGAAATAGATTCCGCAGTACCTGATCACATTGTTTTCCTTTTCAGCAAATTAATGTGTTCAACAACAATAACAATGTCGAGTACCCATATATCGAGGATGACTATAGCTTTCGAAGTTGTTATTCACAGCGTCGACTCTGTCAGTCTCCTTTCTCGCCGTTCCCGCCCACGCTTGTCACTTGTTCGACTCAGGAGAGCAGAACCCTAGATTTTATTTCCGCATATTTAATAACAACCCGCTCATTATTCCCTAATATAGCTAATGAGCTATTCATATAGCTTCATCATTTATATAACCGCGAAATTATTTTTTTCTAGTTACGTGCCCTTCCTAGATTTTAACAAGACGTGTTTAGCAGCCAGTTGTTTGAAACCTGCGACTTTGTCACAACCAGCGGCAAACTAAATGACACAACGCAAAGTAACTCACGGGCAAAGTGCTCATGTATGATTAGAAGCAACAGTATTCAGCCCTAATACTGAGATAGGGAGAGAGAATGATGCGCACTCAGCGTGAGGAACCCCAGCCACCATTTTGCGTTAAGTTTCTGCGTAGTCTTTGCTACAAAGTCACTGCGACATTGTTTTCTTACTGGCGGCGGCTATTATACATCTGACTGCGAATATATAAAAGTTGGGACATGATAACAACTAGTAAATAATGTATCACATTGCGAATTTAAAGTCGGGCATTATGCTGACAAAAAAAAAATCCGTGAAAAATTTTAAATAAATCCTTATCTTGTAGAATGCGATACCGTCAGAGGCCCTCTACGCATACACGATACTGCTTGTCGACGGAATGTTTCCGAGCAAAACCCTGTTCAGGGGTTTACAGTCCAATTGAAAGTATTGGGGTGTCTGAATTTCTGGGGTGTTGACAGCAGCTTAGAAGCGGTCGTCATTTTTGGCAGTCATCAATCGCAAAAAGCTTTTCTAATTAAGGGGCGCACACGCATTCATAAAATATTAAGAAGAGGATTAAATTAGAGAGGATATTAAGAATGGCAGTGAGTAGATAATCACTGTTTCCGTTCGTGGAATGAGTGCCGCAAGGCGAAGCTTTGCTCATCGAAGGGTTAATCCTGCAGAAAAAACTCGACGACGACTGATCTTTTTTTTTTATTATTATTCAGCAAAGCACATACGGCTAAGTTCATCGAACGTGCCTCAGTAGTTTACGGGCAGCGTGTAAGAGTCGCGACCCAAGGACCCAAGGGTAGCATGTTCAATTTCCATCGCAGCCTAATGCCGTAACGACGTTTGAAGATCCTGTACCTCACTGATGAATTTTGTAGTGACGTCATTGGTGCTGTACTGTGTGACCACTGCGTTTAAATCATCCGCGAAAAGTCATGTAGTTGTGGCGTCACATAGAGGGGCCTTTGCGTCGCGACCTCTCGAGCAATCTGGTTTTTCATTACATGGGATCGCGGTTTGCCTCGAACTTCCGCTTTAATGTCATCGTATTAAAACTCGCTATTGTATTATGAAAGATCCATAGCCCACCATTGCATACGGAGCCCTCGGTAAGCTCAAAATTTCTTTGTGGCTGAATTAGATTATCGAACGTTATCGGTGCTGTCGCGTGCACCCACTGGGTGCCAAGACTGACTGGCAGGCAGGTGGACAAAAAAGCGCGGACGCACGGACAGGCAGACAGACAGACAGAGACGAACGAACGGACAGACAGACAGATGCACGCACGCACACACGTACACACACACACACACACACACACACACACACACACACACACACACACACACACACACACACACACACACACACACACACACACACACACACACACACACACACACACACACACACACACACACACACACACACACACACACACACACACACACACACACACACACACACACACACACACACACACACACACACACACACACACACACACACACACACACACACACACACACACACACACACACACACACACACAGACACACACACACACACACACACACACACACACACACAGACACACACACACACACACACACACACACACACACACACACACACACACACACACACACACACACACACACACACACACACACACACACACACACACACACACACACACACACACACACACACACACACACACACACACACACACACTGTGTGCAGACATATAGATTACAACTGGTTTAAACCAGTTGTAGTCTGCATCGTGTATATGTATATGTATACGTCTGTAATGTAATGTACAGATATACAGATGTAATATATATGGACAGACGGACGGACGGACGGACAGACAGACAGACAGACAGACAGACAGACAGCAGGCAGACGTACGGACGGACGGACGGATGGATGGACGGATGAATGTTCCCTCACCTTAAGAACAGTGGAGTGGTCGAAAAACTTGGTAATGTAGAACCAGCTGTACGCTGCAGGCGCAAGTTTCGCCAGGACAGTATTGCAATGCAGAGTTAGCGGACGACTAATCTGCGTCACCTTCCGCATTTTGCTCTTGAATACGGCGTCCAGCTCTTGGAGGCTGGGTATCACTTCCACGCCCGCCGTTTGCAGGGCGTTCCAGATCAGGACGTTGGACACGATCTGCCTGCCATGAGAACGTTCTGGTAAACTGCAATTGCTGTGTATTTCGTTGATTCGCCAGTGCCGCACGCATTCTATGCGAGAAGTAATTAATTCATCCCCCAATTTTTATTTTGTTAACATTGCCCCATAATTTGCATAAAATAAACTTGCGCGAAGTTCTCAAAAATCCACAGAAGCCTGTAAAACGATTGCGAGCTCGGGGCAGCTTCCCAATTGCAAAAAGAAAACAAGTATTGCATATCACGATAAAGGCAATACTGGTAAGTTTTATCACGGAGGAATCGAGGCTCAGCCAGGTTTCTTTCATTATTCATGTCTATATTCCTCACTGATTTGAGTTCGCTCGCTCACTTATTTCCATGGTAAACCCCTTCACGTATCCGGCCATCTGGGATCCCTACTAATCAAACGCGCGCTCCCCATTGAGATACCTAATTATCTTGACGGTGAAATAAAGTTAGCACAATATCTTTAATGCTTTAGCACTAGAATTCTATGAGTTGAGACATAAAACGTTTATTGAAGAACTCTATAGAGAAGCTTTTTAATGTTACCTTGCACAATTTTCTAACAGAGGCGTCCGAAACATTTTTGAGATTTTTTAGCCCGTCGGCTAAATCCAGATCAGTTATACGCGGGAACAATCAGTCATAATTGTTCATACCTTCAACACATATATTTCTTCAGTCTACACAAGGGATGACGGTCTTACTCCGAATAGCGCATGACACTGCACCCGTCAGAACGGAAATGCACGTGTTAGTGAACGACATCGCCACATCAGTGGCGGCAATAAAATCTAACCGACAAAATGGCAGTTGCCATCAGCACCAAGGGCCCCGAGATGTCGAGTGCGTTGCCCTAGCACTGGCTCATGCCGCTGCCGCCGACAACGTCATCGGAACCAATGTGCCGGCCCTCGAACAGCATGTAGACACTTCCGCCAAGGTTGGATCCCGAAAACCGCCCCATGCATACTCGCCACTGTGTCCACTCTAGAACACCCGATAACCATCGCTTCGAGACCTGGGCACGAGGGTATCCCCGGTAATGAAGGATTCACCTGTATGCACGAGAAATCTCCCTCCGTACACCCACGGAATGCGTTCCCAACCCGACGAGCGATGACGGACTTCATGACTACCACGCTCTCGCCACTTCCTGCAGAGAACATAGACGCCGCCGCCACACCACTCTGGAATTACGAGAGACAGCGCGACCTGGTGGGAGCTTGAGATGAGTATGTACATCTAGTCTGTGTGGCACACCGAGTACATTTCGCCTTTCGTCTCATCCTACTGCACCACCTGTCAAGCCTCCAGGAGTGACCTATATCGCTACATGTAGGCCTTGGCGCAACCCTGCGCAGTGGGTCCCATGTATTCCCCATCCCACTCTTCCGGGGAGGACGCTCTGCTAGCCGCTAACTAACTGTCCAGCTGAGGCTGATCGATCGGTCCAAGCTAGAAGCAGAGTCCTGAAGTATTGTGCACCACTATAGGAGACCTCCTGGGGCACAGGAACAGCCCTCAAAATTTTTAAGCTATTCTCCTCCTCCAAATTAGGCTTATCGGAAAAGGTTAACGGAAGCACACACTTGATATATTCCCGCTCAGATTACTGTTTAAAGTATAATGTTATCATTATCGTAATTACCGTCGCCACTCTCATAACTACCATATGCATCATCATCAGTGAGAACAACCAGTGCGTGTGCAAAACCAGGGGAACTAGTTGTTCCAGGAGAGCTGCTCAAGTATTTATCCACGCGGAGAAGAGCTGTCACCAAATACTTACTTTTCCCACTCGCCGCAAGCTCTTAGCAATACTCGAACTCTGTTTGTGTCGGACACCAGCATGTCTACGTCGCGATGGACAGTAACTTCGGCTGGATTGAAGATGCTGTCTAGTATTTGGTAGACGTCGACCATAGATCGTTCCTGCGGGCCAAGAGTGGGAAATCTTAGTTCTGTCTGCATTGCTATTTCCTATGTTCGCTATTTACTGACGCACGCTTAGTCAGCTGCATTAGAGGATCACAACTACACCAGTTGGGTGCAGCAAAAAACTAAAAAATCCAACATATAGAAGCCAAGTTCAGAATTCCCAAGCACACAGCTTCCTTTTTTTGCAATGACAGTGACTATTATTATTATTATTATTATTATTATTATTATTATTATTATTATTATTATTATTATTATTATTATTATTATTATTATTATTATTATTATTATTATTATTATTATTATTATTATTATTATTATTATTAGATAATGTAGAAAGACCCAGCGGTATATTTTCTGACCTCCTGCAACCACCCTTGTCTATCACATGCTTTGTGTATGTCTGCGGTGGCATTTTGTTGTTGCGGCAAAGAAAGTAGCAAAAATAGTAAATGGATACCACGATGAGGGAAGAGGGGCCTCACCAGGTCTACGTCATGGGCGAGAGCACTGACTGAGATTACTTCGTCCTTCTCGGTCAAGTTCATAGAAAATATCTGTAAGGAACAGCAACTGAGAGGAAGTTCACCTATGAGCGAAAAGAGCAAATTAAGGCACATCATACCGGGTCCTGGCACTGCGCAGCACTTAAGGGAAAAAAAATTTATATAAAATGATAGAGAAGAAGAGGGGTAGAAAAGTCGATTATCAAATTACTGCTCGTCTTATGTAGTACGTATATTGCAACAGGTATACGGCTACGCAGGACACACCCCTGTGCCAAGACCACGAGCAGGTGACGGACGTTGACGATGGTAACGGGCTCTCGACACACACACACACACACACACACACACACACACACACACACACACACACACACACACACACACACACACACACACACACACACACACACACACACACACACACACACACACACACACACACACACACACACACACACACACACACACACACACACACACACACACACACACACACACACACACACACACACACACACACACACACACACACACACACACACACACACACACACACACACACACACACACACACACACACACACACACACACACACACACACACACACACACACACACACACACACACACACACACACACACACACACACACACACACACACACACACACACACACACACACACACACGCACGCACGCACGCACGCACGCACGCACGCACGCACACACACACACACACACACACACACACACACACACACACACACACACACACACAAACTCCTTATGGTATAAATGTACAGGGCCATCCATTTCTACCTATCACATGATCACGGTTTTCAAAGCAACATTGCGTCCAACGCAGGTGTGTATCGAAGCAAGCACAGAGGGCACAGACGGTCCCAGAAGTGGGGCTTCACATGGCTTGCTGCTTAGCCACACTGTGTTGTCTTGTCACTTTGAAAGAGATTACCTTGTTATTCCTAGAAGTGGACGACCCTGTACCTGGGAAAAAAAATGGCTATAGTTTATCTCTGGTTAAACCGATGGCTTGCGAAAGCAATAGTTTGTTTAGCTTTCGCTTTATAATTTGACCGCTCCAAAGCAGTAGGGCAACTAGGTTCAGATACAGACTCTTCGTCGGTAACTTCTACGGCGAGACTTCTTCCCCAGCCACATATAAAGCCCCGCTTTAACGAAGCCGTATGAACGTGTCTTAGTGTTCTAAAGGGGTAACGTGAATTCCAGGGTCGTGGCAGGCTAATTCTGACATAACCGTCGCATGTGAAACTAGAGACCCAAGTTGGCAGCTCCTGCCAGAGGACCACGGACACGGACACAGCGACGAGCGGTTAGACCTGGCGTGGTATTGCTTTCGCAATAAAAACTAACAGTCAGTGAAACCGCTACTGCTGGCTTCCGTCATATATGTGCACATAACACCTCCTTCAATTTTGTTGCGCTTTGGAATTTAAAATAAAATATTTCTATAAGTGGTCCGTCATACTGTGACCTTGACGGAATCTGATATTCCTCCTCGTTGAACTAAAGAACAGGCCTATAATATGGCCCGCCTGAACCGAACCCGACTGACCCGGCATATTGGCCACCTGAACAAATAAATAGTAATTTAAAACGCCCCCCCCCCCCCCTCCTGCCCCCCCTCCCCCCATCCCGAAAAAAAATTAGTTGTGGTTTAGCTCTGGTTAACACTAGTTGAATTGCGAAAGCAATGGCGGAAGCTTCTTTTTCCTGCTACATTATTCCCCTACGTGCCTGCGTGTCGTAGGGGGTGACGAGAACGCAAACGGTGCTGCCAGGCTGATTCTGATATCACCCTCCCGTATGAAAGGAGTGACCCGAGTTGGCAGCTCTTGCCCGTGGCATAGGGGTAGCGTGAATTCAAACATCATGAGGGACTACGGACACTGCACATCGGCGACTGGTTAGACCTGGCGTAAATAAAAATAAGTTTTCTTGCTGTATTGTGTGAAAGTGCATCCAAGTTTCACCCACTTTTCGGTTCTGTATTGTTCGCATTTGTGGCCAACTTCGGAAGCCTTCCAGTTACGATACAATACAAGCCATGACAATGATTGTTTTTATTACGCGCTGAGTCTGAATTCGTTCATTAAAGGCCAGAGTAATCTCGAATACCCGGACTTCGCACAGACTTCCTGTCCGCGCACTTGTCCCCGTTTCCCCTCTCCCCCCATGAGTTATTGCTGTTTTTCACCCGCAACAAACAATGATGGGCTGCGATCCTGAATAATATTTTCGGAAACTAGACCTGGAGCAATATGTCACGTATTTTTCAAAGGCCTAGAATTTGAAGAATGTGGCTAGTTTTAGGGATTTTTTTAGCCTTTCGGCATATAATATGGGGCACACGGCGAACACCAAACAACAGGTACAATGCATCAATTAGGTCACTAATTACCATAATTAACCTTTTAATTTCCATTCTAGGTGGTAACTGTTATTTACAAAATTGAAGCTCGTCCTCCAAATAGTATAGCAAAGCAAAAAAATTTACTTCGGCTTAGCGCGGTTCAGCCCGGTTATGCAAGCGAAAGCATATGCTTGGTTATGCTGTGTGGATAAGCCAGGCTAGACTCACAGCGATGACTCAGTTTACAGAGCGTAAGCTCGATTAATCATAGTCAGACATGATTTGCTGTGGTTTAACTCCTCCATGGCTCTCTGTGAACACCATGAATACGCAGCTGAAGCACTGGTTCCAGCGCGCAATTCCTCCATGGCTGTCTGTGAACCTCAAGGACACCACAACCGGCTCTAGACACGAATGCATCGAGGGCATTCTGAAGGCGGAAGTCCCAGGCAGTGGAGGAAGTTGAAGAGGGCAGCAGTGGGCAGACATGGCAGTAATTGAATTACAGTATTGAAATTACTGTAATTTAATTACCATTTTTGGTCATTTGTAATGTAATTAATTACGTTTTTCGTTTGGTAATTTCGTATTGTAATGAATTACTTTTGGTAGTAATTTCGCAGCAAAAGTAATTAATTCCTTTCGAAATTACTTTTACTGAAGTGCGTCCGGTCTGTCCCGGTTTTTGCTCTGGTCCTGTTTTTGTTGTGGCAAGTGCTATAGGAAAGAGGGAAGGAATAGCTGTCTGGAGCGGAATTTCGTGGAAAGACGAAAGAATGTGTGTGCTGCGCGTCTGGAGAACAAGTTGTTTTTTTTACTAGGTTTACTTAGCTTTTGCATGGGTGGAAACTAGAAAGTAAATTTGAAATAATTGAATTAATCAGTAAAAGTAATTGTAATGTAATTTCATTCCTTTTTGGGAGAAGTAATGAGTAACGTAATTTAATTACTTCTCTGCAATTTTCAGCAAAGTAATTAGTAATGTAATTTAATTCCTTTTCAAAAGTAACTTTGCCATGTATGGCAGTGGGGGGAAAGGGCAGCGGACTGGAAGACCGTGAGCAGTGTGCCAAGCAATATTGACACGCTGCATTCTTTATCTTCCCTCTGCGCTGATCGCGAGCGTGTGCCTCCTCGAGGCGAAGAAACCGACGTTCATCTCCTCGAGGCGAAGAAACTGAAGTTCTTCTGTTGAAGCGGGCCTGCTAGTTTTCCTGCCGCACTGTGAATTCTGTAACTCCTGTGTCCCGCGGTGACTTCTGATCAGAGACTTCACACCGTGACAATATTATATTTGTGAAGATCTCTATACCGCTACGAGCAAAGTTTTCCAGGTGTGTGATGAAGAATAAGCAGCAGAAGGTAAGCGAAGTAGAAGAAGAAACGAGCGCCGCCGGCTCCGCGCGCCGCATGCGCAAAGAGTAACGCTGTGCCGGCTCCTCGCGCCGCACTTGAGATCTAATTCCCGGCACAGATAACCTTGGCTAGATGAGGCCAGTAAAGCTTTTGCTATACTGTTTAGACTATAGTTCTAAGCACTCTACTTTCGCTCAAGAATCAATTCTAGCTCGCAATACGGGGCCCCCAGATGTCACCCTGATAGGCTATTCACATCGCAACACAGCGCCGACCCGTCTGTGTGACGTAGATCGCTCCGCCCTGAGATTTCGTCACTACTGGCGTCACTTGAGAGCCAGAGGAGCGCGCTTTGGTTCGTTTGTTGCTCGACCGTGGCCTAGCTGATAGCCACCGCGTCGGTACACAATCCGCGCAATCATTTCATTCGCAGTTCAGCCTCTAAGAGGCGAGGCGGAGTGATCTACGCGGAACCCACCTGCTGCCGCTGCGTTACGGTGTGAAGCCGCCTATCAGGAAGTAATTTGGGGGCATTGTAACGCACGTCACGCTTTTTAAATAATTCTATTGGCTATACTATTTGGAGGGCCAGCTTCAATTTTGCAACACAACGTACACCTAAAATAAAAATTTTAAAGCTTAACGCATTTCTTCAATTAGCGATCTAATGGAATAATTGTGCCTCTTACCTAGTGTCCACCGTAGCCCCCAATATAGCCCGAGGGCTAAACTAAATCTAAGCCCCGTTACCTTTACTGATAAAAATTTTACCTTTCTAAAATAAATACCCGGTATAGGCCCTGTTAAAGTCTGTTTCAGTGCTTATGACATGTGCGCACCGCACAGAAGAAATTATGTGAAAAGCTTACCTCGGCCAAATGCATTTCAAACTGCACCATTTCGTCCACAGCCGTGTTCAGTTCTTTGGCATTTAACGACGTGGTGTTGATCCTCGCAACAACAGCGCGTATGTAGTCCTTGTATTCGGGTGTACTCAGGTATCTTCTATTGACACCAAGAGAGCCAGGACGCATCTGTGGGAAACGTTTTACGAATAGCTGTCGAAGTCTTGGTAACTTTAAAAGTATTGTGGCAATAACTTATTAGGTAACATAGAAGACGGTGTCCTTCCATGTGAAGCTCTATAAAGAGAGATTGTCGCTGTACGCTATGCTGTTGTTATATATTGCAACTTCTGCATTCGTTCGTATCTTTCGGGCTCCAAATCTGAAGTAACACACTGTCAGCTCAATGCTTGCGTGATATTTCTCAAAGTAAGGTACGAGAGAAGTTGGGCCATTTCTCTTACAGCAGCTTCCATTTAAAGCTGGATCAATGCGTGCTCTAGATGACGCTAAAATAGAAATGTTTAGGGCACCTAAAAGGGAGTCTCCTAGATTCAAGTTTAGCAGTGCAAAGCGAAAAAACAACTATAGATTAGACGATGACAACCAGTTTTCGATTGCCACTGTGTTAGGAGGGTGTTACTTACGTGTATGAAGTTCTTCCTCGTGTCCGGGTCGTGCTTGATGTCGATGTGGATGATAGACCTCAGGTTGAAGATGACAGTGAGGTCCCCGAGCAGCTTACTCCAGATCGGTATGTTTATGTCTCCTGGCCCGTTCGGCCATTCCTCGACGCCGATGGCTTGCACGATCTCATTCCAGGCTTCTTCGTCATCTCTGTCCGCGTCGTTGCCTGAAAGCGTTTCGCATTCCGGAAAGCAAAGTAGATTGATTACACACAGCTGGAATGGCAATGCAACTGGCACAGACCAAAGTAATGAGCCACTGGATGGGCGGCGTCTGCCTAACCCTAAGGGCCAGGTACCTACTCTCTTGCTTCCCTTTAGGGTAACGGCAACTACGATTGCACTGGCTAAGCGCGGTTGATGTATTATTGCTTAAGAATCAATAAGCTCATGGTGCGAAAAAGCGTCGTAGAAAGGATCCACAGAACGTGTGCGCGAAAACTGTGTACAGAAAGTATCTGGGCCCTCTGGATCCGCGAAATTTTATTTAATAAAATTTGGTTTCCGACCTAATTCGAGTATATATATGGGGAACTAAAAGATGACTTTGAAATTTGGATGCACCACCTCCCAAAATTTGCCTTACCAAACTCTTGAAAATTGTCTTCGTTCAAATTTGACCACATTTGGCGTCGAATCAAATTTGACTATCGCAAGCTCAGTGTTTACTTGCAAATTTAGGTGGGCCATCCCAAACATTGAGTATACTACGCATTCCGCGCGCGTAAGAAGCTATTTGCCCTTAGAATTAATTTAAAATTGTTTTCACAAATTTCATAATATGACTCGAAATGACGCTTGCATATTTCTATCTTAAATGAGCAATCTATGTACGTCAGCTACATTGGT